>NW_020947062.1:26878088-27226603 GCF_900497805.2 Vombatus ursinus
CACACACACACACACACACACACACACACACACCCCATCACCACCACCATTACCACCACCACCACCCCACTACCACCATTACACACCACATACCACACCACACACACACCAGACACACACACACACTCCACACACACACCACACACTCACGCATACACACAGATTCTCTCAGTCTTTGCCTCTCCAGCTTCTCTCCTTGGCTTCGCGGTCCCTGTAACCCAGCCCATCCAGAATTTTGGAGGAGGCCGGGGAGAGGAATTCGCCCAGCCCCACCCCCCTCCCCTTCTACTCCTCCAAACTTCTTTCCCTCTGCTCCTCAGTTCCTCCAACCTGACCCCTCTTTCCCATCGAGTTCCTCCCCTAGCCACACTTAGGGATCCTCCTCCTCCCCCCCCCCCCCTCCAGGCCCCCCCCCCCCCACCCTGCACCTCCTCCTCCTTTTCCCTCCCCGCGGGGTTGCTCTCCCCCCACTTTGGCTCTTGCTGCCAAAGCCATGATGTAATGGTGTATGTTAATCAGTAGCATGTGGGGAGCTCGACTCGGTCTCGGTCGGCCCCAGTCCTCACTGAGCTGACACAGGAGGCGGCATCAGTGGCTGCAGCGGCGGTAGCCGAGACACTGCCGCAACCACCACCGCCCCCGCCCCCCGCCGCCAATCCCCCAGCCTTTGGGGAACGCGCCTCCGGACCTGGCCTCCGGGATGGCCCACATCCGCGGGCCTCTGGGTTCCCCACTCCTCTGAGAACTGCCGCCTACCCTGGAACCCGCTGTGCGGGGGCGCCAGCCCGCAGCGATGAGCGGGGCCGAGGTGAGTGACCCTTTCCCTTCAGCCCCACACACTTCTGGGGGCCGGGAGCGGGATTCCTTGGCCCATTCCCAGCCTAGGGCTTCCTCTTCTGCTTGGGAAGTTTGGGAAGCCAGGAGGAGAGGGTGGGTGAGGTATGGGGATGCTTGAAACCTGAATCGCTGAGAGTTGTGTCTAGAGTCTGGGCACATCTCTTCCCACTTCCAGATCCAATCCCTGAGACCTGGGGAAGATGAGGAGGGAGAGGGAGGGAATATGGGGGGTAGGACGGGAAAGCCACAGGAACCTAACTTTTTTTTTCTTTGCGATCAACGTTTGGGGGCGTGTGCTGGCAGCGCGGAACCGCATTCTCCGCGAAGCTCCTTAGTCTGCTAATGAAACCATTCCGGGCTTGGGCGGCCAAGAAGCCGCCAGGGTCTCTAGCCGGGAAGTCGTTTCGGGGATGCCAGTGCGGGGGTGGGGGGATGTGGAGAGGCTCTGTGCCAGACCGACCCACCCTGCCGGGAGGAGGAAAAAAGGGTGTTAAAATGCTTTTATTTTTATTTTAATATCATACCAGGCTTTTTTTGTGAAGAGAAGACAGAAGAGGGAGGGGAGTCGGAGGAGGGAGGGAAGTCTGAAGGCTCTTTGCTCCTGCAGGTTGTGTGTTAAGGCTTGGGTGGGAAGAGTTTATTTTTGTCTTTCGCTGCTGCTGCTCAAGGCCTAGATTCAAAGGGGAGTCTGGTGGTTGGAGATGCTGGTTGGTGTAGATGGAGCGGCAGCCGCTAGGCTGCTTCTCGGAGAGGAGGAGGGAAAAGAAGGAAGGAAGGAAGGAACCTGGATTCTTGAGGGGGCCGCCTCCCCCTCGGCGTATTGTAAGTTTTCTTTGCTTGAATGATCTGTTGCAGTTAGCGGTATCAGGTACAGTCCCTAAAGTCCTCAGGGAAGAGAGACCCGTATGCAGCAGGAGGAGGCAGTAGCCGCAGCCGCAGCAGCAACAGGAAGCTGCTGGGATCTCCTCCTGCACCTTAGGAGGGAGATTTCTTTAAATCTCTCCCCTGGAAATCTCGTTATCTACCTGTCTCACTGGTGCATGCGGAGGGGGGGGAGGGTGTGGGGGAACCTGTTATTTTTTCATACTCTACTCCTCTACACATCTTTCCCCTTCCCCTCCCCCCATACACTACTCAAATTATTGACCTGAAATCTCCTAAAATACATTGTGAAGCGGGAGGCTACCCTGCTGAATCATGCCGTTCTCGTTACCTCCGCTGGTGTCTAAGCGCAGCCAATTTCTGTCTTTACAGTTATGAACCCTGGGAATTCGGGTGTGAAGAAGGGTCTGACCTGTTGCCCGAGGGAAAAAAGAGCTGGAAACGTCTGAAACCCCTGGCTGAGCGAGAGAGAGAGAGAGGGAAAAAAAAAAAGAGCTGTACAGTTGTGTGCCTTGTGGAGATTTTTTTCCATATTAAAAAAAAAAATCCTGTGCTACCGTCATCTTCGTTGAGGAAATCAGCAAGAATCACTGAAACGTAACTGAAGAAGGGAACATAATCTGCAAAATCCATGCAGCAAAGGCTATTTTTTTCTAAAAGGACGTTATTCTGGTGATCATTAAGGTTGCAACTCCAGTAAACTTTGGGGTGGGGGCAGGGTGGGAGGGGGATTTGTATTTGTTTCCCCCCTCTCTCCCACTGAGGCTTCCCCCCTAATCATGATGTTTCGAGATCAGGTCGGAGTACTGGCAGGTTGGTTTAAAGGCTGGAATGAATGTGAACAGACTGTTGCTTTGCTGTCCCTTTTAAAGCGGGTGAGCAGGACCCAGGCTCGCTTTCTTCAGATCTGTCTGGAGCATTCCCTGGCAGACTGCACTGAGCTTCACATTCTTGAAGGAGAAGCCAATAACCCCGGTAAGTTTGGTGCAACCAATTCATTTTGACTACTAACTTGTGCTCTTATCCCTCTCCTCCCTCTACCCCCTGTTTCCTCTCCTGTGACAGCAGAAGCAAGGGGACAAGAAATGCACTAGCTGACGGTTTCTTTACATATAGGCTTTCCCACCCCCCCCCCTTTTCCTTAATGCTGCTGACTTACCCCAACTTGATTTTTTTTTTTTTGCACAGTGAGCTACTTTAGTCCATTTGGTGTTGTAACTGGGGTACTACATGCTAACTGTGGTAGCATGAATGATTGATTTTTCTTTCATGCAGTTTTCTATGAAATAACTAAGTCAGATCACGTAGAGTCTGGGTTTTCTGGGTTTCTTTTGGACAATGTGGCTTGCTTGATTTAAGCAACGTAAGAATAAGCCCAGTATGGTCCCTAGGAAGTCATTATGTTGCTTCAATATTATATGTGAAGAACAGATGACAAAAATAAAATTCTTATTTTCATTCCTTCACTCACTTCCCTTCCCCCCTTCCTGCCCCACCCCCAGTTTTTTCTTACAATTCTATGTTAGAGTAACTTGTTCTCTGGACATGACACAATATACTATTAAAAGGATGGTGAATGGAATGTGCACATGATATTGTTATAAGTGGCCTTAACCACAATACCTTAACCTGGAGGTATTCCCTCACTTGGGGAAATCCAGCCCAGCTGGAAGTCTCACCTCTCACCTCCCCCACCCCACTTACATTTTTAAGTGTTTCATAACTATTTCTGGAGCCCTATTAGCCCCATTCTTGTAAATGAACCTTTTGTTACACAGCCTGCCCTGATTTGAGCCACAAATTTACCTTTAAATAACCTATATGGAATTTACACATATATACAATTCATTTTTATTTGTGTTTTCATAAAGAAACTACTAAAAACTACATTTTCATATTTTTTTGTTTCTGTACTTGTTTGTAACCTATTCAAGAGTTGCAGACTTCTAATATAGTTGGAAAATCCAATGCCTTTTCTTTTGCTAGCTTTGTGGAGAGAGATTTTAAAATAGCTTGTGTGCGGGTAGAGGAAAAAGTCTGTCCAATGAGTTTTTGGATAGGTGAAATTCTTTAGGCCTTATTGCAGCAGGATACTGAACAGAGCCCCCAGTGTTTACTCAGAGAAAAGAATGCAGGGTCCTTCTCCAGCTGTTCCATATTAGAGCACTGAGCCTGCAAGATCTGGCAGATGTCTATGCTGCCATTTAATGATATTATCCAGTACAATGAAGTTAGACCTAGGATTTATTTAAGTATGCCTTTAAAAAAGGAAAAAAAGAGTTGTCCTGGTTTAAAACTCTATAATCAGAATGAAGAAATATTTAGAATGGGAAATGTCCTTATTTAAAGCCATCCACCTAGAAGAGACCTTTAGAAGTACCTATGCTGACTCTGGGATGGACTGCATTGAAGTTAAGCATATCCCTTTTTAAGATAACTACATAGAAGGAGATTCCACAACTTCTTCTTGGGAAGTCCATTGTTTAATAACAGGCGATGTTACTTAAAAATGCTGATGAAGAATATTGCAACATGTGTTTCAGCTCAATAACACATTTGTAAACAAGAAAATGGTTCTACCTCGTTCGTAAGTGTATTTATCATAACTAAGAGAATTGTTTCTTATCTTTAAATCAGTCTCTAACAGAACAGAGCAATAATTCTACTTGCCTGGCATGCAAATTTGTTTTTGCTTCTCTGGGTTTGATAAATACTATTGTATAGACATTTATGTTTTATTGTTAATGAAGGATGAAAGTACAGTGATTCTTATGTAATATCAGGCTTTTCAGTAATTGGAGAACAGATTTTAAGTGATAAGAAAATAATCCCTGTGGCACTCAAGGTAATTTTTAATAATTCTTTGACTTAATTAAAGGAATTTTAGCATAGTGACTAAATTCCCTATAAAGGTGGAAACAAGTTAGGAACTCAATGATTTAAATTTATGATAGAAGCAATTTCTCAAATTTTTAAAAAGGTATTCTTTCAGAAGTGTTATAAACTAGTTAACTAAAAAGTTGAAGTACCTCATTTTTTAAAATCATGTGGTTGTTCTTTTCTCTTTGTTCCTTAAATTTTAAACAATAATTCAAATTTAGCATCTGGTCACATAGCTGCTGACATAAAAATAGAAAAGGTTAGTGAAAGTATAAAATCAGTTAAGTAAAGATAGCCTATGCCTCTTCTCTTGTTAGTACATCTCCAATTATAAATTAATAAATTTAACATCTTTCTATTTCTGGATTTACATTTTAGTGGCATTAGTAAGCATATTTGACCTATTCCTCTATTATATTTTTTTCAGTGAGGAAGTTCTGGCTGAATAAACATTTTTACTTGTGTAGATGATATTTAGTTTCCTTTTGGAATCTAGAGGTTAAAAGGAGTCCAAGGATTTAGAGTAATATTTCAGCTATCTGGATCTCAGCTATCCAGCAACTTGATCCATATAAAATCTATTTGTATTTATATTATAGATCATAGGATAGAATGAGGATGCAAAGAAAAAAAGACTTTTGAGCAGCTGACACAAATCTTCTCTGCTAAGTTTGTGCACTTTATTCATAGGTCCTTAGGTCCTTACTTTCACTCTTGCTTTACACTTAGTTTAAACAAACTTCATTAGCTGAGCTCCAAAACCATCACTGAATAGAAGCAAAAAGATTGCTAGAGAAGTGAGAAGCTGCCACTCACACCTATGCACATGTAGGCCAACAAGTAATAAATAGCCTGATGAAAAAGTAAGAGATGGAAAAAGTGTACAAAGTAGCATAAAAAGTAAAAAAAAGCACTATATCTCATTGCTATTTTACTATGGGGCACACACCTTAATAGATCCAGGAGCACCCCCGATCATTTAACAATTACATTCAGTAGATCCCTGAGATCAAGGACTGCATCAGTTTTCATTTCTATATTATCACTGCACAGGTACCAAATAAATACTCTCTACTGCAATTGCTTAAAACTTAAATGGTTCTCAAAGTATAGTCCAGGAACCTCTGGGGAGTCCTTGAGACCCTTTTAGGGGATCCATGAGGTCAAAACCCTTTTCATAATAATACTAAGATACTAAAATTTCTAACATGGCAACTATTGATAGATATAGCCCACATCATCCAGAGTTCTTTTAAGAGTTTAAAGAGAATCCTAAAACCAAAAAGTTTGAGAACTGCTGCCTTAGATAATATCCCTGTCAAATGCTCATCTGCATGATATAGAAAAAGGAGAGGTACAGAGTAATATTTCATTAGTGATTGTATAAGACTGTGTATAGGCAAAGGTGCTTTGAGTAAGTGTATCTCAGAATCACAGAATTTAAGAGTTGGAAAGAACCTCAGTGTCTAGAGGACCAATACTCATTGTTTAGAAGGAAATATTCCTAAAGTAGTGAAGAGCAATTCATTAAATTTCCCTAGTTCAGTGCACATTTCCCTTAAGAGTTCTCAGTTTCTCCTTTGTCAGATTCCCTCCTTAACTTTTTTATTCTGTTGTTTGACCCCTAGAATAAACTGACCCACCTGGAGGAAAGTGCCTAGTGCAAAAAAGCTGAACCAATGTCCTTGCTAAGTGTAATTCCCATGAATTAATACACTGACATGGTTCCTGAATTTTCTCTCTTCTGAGTTTCCTCAGTGTGAATCAGTTCCTCTAGAGTCAGATTGTCTCTGATTCGGCCAATTTCAACAAATCAAGTTCCATATGCCATGTTTAAAAATCAGGGAAGTGTGTAATACATTTTGGAAAGATTACTATTCTAAATGGCTAAAATAGAAAAGATAATGGTTTTAGTGCTTAACATATGGACCCAGAATGATTACTTCCCTGAGATTTTCCAATAGTTGAGATTCTTCTATACACTTGCCTCTGTACAGTGCTTACAACCTTAGCTGTAAAGCACCACTTATTTTATTTTGTGATAGTTAAAAAAGTTTTTCTTTTATGGCTCTTGCTACTGAAGTTTGGTGAACAGTGTCAGTAGCACACAAGTATCCTCAGTCTCCAAAATGATTACATTAAAACAGATTTGAGGCACTGCATACATTAGAAATGAAGACTAATTGAGACCCAAAATAAATTATTTTTGGATGCCTGCCTTTCATTGTTGCCAAGTTAATAGGTATTGAGCAGCCACTGGTAGCGTAATTGGATGCCAGACACTACCCTCTTCATATTCCTCGTTTTTATCATTCTCAGCTTTTATCAAACTGAAATTTCAGCCAATAATAATCAGTGTTTTTTGCTTACCAGGATTGATTCAGTGATCTCTGACTATACCCTGGTTTTTATTATTATTATTATTATAAGAAAGGCAGGACAGTCCTTACTCTCAAGGAGCTCACAAATCTGATGGAAATTTAATGATACCCTTGAGATTGATGATGCCCAAATTAGCTACTTCAACAGAAACTTTAATCTAATACTTAACACCTTTGTGTAAATGTTATCTAAGATAAAGGCTACATTGGCAAAGAGAATATAGAAAATAGGCAAGTGGATTGTCTATTCTGTAGATAACAGACAGCTCCAAAAGGGGCAGCTAGGTGGTGAAGTGAATAGAGTGTTGGACCTGGAGTCAGGAACGCTCATCTTCATGAGTTCAAATCTGTCCTCAGACACTATAACTCTGGGCAAGTAGCTTAATCCTCTTTGCCTCAGTTTTCTCATTTGTAAAATGACCTGGAGAAGGAAATGGCAAACTACTCCAGTATCTTTGCTATGAAAATCCCAAATGGAGTCATGAAGAGTTGGCCACAACTGTAACGACTAAACAACAAAATCTGTAAATGATTATCAAACTGTCAGAGAAGTTACTTGACCCTCATATTTAAATCACCATCTTAAAAATTAGTTTCATTTAAGAAATTTGTTAGTGGCTCTTTAGAACTTTGAGCATAGAAATAATGTCTTAAGTGATGATTAAGCTCCGATGCTGGCTCACAAAAGCCTTTTATAACTATAATCCAGTTAAAATATTGTTCATTGGTAGTGAAAAATAGTACAAAAACAATACTGTTATAGTATTTCAATACTTTAACTGGTCTGTGATATCACTGATTCAGGTGTATGATCAGAAAGAAATATGCAAAATGGCCCTCAGCTCTGGATCCCATTCTCCTTGTTCGGTGACATTGGCAGAGTGGTAGAAGAGGGAAGAAAATGTTAAGAATTATAGTTTTATACCACATATAACAATTATGCATTGGTGCTCTATGTGTGAGATACTCTTCCAACAAACACAGAGTTCATGTACTTCTATAATATTTCTTTTCTGTATCAGACTTGTGATTTCAATGGTGTAGGGAATTTGTTCTGAGGGAACTCCTTTTACAGTAGGTCTACAACTTCTGGTCTTAGAGAATTAATTGCCTGGGGGCTCTTTGAGGTCCAGTGACTTGTCTAAGATCACAAAGTCATATGATATGTGTCAGAAGTAGACTTGAACCTAGGTCTTCCTGATTTTGAGGGAGGTTTTACATGAGGAGTCTAGGATCCATGGAATTTCAGGGTGTTTGTAAATGTGGATGGGGAAAAAGACATGCTTATTTTCCAGTAACCCTAACTAAAATTTAACATGGCCTTTAATCGTGAATGAAGACAATAATACATTACTCTGATAAGAGATCCTTAGGCTCCAGATTGCCAAAGGGGTCCATGATACAAAAAAAGTTAAGACCTCCTGCCCTACATTACAACGCATTGCCTCTGCACTTTACTGTTGCCTCTGCACTTACTCAACTAGATCTGTGATTTCATCTATTTGAATGTTGCTTCTAATTATTAAGACTGCAACCCACCCACACTGGTTTGTCCTGTCTGACTCTTGTCCAGATTCTTCTCTAAGTTCGCCTCAGGGAGTTTGACCAATGTTCTGGGGAACTTCCTTTTCTCCTTGCATCTTGAGGACACTATTATTCTTAGCAAATGATAGAAAAATTCTTTTTATTTTTCATTTTTATTACTTATTTGAGGCAAAAGCAGGTTTAATTAGGGCAAATGAAGGAAGTAGGTGGAGATCTGGATGGAGATCTGGATATTCTGAAGAGTACTTAAGGGTGTTTTCAAGAGATTTAGATATTGATTGCGTAAGAATGACATAATGAACAGTGACTCAGAAAGACATAGGCCCAGTTCCTGCTTTGGCATGTACTGCTTGCGAGACCATGGGCAAATCAGCTACCTTCTTGTAGCCCCTAGGTAGTTCTTGAGAGGCAGCCTGGAATATTGGTTAGAGTATTGGGTTTGGAGTCAGGAAGATCTAGGTTCAAATCCCCTCTCAGACACTGAACTAGCAATATGCCTTTGGGCTTAACCTCTCTTTACCACAATTTCTTCATTGGTAAAACAAAGGTTGGATTCAATGGTCTCTAAGTTCCTTTGTGGCTCTAAATCTCCAGGATCTAAATGCTACATCTAATTTCCCTTCAAAATAGTTTTCCTTTTCTTTGGAAAAGGTATTAGTATTAGTATTATATAATGCTAATATATATAATATATAATACATATTATATATAATATATAATTATATAATAATTAATATTAGTATTATATGAAATTGAAAGGTATAATTAGGTCAAATTTTGGTGTCTAAGTTCAAAATAAAAATAGTTTTTAAAAAATATTACATTAAGACCTTAAAGTATTTTCACTCACTGACTGTCACATAAAGCAGATATTTCCTCTACCTGACAGCCCTTTGGTTTAAAAAAAAAAAGCCATGGAAATTGTGATACTTCGTGATCTATGATCTCTTCAGTGTGGGTACTGCCTTCAACCACATAGATCACAACTAATTCATACTCTCTCATCCTATGAAGCATTTATCCATTTCCTCCCATAACTCCTTTACTTGGGGATTTACCCAACATGCTTGGGGCTGTCCTCAAAATGCTTGTTGATTGACTGACTACTTATAGGGAAAAATAGACAATCAGAATTTTAGATGAAGGAAAAAGCTGAGAGGAGGCCCAAAGAATTTAAATGCCTTTTAAAAAATGTTTTGTTGATTTTTTTATATCATTATCATTTCCCAATAACTCACTTTCCTCTTTTTGAGCTGAGCCCTCTCTTTTAACATATAAGTATAGGTAAGCAAACAAACTTGGTCAAGTCTGACAAGGTATGCCTTGTTTTACAACTGTTTGGGGGAAAGAGGACCTGATCAGTATTCTATTCCACTGATCAACCTCTCTATTTTTAACCAATACCACATTGTTTCAACAATTACTGCTTTCGTTATATTTTGAGATCTGGTACCATCAAACCTCCTGCCTTCCAAATTTGTTTCATTTTTTTGCCCATGAGGTTCTTGGTCTTTTGTTCTTCCAGATGAAAATTTTCTAGCTTTTTGAAGCAATCATTTGATTGTTTGATTTGGTGTGGCACTGAATAAGTAAATTAATTTAGGTAGCATTGGTTTTTTTATATCAAATTGATGAGGCCTAACAATTAGCAGCTGATAATTCTCTGACTATTTAGGTATGTGTTTTTCTCTGTAGTGTTTTGTACTTGTATGTATAAAGTTCCCATGTGTGTCTTGGTAATTAAACTCCCAAATATTTTGTGCCTTCTGTACCTGTTTTGAATGGAATTTCTCTCTCTCTTAGTGCTGGGTTTGTTGGTAGTATCCAGGAAAGCCAATGAATTTATGTGAATTTATTTTATATTCTGCAACACAGCTCAAATTATCATTTCAATAAATTTTTTTAGTTGACTTCTTAGGCTTCTCTAAATAGACCGTTATGCAAATGCTTATTACCTCCATTTCTTTCTTTTTTTTTGCAGGGGGGCGGTTTCAGTCTTACTGCTATAGCTATCATTTTAGCACAATATTAAAAATAGTAGTGATACTACTTTGTGTCTGAACTTATTGGAACGATTTCTAGACTTTCTACATTACATATAATGTTGGTTATTTTAGGTAGATACTATTTACCATATTAAGAAAAGATCCATTTATTCATGTGCTTTTTAGTGTTGTTTTTTTAAATAGAAATTAGTGTTTACTTTTGTCAAGAGTTTTTTTTTCAGCACGTATTGGTATAATCTGGATATTACTTTTTTGTTTTGTTTTAAATATGTTTTATTTTGTTTACAGTTTCCTTATAATGAGCCACTCCTTCATTCCTGGTATAATACTATTTTTAATATATTGATGTAACCTCATTACAGATATTTTACTTGATATTTTAGTTGATATCAATTAGAGATATTGGTCTATAGTTTTCTTTCTCTGCTTTGTCTCTCCCTGGTTTAAGTATCAAAACCAAATTTGAGTCATAGAAAACAATTTGATAGGATCCTTTCTTTTCATTAGTTTTGCAAATGGTTTATATAACATTGGAAATAATTGTTCCTTGAATGATTGATAGAATTTACTCATAACTTCATCAGGTCTATACATTTTCTTCCTTTGGGAGTTAATTTTTGGCTTGTTCAATTTTTTAATTGGTTTATTTAATTCTCTTTCTCATTCTGTTATTCTGGGTAGTTTACATTTTTGCAAATATTCACCCACTCTTTTAAGTTATTAATAATTTTGGTAAATAAATGAACAAAATTGTTTCTAACAACTTTATACTCATAAAGCTCCAGGAACTCCCTACAACCTCTAGAATCAACCTGACTTCATTCTACCTTTTCTGTATTACTACAGATTACTGGCTAGCCCCTAGGCCTGGAGTGCACTCTCTCATTACTTCCAACCCTTACAATCTGATACTTCAAAGTTTAGCTGAAGGATCTCCTTCTACAAAAACCTATCTTGGTACCCCCCAGCTGCTAGTGCCTTTACCCCTAAATTGTCTTCTATCTATTTTGTGTATGCCTCTGTTAACACTAGCTTTAATAGCTTCTTCCACAGAGATTATAGTATTGTACTATATCTTTAAGAAACAATAGATGTTTGGACAGTAACTGTTGAACTATCATCCTACGAGAATCCTGGAAATTTAATTGTCAAGTAGGAAATTGGTAGCCAAAGAGAGGACAGAGGAAAATGACTAAGAATACATATTTCCTGAGAAATTTGGGTTAAACATTATTTTGGTAAGAGAGGCAGTGTTGCATAATAGATAGAGTTAGCCTTGAAGATAGCAAGACCTGAGTTCAAGGTCTGCCTCTGATGCTTAACCTTTCAGTGCCCCAGGCTACTCTCTAAGACTGTAAATTGCAAACAAAGTGCCAGCCTACATTGGGAGTTTCACCTTCTGGGATTTACCTATTCCAGGTGAATCATGAGTTCAGTCTCTATCTCTTATGAAGAAATATTAAGAGAATACTTAAGAGAAAAATATTTAATTGGGATCTTTAGAGAATGGCGAATTTGTTTCAGAATTGAGGAGAAATTAGCAGTTGTAGTGACATTTAAGGGTGATTTGGGCTATGATCTTTCTTTCATCTGATATATTATAATTATTGGTGTCATTGTTTTACTTTTGCACTATTAACAAATAGTATAACTGGTAACCTTGATGTTTATTTGTGCCTAAGAGATTAGGGGATACCTAGCTATCTATCCATCTATCCATCCATCCATCTATCTATCTATCTATCTATTAAAGCAAATGCCACTGGGAAAAAAACATTTTCTTTAGTTTGTTAAACAGATAATATTTAATAAGCTAGAGTAGGGGTTCAGAGCAAATTTTTAATAATAAATGTCATACTTTTAGTAATTAAGGTGAAAATATTAGACCATAACTTTTTATTGGATTAGTACCCAGATCGAAAAAGACTGTGGAAAATGAGTTAGTATTAGGCTCTTAGAAAATAGACTGGGGCAGTTAGATGGCACAGTGGATAGAGCTCTGGCCTTGGAGTCAGGAGGACCTGAGTTCAAATCCAGCTTCAGACACTTGACACTTACTAGCTGTGTACCCTGGGCAAGTCACTTAACCCTGATTGCCCCACCAAAAAGCAAAAAAATAATAATAATAATAATAATCCATAGCTTTGCACAAATAAAGCCAATGCAACCAAGATTAGAAGGGAAGCAGAAAATTGGGAAAGAATTTTTACAACCAGTGTGTCTGATAAGGACCTCATTTCTAAAATATGTAGAGAACTAAGTCAAATGTATAAGAATACAAGTCATTCTTCAATTGATAAATGATCAAGGGATACGAACAGGCAGTTTTCAGATGAAGAAATTAAAGCTGTCTATAGTTATATGAAAAAATGCTCTAAATCACTATTGGTTAGAGAAATGCAAATCAAAACAACTCCGAGGTACCACATCACACCTATCAGATTGGCTAACATGAAAAAAAAAAGGAAAATTATAAATGTTGGAGAAGATGTGGGAAAATTGGAACACTAACGCATTGTTGGTGGAATTGTGAAATCATCCAACTATTTTGGAGAGCAATTTGGAACTACGCCTAAAGGGCTATAAAATATGCATATCCTTTGACCCAGCAATAGCACTTCTAGGGCTATATCCCAAAAAGATCATAAAAATGGGAAAAGGACCCACATGTACAAAAATATTTATAGCAGCTCTTTCTGTAGTGGCAAAGAATTAGAAATTGAGGGGATGCCCATCATTTGGGGAATAGCTGAACTAGTTATGGTATATGAATGTAATGTAATATTATTGTGCTATAAGGAATGATGAACAAGCAGATTTCAGAAAAACCTGGAAAGGCTTGTATGGACTGATGCTGAGTGAGCAGTGACCAGGAGCAGAACCAGCAGAATGTTGTACACAGTAACAGCCATGTTGTACGATGACCAACTTTGATAGACTTACCTCTTCTCAACAATGCAAGGATCTGAGACATCTCCAAAAGTCTCATGATGGAAAATACTGTACACATCCAGAGAAAGAACTATGGAGTTTGAATGTAGATAGAAGCAAACTACTTGCTTTTTTTCCCCTCTGTTTTGTTTCATTTCTTCTTTCTTGTGATTCCTCATATTGGTTCTAATTCTTGTTTACAATATAACCACTGTGAAAATATGTTTAATAGGAATGTATATGTAGGGCCTATATCAGATTGCATGACGTCTTGGGGAGGGAGAGAAAATTTAAAACTCAAAAGTTTATGGAAGTGATTGTTGAAAACTAAAAATAAATTAATAAAAAAGACAATAATCCATAGCTCTTTCTATACTTGAAGCCTTTCTAGCTTGGTTGAATCTGCCAGACTTAGCCTCTGCTGGAAAGAAACTGGGATCACATCCACAGCATGGTGAGGCATTGGAGTAGCATTTAATGGAGGACATGTAGAACCTAGCTAGGCTAGGCAGGTCCTAGAAAGTTTGTTCCAAAGTTTGTACAAGCATATACACACCAGGATAAAATGTATGAATTTCAGAGTCTAGAAATGAATAGATCCAGAAAACAGTACTGTTAGTAGTAAGAGAGATAAAGATAGTATCACCTGGCCATTGTGAAATTATTTTAGTGATAATAATTCTAAAGTTGTTACTAGTACATTGTATCGTATGGAGTCCTTCACATTTGAAGAATGATTTCTGGCTGTTTTGAGTAGTAGACTGTTCCAAAGTCAGTAGCAAGCTAGCTCACTGATGTAGGGTTAGATCACCTTGTTGAATTAGAACTTTTATGTTTAAGGGAAAGACATAAAATGGAGGACCTGTCACTCTGGGCTATTTAATGTTTCCTTTAAGAGACCTGTCACCCCCTGGGCAATGATTTATCAGCACAGGTAATGTGTAACTGTTTTCTAAATCCATGAATATTTTCCCTTCCTCTGGATCTTATGAGGGAGCATTATACATGCATACATACATACATACATACATACATACATACATACATACATACATAAGTATAGATAGATACATATATACACATATATGTGTGTATACATGTGTAAATACATATGTTTGCATATATACATATATGTATACATATGCAATATATACATGTGCAATATATAAGTATACACACATATAGTCTAATAGTGTAGTCTCCTACTAGGACTTGGGTATTCTATGATCATATAAACTTTTGTAGAATGCTTCAAGTTGTTAGCATATTTTCTAATAGAAGCAGTTGCAATTCTGTAGGTGAAGAGAATCCTTCTTATATACTAATATCTATCTTTTTTCTCTTTTATTAGAGCAAAACATGGTCTTAAAACGATTAGAAAAGTGCTTGGAGATTCTGAACTGGGTAGTGTTTGTATTTGATATTCTGGTAACTCAGATGTTGCTGTAGAAAGAGCCATGAAGTAGCAGGCTGAAGTTCTAATCTTTGTGCTGTTGTGCTCCTCCTTGTGCTGCAGCCTCAACTTCTAACCTGGCGTTCTGAGGCCCTGCTTTAGGACCCTGAGCTTCTGATTAACTAGTATTCATTCACCACATGTAATCTGGACCCAGACTCAAATTACTACTATTCTATGGTTATCCTCGTGCCACCTCCTTTGTACTTTTCCTACTTGAGCTTTGAGAACAATACTCAAATCAACACTACCCAATTTCCCCTAGCCACTACTCCCCTAGCTGTGATGTTTTCTTTTATCAGAATGTAAGGGCCTTGGTGGAGAAGGATCCCCACTTATTTTTTTTGTATCCCCAGCACTTAACAAGGTGCCCCGGCACTTTGTTTGATTCCATTGTTCTGGCTTAACTTCATTTTCAGTTCAAAGACGTGGTCATAGAATCTTAGGATACCTCTAGTCCTGTTAGGATCATAAAAAGAATGCATTTTATTCACTTAGAGAGGTGCACAGAAATGACAAAGACTCAAAGTTTTAAAAGATAATTACAAATTATCTTTGCTGATAAACCATTCCTTAGGGATTAAATGTTCTCTTGAAAGAAACCTTGATGACCTAAAGCAACAGTCCCACCATTTTACATCTTTTCTTATAAATGAGAGTTCTAATTCAGCCAAACAGATTCTTAGAAATATCTAACCATACATTAGATAGTTATCTATAACAAAGGGCTTTTATTTCCACCCACACATAGGAGTTTGAAAAGAAAAGATTTAATTTTAACCTGGAGTAAGGCTGCCTGGCTTTTGCTAGCTGAATGTTGTGGCAATGGAGACTTGAGCATACATTTAGGAAGGGAAACTAGCAGCTATAACCTAGCAGACATCCCTGCAAAGATGAGTCCAAAAGCCCATAGCAAGGGGAATGAACGCCTGGCAAAGACTATAGCACAAACCACCAAGAGTTTAGGAGAGTAACCCTAAACTGAGACTACATTCCCAGCAGTCACCATATGAGAAGGAATCAACAAAGAAATGTACCATGCTAAGACACCATGAAACCAGAAAAGCAATACTCAGCTGAGACCATGCAAAGACCAATAGAATAACTCAATGGCATCACCAGATGATACTGATGACCTTGCTCTGTTATAGACATAAATTGCCTTTCCATGTGTATTCCCTCTATGCTTGCCCTATACATAAATTTCTTTGCTCTCCCTTAATGATCTAACTACTTGTGGGAGGATGTGCCCCAAGCTTATCGAGTGAATGTTTTGGCACAACTTTTCTTAAATTCTTCATGAAATGCTTTTGTTTCAAATTAATTTTGTACTCTGGCTGATTAAAGAAAAGGTAAACACATCTGAACTACGGTTTTGAATCAATATGGATACATAGAATATTTTTAATCTGGAGTAACCATTTGGAGAGGAGCAGTATGTGAAAAAGGTAGGGTATCCCAAATACCATATGTATGCTTCAACTTGGCTTTTTTAATTGGATGGGTTTTTTTGAAAACTTTGACTTTGACTTTGAAAGGAAGTGAAAGACGTTGTACCTAATATTTTTCTTCCCTTTATAAAGATTCTTGAAATGAAATCTTTTGCCTTCTCTGCATGAATAAGTAGGAAATCAGTTCTTCAAGATGTAGATAATAAAGCTATAAAACGTGTTACTTAATAGCTTGTGACATCCTTAACTTTGACAGACTACAAATTGATGGAATGGGTCAAGAACTTCTCAGTACTGAGTTAGGAAAGAGCCACCTTAAGCTACCATAAATTAAAACAAGTTCTTGATTTGTGTGCTTGTAAATGGCATGAGTTTTCTGAATATTAGCTTCAGTAAAAGGATGATATAACTTGAATATTAGTGAATTTAATTCACTAGATGCCTGCAGGCAAACTAGGCATATTAGTCACTAAATAGATACTGCATTATGGATGTGTGTTTTACTGACTCAAATGTCTCAAAGACATGCCTCAGTTGTTTCTAGTCTTCATACCATTTCTGGAATTGTTCTTTTTAACTATTTGCTGTCCATTTAATTTATGAGTTTGTTTCTGTTAGAAGGTGGTTTTAAAATAGGTATATGTTTAAAATATAGACTTTAAGCAATGGACTAGATGTGTTGTTTTTAAGATGTTTAACTTTGTGCTTCAGATTTCACGATAATGAAGATCACACCACCTCTTGAACCTGACGTTACTATACTGAAGCCTTACTATAACATGGTCTTTGTGGCACATGATGTGACAGTGTGAAAGACTGTCTTAGACACTAGCCAAGCAGCAGTTTAGTTCATCCTTTTTTCCCAAAAAATTTCATTGAGCACTTACTATGTGCATAGCCCTATGTGAATAGGACTAGAGGGGGAATAGAAAAGCATGTAACTATGACTTTGTGCTAGTCCTTTTTACCTCTGAACCTCATTTTCTACATTTGTAAAATGAGAGGTTCTACTAGACAATTTCTAAGGTCTTTAATAACATGTAGTCCCTGCCTTAAGGAGCTAATAATGCAATTTGTAAAAATAAGATATAAACATGAGTAAGAGAGAGAAATATAAAGAGATAACATAAGGGAATAACATAAGAGAGGCCACAAGGAAATTTATGATGGATTTCTAGATGACTGAGGACACTAAGTTCTGTAAATTCAGAGGAATAAGAACGTCACTATGGGCTTGATTCATGGTCAAAGTGGAAGAGAAAAGAATTAAGCTAGGTATTGAACAAAGTTTAAAATTTGGGTAGGTCAAGTGGAGGGAGTGGGATTTTTCCCTATGAACAAAAATAAAGAATAGAGAATATTTATGGTGTGTTTAGGGGAGTATAGAAAGTTTATGAAGGGAAGTGGTTGAAATGGACAGTGTTATGGAGGGCCTTGAATGCCAAAGAAGTGCTTGGATTTCATACTGTATTCAGTGGAGAGGATTAATATGGTAGCAATATGCAGAATAGAATGAAGGGGAAAGAGGCAGGGCAGTCATTTAGGAACCTACTGCTATAACCCAGGTATGAAGTGATGAGGGCCTTGGTTAGAGTGTTAATAGTGAAAAGAGAAAGGAAAAAAAATAGAAGCAAGCCATTTTGAAGGAAAAATTGACAGAATTTTGTCATTTTGTGTGCAGATGAGGAAGTGGAATAGAGAGCCTTTTTTTGTTGGTGAGGGTAATAACTCGAGTTCAGATTTAAGTTTTTATACAGATTTATTAAAAAATATTAAGTAAACCTGCTATATGCTGAGCAAACAGAAGCCTAATACAGAGGATAAAGAGCTGGCTTTGAATCCAGGAAGACCTAGATTCAAGTCTTGCCTCTAACACATACTGGCCATGTGACCCTGGGCAAGTCATAACCACTCAGTGCTCTTGGAATATCTCTAAACATGTAAGTTGCAGATAAAGTGCAGACCTGCATTGGTAGAGAGAATTTCCTCACCTATGACTTTGCTATACCAATGGTCCTGGGGCCTTGCCCATCTGCCTTTCTATTTGGCTTGAAAGAACCTAAGGCAGGGGTGGGGAACCCGTGGCCTCGAGGCCACATGTAGCCTCTAGGTCCTCAAGTGTGGCCGTTTGTGAAGTTTGGATTCAATCAAAGGGCTGCCCTTGAGGACCTAAAGGGACACAGGTTCCCACCCCTGACCTAAGGTCTACTTAGCCCTTCTATGTGATATCCACTGGAACCCTCCTTTATGTGTTGTCTCACTCAATTAAAATGTGAACTCACTGAGAGTAGAGATTGTCTTGCTTTTCCCTTTGTTTCCTTAGCTCTTAGCACAGTATTTGGCACATAGTAAGTGTTAATAAATGCTTTTTCATTCCATTAATTTTAGGAAGTTGTATAATGGTGATTTTTGCCTTTATGGCTTATTCTGAGTTTCTGGGGCTCACGTACAGCATATATTCCACCCATGGTGCTTTATATCTAGGTTCCCAAAGAAACTCCTCAATTTCCCTCACCCTATATAGCCTAGCAGTTGCTAAATCTTGTTGTTTCTACAACCACAGTATCTCTCAAATTTGTTCCTTTTTCTATTCACAAAGCCACCAACCTAGTTAGGTCCTCATTGTCTCTCTCTGTTTAACCCTGGACTATTGCAATAGTCTTGTAATTAATTTTTCTGTAAATCTTTCCACTTCCAATTCATCTTCCATAAAACTACCAAAGTAATTTTTCCATAGTACAGGTCTGACTAGGTCACTCCCCTACAGAACAAATTCCAATGGTTCCCTAACACTTCTAGGATCACATATAAGTTACTCTGTTTACCTTTTAAAACACTTTATACCCTGGTCCCAGTTTATCTTTACAATCTCTACTGCCACTTCCCATGCTGCACACCAGCCAAATTGTTGTCCTTTACTCTTCCTCCACATACTATACCCCATTTCCCATTTCCCCACCTTTGTACCAGCTGTTCTCCATAGATGGAATGCACTGTCATCTCACCTCCATCTATTCCAGAATTGTACTCCCATTCCACCTCTTCTGTTTTGTGTGCCCTCAATGGGCAGAAGTAAGAAAAAGACAGCTTCTTCCTCTATAGTCTTCAGTTTCTCACTCCAAACTCATAATACTTGGCAATATATTTTAGGTTCCTTCTGGTAGTATCATTTGTGCCCATATGAATCACAAGTAGTGAATAATAATCATCTATTTTGACAAGTCTTGGAAAGTTCCCTATTATGCCTTGGATATATGCCCTGGGAAAACAATAGTTCTCTCCATTGTTCTTATCAGATCACAATTAAATGTAGTAAGTTGCTTCTAGCTAGTCCAAAACTACACTCAAAGATGGATAGAAGTTGGCAGAGGAAGATAAAGGAATTGCACCAGGGAGGCAAGTGTGAACTGTTACAATGAGCCCTGAAGTTGAAAGGGCTGGGAAAAGGAGCACCAAAGAGGCCAGCATGAATTTCTGTGTATGGACCTCAAACAAACAGGTACTCTGAACAGGGGCTGAGGGAGGGTCATCAACCAATACAAGCTCCAGTAACTGGGAATCTGGTACCAGATCCTGACCCTGGCTTATCAGAAGATAAGTAGAGGACAGAGCCAATCCCCACTGGTAACTGTACAGAGAGATAGTCTAGTCATATACTTCTTGGGAAATCAGGGCCACAACAAGGAGACACGTCCAACTGTAGGAGGCCTTGTAGAAACCAATAACATGACCTTCTGCTTCCAACAAGGGCCCATCAGAATTACAGCGGGGGATAGAAACAATTTTTAACTGGGGATTATGCAAAGAGAAGACAGGTTTTAGCCATTGTCAAAACCCATCTTGGATTATCACAAGCCCAGGACAGAAGCCAAGGATTGAAAGCAGACAGTGGAGCCTAATATCAGTCACCCTGACTGCACTAGCAGTAATATCCAGACTGAAGAGGGGACATGAAGAAACAAGGCCTTCCCAACCAACCCAAAGGTCTCAGAGTGGCCTGCCTAAGCACAAAATTCCAAACCAAAGTTTGGAACCAAAGTTGAAAATATGAATAAACACAAGAAATATTGTGGTTCAAGAGAAGCTCAAGGGGTAAGCTCAGGAGGGCAAAACAACCCCATAAAAACTATAAAGTAGAAGCTCAGAGATAAAAAAAAAAGAGTTGGCCATAAGGATGGCAAAAATGTCTAGAAGAAATGAAGACCTTTAAAAAAAAAGAAATTATAAATGAAATTAGAATCTGATAAGGAAAAAATTAAAAGAAGAATAAATAGAAGGTGGAAAACTCTGCTTAAAAAGTGGATTCCCTGAAAGATAAAAGGGGGCAAATAGAAATTAATAACTTCATGGGACAACAAGAAATATTAGATCAAGTCAAAAAATAGAAGAAAATGTAAAGTCTCTACTATCTTTTTATGTTTTGCTATGTATATGGGAATATTCATTTTACTTGGTGTTTTAGTTCAAAATAAAAAAAATAGAATAAAGTAAAAAAAAAAAGTAAGGATGTCATTGACTTTTGGGAACTGTAAGACCAATGTGCCAAGTCAATGTGGAATATGACTTTATAAGGAATGACATGATATGGGGGGGGAGGTTGCGGCAGACAGAGGCAGCATGATTATTAGGGGGAATGCTGGACAATGAGGAACACATGGGTTCAAATCCTACCTTTCTCTTCCTGTAACAGACCATGGTGACACTAAGCAATTCACTTAATCTTTATGTGCCTGAGGCAATTCCCTAGAATTTATCTTCTAAGTCAGAGATGGTTGACATCTGTATTAGTGGAGGGAATTCTCTCACTGAAAAAAAATTTTTGATCCTTTTAGTGGATATCAATGTGTCAAATGAAGATATGCTAAGTCAGATCTTTAGTCCTGTCAAGATTAAGAGGCTCCAAAGCATTACCAAAAATGTGTATTGTTATGGCTATAAATAAAGAATACTAGACAAGGGATCTAGTTTCTAGTTCCAACTCTGCTTCTAGCTAGCCATGTTGTTTTTTTGTTGTTTTTTTCTCTTTGCTTCAGTTTCCTTGCTAGTAAAATGACGATTTTGGACTAGATGTTCCCTCATATTCTGTTGGTAAGAGTTTACAATTTCATCTCAGAAAAGGCCTTTGCTTTGAGTTATTCATTTCTACTGGCTGACTAGTGGGTGTTCATGAGCTACAGTTTTCAGGATGTGGATCCACAGGGTACTTTGAACCTGGAGCTTAGTCACATTTTTCCCACTCCTCACCCCTGAAAGCGGCAACTTGAGAGTTCTAAGTTGAAGGGGTAGGTCCAGAGGAATGTACTATGTTTGCATTTTGTATTAATATATTGTCTCCCTGCTGCTATGTAAGTTTCTTAAGGGCAGTAACTTTCATTTCTGTCTTTTGATCCACGGTGGCTAGCATTTTGACCAGTACTGTTCTCTGGAATTGATTGAAGCCACCTTTCTTAGTACCAGAGGTAACTTAAAGATGATCTAGTTCAATCTTATTTTATAGATGAAAAAACTGGGGTCCAGAGAAGGAAAATGACTTAACCGATATCACAAAGGAGGAAATGTCACAGTCAGAATTTGGATATAGGTCCTTTGACTCCAAATCCAAGGTTTTCTTTCTTTTCAAATGTTTTATAAATGTTCTTTTCTCTCTTTTATATCATGGTTGTTTCCAAATGACTTCCTTCAATAAAATCTTCCTTTGTAACAAACAAGTACAAGGAAGCAAAATAAATCAGTACGTTGGTAATGTATAAAAATATATTACTTATTTCACATCTATTACCTACCACTTCACTGCTGGTGGGAGGCATGATTCCCCATCAAGTCTTAGAATTCTCTATTGGTTCACTACACTGATTAATGTTCTGAAGTTTTCAGCATCACTTTGATTTACATCACTATGGTTATTGTATAAATTGCTCTCCAGGTTCTGCTTACTTCAGTCTATATCCATTGATACAAGCCCTCTCAAATTTCTCTGAATTTTTCATAATTGTGGTATAATGATATTCTATCACTTCAAATACAACAATTTGTTCAGCAAGGCCACAATCAATAGGCACTCACTTTTTCAAGTTCTTTGCTACTGCAAAAAGTGATGCTAGAGATATTTTTGTGTATTTATTATACCTTTTCCTCTATTTTTGATTTTGTATGAGTATGTGCCAAGTAGTAGTATTTCTTAGTCAAAGGATACAAATAGGTCAGTGATTTTTTTAAAGTAAAGGCATCACATTTTTTCTGTAGCCTGAAGGCAGCTGTAGAAAGAATAACACTTCCTCTGGCCAAAAATAAGATGGTCTCAGAACACACAATAAATAGGTTAAAACATATGGAAATACTTTTGGAACAAACAGACATCACTTTATAAAAGATAAAAGCTGACGACATACATCTGTATTTCTGTGTAGACACAGATACAGAGATATACCACTGGATTTACTAAAAGTGACTGAAAATAGTTTAGCTGCAGATGGAGCCTATGAAACAGCTAAGATCTAAGAGTAGAATTAAAAGGAGTTCCATGAGCAATATGGAAATCTCCTTATTTTCTACCCAACTGCACTCACTTTGGACTTCTTTGCCTTCTCCACCATGGCTACCATACCTCCCTCCCTCACTTTTCAGCTTTGTTTTGTGTATTGTCTTCCCCTGTAAGACTGTAAGCTCCTTGAGGGCAAACACTTTCTTTTTCATATTTGTATCCCTAGTTTTTAGCACAGTTCCTGGCACATAGTAGGTGCTTAATAAATATTTATTGACTAATTTGTTGACTAAAGTTATTTTTAAAGGGGTAAAAGGAAGGCAAAGAACAAAAGAAAAAATTCAGTAACAATCAACAATTTACTATAGAGGCTTGAGAAGCAAAGAAATCAGAAAGAAAGAACCTGCAAAGCAGGATAATATAAACATTTAGGGTTGTGTGTCTGAAATGTAATTTGAATTGAATTGAATATCACCTTAACCTTCTGATTTTTTTTTATTTCAATTACTGATTAAGAGAATCTAGAACTTCTGACATGCTTTTGTTTTCTGGATTCCTTTCCGCATATATTTTTGGTTGCCTCTAATTGGAAAATATGGGGTTAAAGTTTGCTACTGTATGTACTAGCTAGATATTAATGTCATCTTCCAGTGTCTTTCCAAAGATTTTCAGTAGCTCTCTCAAATTCTTCTGCCATGGTCATTTTTGATGCCAGTTCTTAGTGTTATTTATTGATACTGCCACATTTCTTCCAATGATTCTTGCCATGACACTGGTTACCACTTATACTGCTGTATGCAGGTCCTGAAATGTTTGTACACTTTCTGTCAAAAACTGTGGGGAAATGTGTTTGTTTTAATTTTAGTGTAGTCCTCTAGATGGATTCATGCTGTCAAGCTCAAAAAGGAGTCTTCAGAATTCCAGTTTGAGTGTGCTCATCTCTTTTTCAAAATGTTTTGAAGTATAACTCTGCTTTGTCATCCATTTACGTATATCATTTATCCATTTATTATAATTTCTGGAGTTTGCATGAAGTGAAGATTTTCAATGACTTCAGGGCCATCAACTTTTTCTCCAGATTTCAATAGCTCTTCAATTTTATCTCTTAGTTCACCTAACCTAGGTTTATAGATGAAATTTTTAAAATATATATTTATTATTTTTATGTGGTCATTTTGCATGGGTCTACAACACATTACTGTGTGATTTAAGAGGAAACCATCGACAAAA
This sequence comes from Vombatus ursinus, assembly GCF_900497805.2. Lineage (NCBI taxonomy): Eukaryota > Metazoa > Chordata > Mammalia > Diprotodontia > Vombatidae > Vombatus > Vombatus ursinus. The sequence continues at coordinate 26,902,166 of NW_020947062.1, forward strand.
AGCAGTCTGACATCCTTACCTATAATTGGAAAGTTCAATTTCCAATTTAGATATGGTATAGTACTAGCACATAATATGTATGACATTATATAATATATATTATATATATATTTTATATATAAATGGGGTAGAGCAGAACAATAGTAAGGTTAAAAAAAATGATAGCCAGAGTGATGTTCAGTAAAAGGTCTTTGTGTGTCCTAAGATGGCAGAGCACCTTTGGAAGGTGAAATAGAAACCCTGAACCCTGAAAGTATTCATGTGTTCAATTAATTTCATAGGCACTCATGATTTGCCTGCTTTAGTAGTCAATACAATCTGTATTTCTTACAGGTTGGGCATTGATGTTTCTGGCTTTTTTTCTCTCCAAAGCACCTTGTTTTCTTGTATTACTAGAATACCACTTGCTCCACTGACCTCCACATATCACGCTGGTCACCATGATGCTTTTAATAGAGTCAGTTTGCAATTGTACGTTGCCATGTCCAGTTCTTAGATTTAGGGAAGCAATTTCATTACACTGATTAGGGTTCCAAACCAGTCAGCACTATCACCAGAGTCCAGTGTTTCTAGGTTTCTACTAGTTATCAGCTTTAAAAGCTACTTTAGCAATCTCAGGGCACACAGAGTCCCTGCTGTCCATTGTCCTAGCTAGCATTCACTACTCTCCTATTATTCCCCTCTAGCCTATTATGACAATATATAGTAGATTTGACTTTGAAGAGTTAATTTTTATTTTTATATTATTATTATTGTAATTATTTTCCTTTCATCTTACTTGATGGAGATCAACTCTCTTGCTATTATTCTTTTATATTAAATGTTCTGCTGACTGTTGCATAGATGGATGCTGTTGTGATTTACCAACACAAGTTCATATGACAATGTTTACAACTGTTTGTGAGATGTTGCTTAGTGTTTAATCAGGGGGCATTTGCTTGCACCTAACCTATTTACTACTGGCATGTAATTTTTCTTTTTGGGGGAAGGTTATTTGATATCTTACAAGAAATTTAAACTTCTGTTTAGGTCAGATACATAGAGAGATCATGAATGATGCTTCTCTGAAGTTATCACTATAATCTCCAAAAGATTAAAGAGATATATCATATGGTTTTTCAGTCTTTATTGGATTCTGGGTTCTAGATTACAACACTAGACTAGACTAGAGCCAGGAAGATGAGTTAGGAGACTACTATAATTACCTGAGTTTAAGGTGATTAGCGTCTGATCTAGGGCAATTAGAACTGGAAGGAAGGGACAAGTTTGGGGGCCAATTTGAAGTCAAACTTTTAGCATTTGATCTTCAACTGAATACAGAGGGTAAAGCAGACCAGACTCATTACAAGGTTATAATTCTTGTTAAGTAAAAGAGTTTTTGGTGGTGATTGTGGTGGTGGTGGTGTTTAAGAAGATGGGTTAAGTTTTGTTTATGTTGAGTTTAAGGTAAACTTACATCCAAGTAGAAATATTTAGAATGCAATTGGACATACAATACTTGAGTTCAAATGAGGGGGCAAGGTGAGAGGTATAGATTTGAGAAAGAAGTGATAGGTGAAGTCATGAGAACATAGAGGGAAAAGAACAGAGGGGTAAGAATTGAGTCTTGGAGAAAAGAGGAGCATCACAAAATATGAAGGATGGCCACAGTTAGTATAGTTCATGGAAATCAAGAAAAGAGAAATTTGAGAAGGGAGTAATCAACACTGTCAAATGTCACAGAGAAATCATAAAGAATGAGCATTAGGAAAACCCTACTCTATGTGCCACTGTCTTTGTTCTCATCTACCACTGGAGCATTGATTCAGATTTGGAAGAGATTTTAAAAGTTAGTTAGTCCAAAACCTTCATTTTATAGACAAGATGACGGAGGTCCAGAAAGGTAAAACAAGTTGTCCACATCACACAGGTATTAAATAGCTAATATTTCCTATCTAATCAGTTACTGAGTTCTGTTGATATTACCTACAGGATCTCTTCTATCCTTCCCCTCTTGAAACCCGTTGTAACAAACAACTAGCAAGTTTTATTATGTATACCCTCCCTCTCTAATCTATCCTGCCTTTCTTTTTTTTAAATTTTTATTTATTTTATTTTTAATTTATAGAATAAAACAAGCATTTCCATAACATGAGATAATAATTTTAAAAGATGATTGCATATGAAACTGCAAATCTATGTGTACAACTTGCTATTCCTTTTAAATATGTAATAAAGTTATCACATAATTATTTTTTGGTTTTTCCTTTTTTTCCCCTCCTTTCCCTCCTCCCTGCATCACCCCCCAGTCCTAGAGATGGCTATCATTAGGCACAAAATATGTATGTGTGTGTATGTGTATATATATATATATACATATATATATTTCTCTTTGACCTATCATTGCATTTTTGTTTAAACCTTTCTAATGCACTTACCATTATATTACCCTACCAACTAACCAAAAGCATTTATTAAATATCTACTATGTGCCAGGTACTGATCATACAAAGACAAAGGTGAGACAAGCCCTGCCTTCAAAGATCTTCCATTCTACTGGGGAAAGGAATGCCCTTTGTTCACAGATAAATAAATCTAGGCTATATATGAAGTAAATTACTCAGTGGTTATCTTTTGGGGGGAATGGGTCATGATACCTAACAATTAGAGGAATTAGGAAAGACCTCTCAAGGAGGTGACACTGGAGCTTAACTTTGAAGGCAGTTAGGAATTCCAAGAGGCAGAAGTGAGGAGAGAGAGCACTTGAGTAGGAGCACAGAATAATTAGAGAAAACAAGACTGGATAAGTAAAGTGGGGTTCAATTATAGAGGGCTTTGAATGCTTAGGAGGAGGATTTGGGATTTGATCCAACAGGCACTGAGATACTGCAATCAGGTGCAACAAGATGGAATTTTTACTTGAGCAAAGGATAAATTGTCACTTTCCCTCTCCGGGTACAGTTTTTTTTTCTTCAGCAAAATTGGTAGTACCTATTTCCAAGCACAATTGTGAGGAAAATATTCTGTAAACCTTGGGTTCTGTAATTACAAGTTGACAAGTACTTAGGTTCACTCAGGTACCAGCTATCTAAGGCACTGAGATGATTTTCTGCTACTAGAGATGATCATGGTGAAATAAAAAGAGCCCTGCACTAGTAGTTAGGAAGATCTTGGTTTAAGTCTACTGTAAACTGTGTACCATAGGCAAAGCACTTTACTACTCTGGGCCCTAGTTTTCTCATCTGTAAAATGGGGATAATATGGTTAGTACCCTACCTCACAAGGTTGTTGTGAGGCTCAAGTGTATGTTAAGCACTATATAAAATATTGTCTATTATTATCAGCACTAGTACCATTCAAACACTGGTCCCTTGTTCTGTCAGATGTTATTATTGTTGTTTTGTCATTTTTCAATTGTGTCTGACTCTTTGTGACCCTTTGTGGGGTTTTCTTGGCAAGGATACTGAAGTGGTTTGCCATTTCTTTCTCCAGCTCATTTTACAGATGAGGAAATTGAGGCAAACAAGATTAAGTGACTTTCCCAAGGTCACACAGCTAGTGAGTGTCTGAGGTCAGATTTGAACTCGGGAAGATGAGTCTTCCTAACTCAGGTGCTTTATCCACTGCACCACCTAGCTACCCCTAAATTATCTGTCAGATGACTTGAATGTTATTAGGAAGCTCACTATAATTTAAGTTGTTTGAAATGATTCATGTAAGTGGTGGACTGAACAGAAATTTTAAAAAGAGAGCAAGTGTTAGGATACCAGACTGTAAACTCCATGAAGGCTGAGATGGTGTCTTATCTAAATTTAGCATCCCTCCCAGCACCAAGGGGAGTGTTCTGCATTCACTGGTAACCTACCTCATAGGATTGTTGTGGGGCTCAAATTAGATAATGTTTATAAAATTCTCTGCAAACTATATTAGTTGAATTTATTGAACTGAATGATAGATATGAGTTTTAGTTGTCTTTTACTTTCTATACTTCTAGGTTATTAACTATTGAGAGACAATATGGTGTCTTTCACTAATAGATTTGGAGGCTGGAACTCTGCATTGAAATCCTGTACTTAATCCTTACTGGCTATGTAAGAACAAATAAAATACAATATGTATAAAGTGCTTAGTATGAAGGCTGGCATATAGTAGGTGTTTAATAAATGCTTATTCCCTCCCTCCCTGTGTGACTATGGGCAAGTCATGTAACCTTTTACAAATTCGGTTTTCTTATCTGTGAAATGGAGATAATAATATTATGCACCTATATCATAGGGTTGTTGCAAAGTATGCTCTGAAGTGAGCTATTATAGCATTTGTCAGAAGATGCCTTAGATAATTATGAATGAATGAATGAATGAATGAATGAATGAATGAATGGAAAAACAGTTACTGAGTACTTGTAATGTGCCAAACACTGGGAATGCAGATACAAATAAGCAAGACAATTCCTACCCTCAGGGACTGTGAAAGGTCAAGACAACACACATATAAGGGAGTAATGACCAAGGAGGAGTATTTTGTACAAGAACGTCAGAGGGAAAGGTGATGAAAGTCATAGGACAAATAGTAAACATGCCCCTTCCAGGAATGATAGTGTTTGCTTCCTTTACTGTTCTTAGAGCTAGAGTTGGAAGGTGGTGGTGGAGGAGGAGATGAGGAGGGTAAGCCAAAAGCATGCTGCTGGGCCTGAGACCTGTCAGAGGCCAGGGTTCTTAGAGTGGGAGCTTGAGTTCTAGTAGGTGACAGAAGCTGGAGCTGCCAGTGGTATGGCATGGAGATGACCGTGAAGTGGCATGGTGGGAGCTGACCTTTACATTTTTGCCAAATTCCTTCATTACTGATGCAGGAGGGCTTTGTATTTAAACTCTCAAAAGAAAATTAATTATATTTAGAGACTCTGGACAGTGTATTTTTATTAAAAGGAGGCTGTAACTTAATTTTTAAGTTAAAACCTGCAAAGAATGGAAAATTTTGATATGGTCCTAATGATAACTGAGGCTAATAATCTCTTCTACCGTATCTTAGAGCTAGGGGGCTGTTCTTTCTCTTGCGCTAGCCTGATATGTCCAGAAGACAGACCAGAACCAATTGCGGCCGTTGAGGAGAACCACAGATTTTTTTTTCCTTTTCCTTCTCCAACCAATACTCATGGCTTCATTAGTCAGTTCCTGCTAGGCACAGAATTGGCACTATAAGCTGCATGCTAACCCCTATATCCCAGAGCCCCATTTCACTCTAACCTACTATTCTCTTGATTGAAGACTATTTGCCATACCATTATTCCCCGTGGCCTTTAGGGCCTTTGCCATCTACTCTGCCACTTTTCCTTCCTTGTTGCCTTTCTTTTCCATCTGCCATGAACAGAACATGAAAATGAACCCTTAAGCATTCCTTTATGTATTGTCTTTCACATTTGGAAGGTGAACTCTTTGATCGCAGAGACTGTCTGGGTTTCCTTATTTGTAATCCCCAGTGCTTGGCACAGTGCTTCACACATAGTAAGCCAAAAGCATTAATAAATGCTTTTCCAGTCTATGATGTCAAATTCATCTAATGAGAGGAAGTCAGAGGACCTTCCCAAGAAACAAAATACTTTTGTTGAAAAATTCATAGAAAAAAACTGTGTGCACCTTAAAATTTTGGAATCGATAGTATGGGGTATCTAGAGAATACTTACTTTCTGGTAGTTGAAAATGCATTTGGGAAAGTCATTCTGGTTTTGTGAAACTGGAGAACAGGACACACTATAGGTTTCCAATCTGTAGCTGTTCTATGTTTCCCTTCTAAAATATATTCACTCCAAATTTGACCACTTCTTTACAGCTAAAGAGAGAAGTAAATTGACTGAGACCAAAATTTAAAATTGAAATAAGTTCAAACTATAAAACTTTGGCTGTCAGAACAAAGTATAAATCTGGGCTACTAATACTAGGGACAAAGACTTGAATAGTAATAGCTAGCATTTATAGAAGACTATAAGGTTGTCAAAATGGTTTACAAATATTATTTCATTTGATCAATAAAACCTGGAGCAATGTGTTCCTATGTGTAGTTGGGCAAGTATTTAATCTCTTTGCATTTTCATTTGCCTGTCTACAGAGTAGGAAATGCTTATATTGGTCAATAGGAATTTAATTCAATACAGTAAACATTTATTCAGCACTTATGATGTGCAAGACATCCTGATAGGTGCTGAATAATGACTATTCAGATAAGTGCTTCACATATTTGGTTTCATTTAATCTGCATAACATCCCCATTTTATAGATGAAATATTAATATATGGTATAGAAATAAGAAGTATTATCAGAAACTCCATATTAGAATGGAAGTTCCTTAAGAGTAGGAATGATTTCATTTTTGAATGTGTATCCTCAGTGTCTAGCATGGAGCCTGTGCGCTTAGTAAATGATTATTGATTGATCAATTGATATTTAGTGTAAACATTTTGCCAATTTTCAGTTACTTATTAGCTGATTGTTTGGTTTGTGGATTATTAAGATTGCTTTTCTCTTTTCTTTCTTCATTATCCTTTCAACTTTTTGAGGCTTAAAAAGTGAGGGTACTCCTGAATTAGAAAGAAGAAACTTCACTCAATCGAGTTTTTCAATTTTTCTAGCTCTTGTAAAAGATGTAATGGAGAAAATCACTAAAATTATTGGCCAATATGAACTTTCTGGATTATTTATGGATGTCAGTGTTTAATTTCCCTAAGTATGGATTATCAAAAAACTGGCTACATAACTCTTATCTTGTATCCTAGAGTATTTTGATAACCTATATGAATTCCTGGAAGACAATATTTATTACGTCAGCCTTGAAATGATCATTTTCTAAGGATGAGTCACAGTGTTTCAAGTGAGTAATAAAAAAATGTTAATCTTTCAATAGTCTATTTGGTCTTCTTTGGAAGTAAACCATGCTGAACAAAATTATTCTAAGCTTTTTAAGCTTTTAAACTTGTTTGCAAGACTGGATGAATATAATCATTAGGTCTTTGAAAGAAAAATGAAATATCTAGCTATTTGTTGTTTTCTTAGGAAGTCATTTATTTAGGTTGGAGGACTAGATACTTGCTACAACAGTAAAAAGTCCCTCTTCTCTCAGGCATGTAAGCTGGGTTTCCAAAGGTCTAGTTAGTTTAGGAAGTGGGCTCAAAGCTATTCAATAGTTAGAGATTTTTTTTTGCTCTTAGACCTCACTATAACCTGATCACTTTTTATCCACTGTAAATATAACCTTTCTTCCACTCCAAAGAAAATTGTTTTTCTTCTTAAAACTTAATAAGTATTTTAGGATGTACAGCAAATTATACAATGCATTGTCTCCTCAGAAAAACTCAGTATTGTCAGTTTAGGAATGAAACAAATGTCATTGTCAGCATCTCTTTTCTATTTTTTAATTCAATTTTATTTTATTTTCAGTTCCAAATCATCTCCCTTCCACTCCCTATCACTAATCTATTGAGAAAGTAAGAAAAACAAAACCCATTACAAATATGTATAGTCATGCAAAACAAATAACCACATTAGCCATGTCCAAAAAAAAGAAAGAAGGGGAAGAAAAGAAAAAAAAAGAAGGAAACATATTTCAGTATGCACTGTGATGCCACCAGATCTCTGTTTGGAGGTGGGTAGCATTTTTCATCACGAATCCTTTGGAACTGTAACTGGTCATTGTGTTGATCAGTGTTACCAAGACTTTCAGAGTTGTTTCAGTATGTTTTCCCCTTGAGTGGTTGAAACTAGAGTTTAAAGCAAATGTTTCATGAAACAAAATAGGAACAAATATATGAGGATAAAATCATATTCAGGGCCTAATGCCACAGATTCTCCATTATATTCATGCCAGCTAAGTGTTTTTTTTTAAGATCCAGGTTTTACCAGATAGCTCAGCCTGGCACCATAACACAGCCTGACAAAAATACTTATTTCTGTTCTCTCCTGATTTTAAAAATACTCATTTCGGGGAACATTTCTGTGATGTTCAGTTTTAGGCTAGAATATATTACTGGGTATTTACATTTAGCTAGGCTCTTTCTGTGATAAAATTAATTGATCTGATGCTTTTTTTTCCCCTTTGAAATGAGTTACAAGGAACATTAAAATAATATAGGCTTACTTCCAAGATCCATGTATTCTTATTGTTGTTGTTGTTTTTGAGGCAGATCCATTTATTTGTAAACTAACTAATCTTCAGTACAAGACCTTAAATTTAGAACCCTCTGATGATATTTTAGATTTAAGTAACTTTCATGCACTAAAATGGATTGTCTGTTTGTAGGGACATATTATTTTTTTTTAAAAAAAAAGAAAACTAGAATTTTTTCTAGGGTACTGTTTAGCTCAGTAAATTCTATTGTTTATAATAGTTCAGATGTGAGTTAGTAAGGCCCTTCATTAGGGTTAGTGACATTGGAAATGATGGGGAAGAATGAGAGAGAGACAGATTATGGAGGTTAGAGTAGGCAAGACATGGTGACTTACTAATCTGTCCATCTCATGACCTTATGAAAATTTTTGACATGAATTGTTCTTAGTGAACCCTTATTAGTTCATAATGATCATCACACTTCCCTAAGTACTCACAAAGTCCTCTAGCAGCTGTTGAATGTCATACAAGATTCAGCACATACTATTATATTAATAGCCTTTGGTGAGGAACCTAGTCTTCATTAAATAAATAAATCAGTAGGCTGAGATCAGCATAATTAACAAAGAAATAATCTACTTATTTGGTGATTGCTTCCAGACATCAGTTGGTTAGGATGAGTTTTCATTGATAAGCAAAAACTATTTCCTTAGCTTCTCCCATCAAAGATAGTAATGAATTATATAGGTTTTACAGGACAAAACAGTTTGGAGGCTTATCCAATTATAATGATGATAATAACTGACATCTACATAGTGCTTTAAAGTGGACAAAAACACTTTTTACCCAATAACACAGTGAGGTAGATAATATAAATTTTATCTCTATTTTAACAGATGGTCATGTCATACACTCCCACTCAGTGGGACCCTTGGAAATATTTCACATAATGAGAAAATAGGACTCATTGGAAAAGACCTTGATATTGGGAAAGATGGAAGGCAAAAGAAAAATGGGATAGCTGAGCATGAGATGGATAAATAGTGTCATGGAAACAATGAACACGAACTTGGACAGACTTCAAGAGGTAGTGGAGGATAGAAGGGTCCAACGGCTCCCAGTAACCTTGAGAATCAAATACAAAATCCTCTATTTGGTATTCAAAGACTTTTATAAACTAGCCCCCTCCTACCTTTTCAGTCTTCAAGAAACTAGGGTCTCCACAATGAAACACTGGAGTAGGACTTTGATGGAGAAATCTGCTCAAATAGAAATTTTAGAAAAATCACATTTTCCTTTCTTATCAAAGAATTTATTTACTCTAAAATTGATGACTACAGTAAAGTATCTTTAAAAACTAAGATCTTTTTAAAGACTGCATAAATTAGTTACTGATTATGTTGAGATTTTTAATGTAATATTACCCACTGATGGTAATCCTGAGGGTAATGAGAGGAGAAAAAAAGAGGGTCATTTTCACTTTTCCCCTCTCTCTCTCTTTTTCCCTCTCTTTCTTCTCTTTTCTTTTCTCTCTCCTCTTCTCTTTTTCTATCCCCCCATTATAAATTTATTAGAATTGTTTTCCTAACTAGAGAATTAAATGCTGCACTTGAAAATGATGAATGCTTTCCAGACAGTCTGAGAGAAATGCAATTATGTATTAAAATACCAAAATCACTAAAAGGTTGCCTTACAAGGACACCTTAAGCTGTATTGCAGCATTAGCCAATGAAATAATTAAAATACAAAACAATTTTCTCAATTAAAAAGTAAAATTTGTATTTAGTTTATTAAAAGTACTTGAGGAAACATGAAAATCTGTAGGAAAGTGATTTAGATTTTGGAACCCTTATACCAAAATGGCCTACTTCTTAATGGCTTTGCATTTTTTTCTCTTGAAAGCAGAAGGTCAATGAATGTAAGAAAGTCCAACTGATTAGATGATGCTCTATGCATTCATTATGAGTCATTAGATGTTAGGATGAGAAGAGACCTTAATATGTGGAGTCAGTGCCTTTGCCAAAGTCCTTGCTTCCTCCATTCCCTGATTGCTGTTATCTACAAATTTAGTGAGCAGGTGCTTTGGTCCATTATTCCATATTATTGGTGAAAATTTTAAACACGATAGGACCAAGGAATGACCATTCATGTTCTTCCAGGCTCATTCTTAAATTTGCTGTTAAACTATTCATTGAATGTGAACTCTGTGTCCAGGGGTACATCTACCATTATTATTTTCTAGACTAGGGATTCTTAACTTGATGTACATGAACTTAAAAAATATTGTGATGACTGTAAGCTGGGTTCCTTTATAATCCTATGTATTTCATTTTATGCCTTGAAAAAACAATATTCTAAAAAGGGGTCCATCCACCAGGCTACCAAAGGGGTCTATGACACAAATAAGGTCTAGAATATGTTGCTTCAGTATATTAATAAGCTAACTATATAAGGAGCTAACCTTCCTGAAATAAGATGGACTATATCTATAACTTTTTAATTTATTAGAACTTTTCCTCTTTTGTTGAAGATTACATTAATCTGATAAGGATTTGTTCATTATGAAGAACCCTTTTCCTATTTCCTCTAAGTTGTTTACAGTTAATTATATCACATAAGTATTATAAATCTCTGATTTTAAAATAACTTGATATTATGATGAATCCATCAAGAATGAAGAATCCAACCTTTCCTATTGTCACAGAGATGCAGAATCTCAGAGTCAGGTGGAACCTCAGTTGCCATCTTGTCCAACCTGAACAAAAATCCCTGCTACTATGTGACTAATGATTGAACACAGCTTTGGCTTCAGCACCTTTAATGAGGGAGATCTCAATAGCTCTATAGTCAGCATATGTGTGAGATCTGAAATAGACATGGAGTTTACAATCTAGTTTGAGAGTTTAAAGCAATGTATACTGGTGACAAAAAATACCAAAATAAATCATGTACCTTCTGATAAGCTACAAATTTATCTACACCAATGCTACCTAAACAACTTCTTACACTTTGTTTTTCTTCACACTTAAAATGGACAGGTGAGTTTATTTTAAGACAATAATAAAAAGAATTACTTTACCCTTTCAAGGAAGGAAGAGACCTTTCTTCACTTTGAATTCAGCTAGTAGTGGGTATCTGGGGTAGAGTACCAGTCTAGAATTATATTATTTGTGAGTGAGTGCTGCAGAATCAATGCTTTTGAATTGTGGTGCCAGAGAAGACTTTTGAGAATCCCTTGGTCAGTAAAGATGTCAAGTCAGTCAATACTTAAAGAAATTAATTCAGGCTTCACTGAAAGGTCAAATATTGAAGCTGAAGCTTAAATACTTCACATAATGAGAAAATAGGACTCATTGGAAAAGACCTTGATGTTGGGAAAGATTGAAGGCAAAAGAAAAATGGGATGGCTGAGGGTGAGATGGATAAATAGTGTCATGGAAACAATGAACATGAACTTGGACAGACTTTAAGAGGTAGTGGAAGATAGAAGGGTCCAGGGGTCACAAGAAGTTGGACATGACTGAATGACTGAACAACAACAAAATATTACTGGTGTAGAGGAGATAGGGAGTGATATCAGAGGGATGTGAGATGTGAACAAGGGGAGAAAGTCTATTCCTGGCCCTTAAAGGATGGAGGATAAATCTTATCTTATACTTATGAGTTGACTCCTCCATACAAAATGCTAGTTGTACAAGACTATTATAGTGAATAGCAAGGAAATCAATTTATTTAGCAAATAGCAAACAGAAATTGGAGAAGTAGAAATATATTAGAATATACCAAAAAATACAAAGAGCAAATGAGCTCTCCCACCAGAGTGAGATCTCTTAGCTCAAAACAAGAGACAAAGGTCCTGATTTCACCCAAGGGAAAATTCCTCAAGGTTTCTAGAGAGGCAAGATGTACATCAGGGACATGTTGAGGAACTGGATTCCCCTACGTTTGCTATTTCCCAAAGTCTTTCTCCCCCTCCATGTGTTTGTCCCTGAAGAGAGTCTGGTATAATGTAGGTTCTCTTAAAGAAAAAAAAATTTGTTTTCCAAAGTTCCCATACCAGCTACTCCTCTCATATAGTCATGTGCTGTTGTGTCAGCATTCTCCTCAACAATTAGAAGAGTCTCTTGCAAAATATGTGAGCCTTGGCTAGAAACCTAGGTTACATTATGATCCCATGACTACCACCTAGTTCAAAATAGGCTGTGACGAGGGTCAGTTTTTACCTCAGGTATAGTGAATACTAACTCTATTGGGCTTGGGGCATCTATGTATAGAACTTCAGAGGACAAGTAATAGAAGCCTTAGAAAGTACCATGAAACATGAAAATAATAACATGAAGCAGATTTACTTATTGCTTTTCCACTCTGACAACTTAGAAATAACTTCTGAAGGGAGTTGGGGAGAGACTTTTTAGGATGTGCCTTTTAAAACAAATGATAACAAGTCAATAAACAAGCATTAAGTGCCAACTAATTTCCAAGCACTGTGCTAAGTGCTAAGGATGCACAGAAAGTAAGATGAGAGAAGAAGAAGTGAAGGCCATGGGTATAGATAGCTTTTTCAAGTTTAGCTGAGAAGGGTAGGAGGAACAGATAGCATGGATGATAGGATCAAGTAGGGTTCTTTTTTTAAGGATCAGTGGGATGATGATGTTTGTAGATATCAGGGAAGGAGCCAGTAGATAGGGATAGATTGAAGAGTAGAGACAGAATGGGAACAATAGTGAATGATATCTGCTATGGAAGACTGGATGGTGTAGGATCAAGGTTAATGCTGATGGGTTGACTTTGGTGAGAAGAAGGGCCACCTTTTTTATCAGAAAATAGAATGAGGGAGGAGATAGGGAATGATATCAGAGGTATGTGAGATGTGAATAAGGGGAGAAAAGGGAACTCTTACCAAATGGCTTCAGTCTTTTTAGTGATGTCTGAGGCTAAGTCCTTAGTAGGGTTGGAGAGTTGTGGTAGGACCATGCCATGAAGGCACAAGGAGAGATGAAAAGGTTTAGAACAACCACCCTCCTGACGGAAATAGAGAATTAATTAGAGAGGAGCACGAAAATTGCTTTGCTATAGTCAGAATCCTTTTAAGATTATATAATATAAATTTATAGTAGATTTAATCAGTACCATTTCATGGCTTCCTCTAGTTTCATTCAGCAGATCATGAATAGAATTAGAGTGGGAAGATGGTCCAAATAATCCAGGGTTACAGATGGGCAATAAGACAAGGGGACGGGGGAATTGAAAGTTGAACTAGTCAAGATTTAGGAGGGAGGGAGTATATCCAGTGTAGGGATAATGACTTGGTAATGTAATGAGGGGTGAAGGGATTAGAGGTCTCAGTGACAATGAAGAACAAAAATTAGAAAAAAGATGAATGATAAAAGATTATGGTCAGATAAAGGAATTTCAGAGTTCATGAATGTGGAACTGGAGCATTTGTTGTTTGACGGCAAGATCAGTTGACCTAAGAGCATCAATTGCTCTTGTATAGATAAATGCTAAAATTCTGAATTATTTTCTGAGGACATTCATTTGTAATTTAAAATTTTGGTACAGAAAAGCTAATGCTGTAAAGATTACTTATCTAAAAATAAATTTTTCTCCTCTTTGCATCATATTTTATATTTAAGAATTATTTTGAAATGTAACTGCAGGAAAAGGTTTAGAATTTTCCAATGGCCAGATTAACTGCTTGAGTTTTAAGAATAAATCTTGAGCAGTTCAAAGGAGTCCTTACTCTATAGAAGTGACCACAGAGAGTCTAAGAATGTTGATTTTAAAAAGCCAGCCAGCCTTTTGTGTTTACTAACTGTCTCATGCAGAATGTTTACTTGGTATTTTTTCAAAACTGTTTCTTGAAATGTAAAGGTATATTACTAGATTCTAGAATGATCCTTGTCTTATGTTCCCATTCATTCATCTGTTCTAAAATCCATGAATCTCTTCTATACTAGGATCAGGGTGAGGATGATTGGGAAATCAAATTTTTTCAGAAGATCACACATACTTTTCAACAGTTACAAGAATGATAATGATGATGTTGATTATGACGTAAATATTCCTCTTCCTATGTTTCATTATGGTTTAGAGGTGACCCTGGGTCCTCAAAGGTAAGTTCTTACAGGCTCTACTGAGCTTGAATGGTTTGCAGTCTGGTCTCAGTGACAGATTGCAGCTGCCCTTTAAGGGCTGATATGGCTAAGAACAGAGAGGTTCATATTCCTAGCACAGTCCCTGCACATGGTAGGATTGGTTAGAAGAGTTCATCCTGGGAAATGAGGTTGATAGGCAAGATAGGGGTGAATTTTGAAGAACTGTTTGAATTTTATCCTATGGGTGGCAGGGAACCATTGAATATTTTTTGAGCACAAAGGGGATCAGAGTATTGAGAAAATTAATTTGGCATTAGTATGTAGGATGAATTGGAGTGATCACATATCAAAAAGAAGTCAGTCAATAAGTATTTATTAAGTACCTAATATGTGCCAGGTACTGTGCTAAGTGCTGAAGATACAAAAAGAAGCAAATGACAACCCTTGCCCTCAAGGAGCTCAGAATCTAATGGGAGAGACAATAAGCAAACAAATATGGACAAACAAGAGATGGACAAGACAAATGGTAAATAATCAAAAGAAGGAAGGCACTAGAATCAGGAGGGATTGGGAAGGGATTCTTGTAGAACATAGGAACTCTTTTGATTGAGTGCTCTAATGTCTTCTTAGTATAGTGTTATTATATTAGATGATTTATACAAGACAGAATGCAGAAAAGGCACAGAAATTGAGTGACTTCATTACACCTAAACATTTTTTTTTGCACTTGACCTAGCAAGCAAAGGAACCACTTATCACTGATCCAAGACCTTTCTGGGACTGTAGTAGACAGTGAAATAGTTGCTCTATTGAAAGAGAAATATATTTTGGTGTTGGCAGGAAACTTTAAGGTTTGTTAAGGAGTCCACAGCTAAAGGCCAGGGAAAAAAAAAGCAGTCATTTTCACAACATATTAATAACTTAGTTGAGAGAATAGATATTACTGACAGGAAAGCAAATGATTATATTCTTATTGGTTTACAGTTATTCAGTGACCAAATTCAGTTGATGAGTATCACAAGTAGTATGCACCATACAAGGACAAATGACAAAACAGCTCATAATAAGCCATGTTCTGGAAAGAACAAATGATGTAATAGGATTCCTTTCAAATTCAAGGACACTGTAGGTGGGTTTCACTGTGGAGGGTTGACTGGTTGGTACTCAGTCCTTTTTATTCTCTCCTTTCTGGAAGGGATAGATATGAATTAGTGCCTATCTCCTCCACAATGTTGGTTCAGGGTGTGACTTTCTCTTTGGTCACTGCCCTTTCCTCTTTGCCCCAATCCTCTCTGAAGGAGAGAGGCTGGGGATTTAATCAGCCACATTCAATTATAATTAGAATGCTTTTAGCCTAAAGGCAATATAATGACTCTCAGCACCTCTTGGTGCCCTTTAGTTGCTGTTTTATGGAGTTTATATTAGATAGAAAGTTATTAATAATGTTATAATAGCTCAGAGCTTCCAGTTAAGAAAACTCCTAACATTCATAGAGAATGTTAACTCTCTGCCCTAAATTAAATAGTGTGTATTTCCAGCTAACCTCTGACTTCCTCCATTTCCCTTTTTGCAAAATTGATGATGTATGCAGACATGCAATACAAACCTTTTTGACCAACCATTAAAAATATATATGAAGCAAAATCAGGATACAGGAAATAGCTTCGATAAAAAGAAATGAGAAACAACAATAACAGTGTTTGTTACTGGACAGGCATGAGGAGGGGAAGTTGAGAAAAGAGTCACCCTTTTGGAACTTCCCTAAGTCCTTGAAGAGACAAACAGAACCCTTGTTTGACATTCTTCATGTCGAGAGTTTTTTCCCTGTTGTTTGTCCTTCAAAATGAATTTTTTGAACATGATCTGATTTGACCAAGATTTCTCTAATATATTACATTGACTACTGGAAAAAAAATCACCTTTTCTCAATATTTGTAGAAGTGATTTCTCCTCCCTCAAAAAAAAAAAGATGAATCAAACTTTCAGGAAATTAAGCAACTCAAAGAAAATGCCAATGATAGTGTTTTGCTAATTCTATAAATATTTTTTGTAAACTTGACTCAAACTAGAAATAATTTCAGCAGTTTGAGAAATGGGCTTTCCTGCTGTTACATTCATACAGATTGTATGTACTCTGTCTTGCCTAGTAATTACTCCCACGGGTTTTTTCTCAGCTCTCTCTCCTCTTCTCTGTACTAGGTGTAAGAATGTAATGAACTTTACATAAATACTTCCTTTCTGAAAGGCCAAAGAAATCATTGCCAACAGGTTCAGTAGTGAAAATGGTAAGGAGGCTGGCATCTTTCTTTTACCTGGACAAATGTTTCCTTCTTTAATCTGGGAAAGCCTTTTGATTTACCTGTAAACCCAATTGGAGGTTTATTATCAGATTAATTGGTTAGCAGTCTGTTTGAAGTTTTTGAAATCAAAGAGTCAGAGTGTTAGGATCATAGATCAAGAACTGAAAGGGACCTCAGAAACAGTATGGTACAACTTACGCATTTTATAGGTAAGGCTCAGGGAGGCTAGACCACACAGATAGTAATCAAAAGCAGCATTTGAACTCAATGCTCTTTTCCTGGTATTGTGGAATTTTTAGAGGTCAAAATGATCTTAGGTACTTTCTAATTTTATAGCAAGGAAGCAGAACGAAAAGTGAATTGACTTGCTCAGGGTCACAAAGCTAGTTAGTGACAGACCTGCTATAAGACCCAAAGCTATCCCTAGGGCTGGGCAGTCAGGATTTTGCCCAGACCACCAATCTAGAGGGTACCTAACTATACTTGCAATTTTCAGCAACCTAGACATGACAGAGCTTAGTACTTAATTAGCAAAAATAACTAATTAAATTAGGAAGCAACTTTTTGACACAGGGGTAAGCTCTTCCCTCCCCTGATTCTAAGTCCATGTTCTACCCCTTCAGCTATGTTTTATATTGCTTGTTCTGGGTGCAAAAATTTTTAATTATAGCTTTGACTACACCCAAAGTCTTCTGACTCTCAATGTTATTTCTTGACACAAAGAACTTCTTTGCTAGTAAATTTATTTTGCAGTTGTTTAAAAATGTGTCCTTTACAGTATGTGGGCAAGATAACCTTTAAAGTCCTTTCTAGGTCTAAGAAAACTAAATCTCTTTAAATTGTCATTTTAGCAAGTACCTAGAAGCTTGATTTGTAAAATAATCACATGGGGGGGAAATACAGAAGTGATACATTTAAGAAATTATTGATAAAGTTATTAAAACATTGAATTCTTCTGTACACCTTTGTTCATTTGGAGAGTACTTGTTCTATCTTCCCTTTTCCTTTATTTGCCTTTTGCTTCCATTCATTTTATAGTCCTTTTGGCATTGTCAGTCTGTTCTTCAGCTCTCTCTCCGACCCCATTCCCTTTCAGTCTTCTCTTTTTCACTATTGAAAGTAACATACTTTCTCTAAAATAAATAAAACTTAAAGGAGAAAATTTTATTAGGCAAAGTTGGCTTTTGCCATTTGACAAAAGCATTATGTTATCTATATGTCTACTTTAAAAATGAATTTGCTGCTGTTGATAACAATAAAAACAGTAGTGATAAATAACATTTATACCACATTTTTATTTTGACTGTATTGGCTGTATGATTATATCTTATTAGCATTATAAGTTTCCTGAGGATTGGGAATATGTCATGGTTTTAATACACATCTACATCCTAGCATTTACCCTAATACAATATCATGGACACAATAAATGTACAATAAACATTAGATGATAACAATTTTTCTTAGTTCCTTTGGGGTGTCACTTTCTACATGCTATTATATTTATTCCATGTTTCCTAATTTTAGGTTAATTAAAAGAGGAAATGATAATTAGCTCTATTTGAGCTAATTTTAGTTTTAGAATTGGAAGGGACCTTAAAGGCCACAGAGTCCAACTTTGTTGTTTTACAGACAAGGATATGGAGGCACAGAGAAGTCAAATGATTTGCCCATGGTCATACAGCTACTAAGTGTCTAAGGTAGAATTTGAACTTGTATCTTAATGATTCCAGGTCAAACATCCTGTCAATTTATCTGACAGTCTATCAACTGTAACCCTATAAACTAGAGCTTTGCATGGGATCACAGAATTTTACAACTAGAAGAGAATTTAGAGATCATATAGTCCAACCCTGCCATTTTACAAATCTGGAAATTGAGACCCAAAAAGAGGAAAGGAATTGCCTAAAGGCATACATCAACATACATAATTCAGGGATAATTGATGCTTATAATGCTTTTGAAACACTGCAAAATCCTGAAGTTTCTTCTAATTCATCCAAGTTAGGATGAATTGTGTTAATATAGTTATACCAAAAATTCTATTATAATCAATTTCTTAGAAAATTGCATATCAGTGTAAAGTAATAGATTTGGTACTGTGCATTTTACTTATATGTCACCTGAACAAAGATTGTTCTATAATCACTGTCATATAATATTTAAGTAACCAGTATCTCTATTCCTGTTTAGCATACCACTATCTTTTCAGTCACCTACGTTTGCAATCTGAAAGCCGTCCTTGACCTCTCCACTTGACTTCTTGTCTCTCACCCCCCATATCCAACAAAGTGCATTTTGCATCTGTCCCTTTTCTTCACTGAGACAACACGCTAGATTGGGTCCTCATCACCTGTACCTCTGACGTAGCCTTTTTAATTGGTCCTCCTGGTTGTGCTTTTCCCCTTCTCCATTCCATTCCCCTCACAGCTTTTAAAATAATCCTCCTAAAACATGTCCAACCATATCATTCTCTTGTTCCAGTATTCCACGTTGGCTACCTATTGTATTAGGGTAAAGCGCAACCTGACATTTAAAGTCTTTCACAATTTGGCTTCAGTCTAAGCTTTCCAGACTTATTTTGCATTACTTACCTTCTGTGTCCCAACTAAACTGGCCTACTGGCAACTCTACTCACTTATCAGCCCTACTTACCTGAAATCTGGATTTCTTTTCTTCCCTCCATACTTTTGCCTAGCATGCTCCTGTGGCTGGAATTCATTAACTCCTCACCTCTATCTCTTAGAGTCCTTTCCTTTGGTTAAGGCTCAGCTCCTGATCCTCTGTTCCCCTACTTATTAATGTTCTTTCCTCAGATTATCTTATATTTACTTATGTGTTTACATGTTTTATCCCCTGATAGACAAACTCTTAAATTAGGAGTGTGTTTTTTTTTCTTTTTCTTCTTTGCATCACCAGTGCCTAGCACAGGTGCCTTGTACATAGTAGGTATTTAATTCGTGTTTATTGAATTGAATTTCATTTCTAAATCATGTCAGATAATAGGGGAGTTTATTTTATTATGTTTTTAGGGACACTTCCAACAATTCATAGACTTTTGCCAGTCATAATATGCAACATGCAAATACCATGTGCGAAAGAAAGGAGATCCTGTTCCTTACTGGCACTGTTCATCCTCTGGGTAGATTGATTAGTGACTCAGTGCTTGGTGATGAGTTGATAGTTTGACTTTTCAAACTGAGCTTTTTTCTTTTAATCTTACTTTTAAAATACTTTTGAGAGCCTGCCTATTGTATATAAAGTAAATACCTTGCTAAATTGATGCAATTTTATTTGAAATTATGTATAATTCATAACAAATTATATTCTCTAGCCAAACACATGCTTTGTTATTCTTTAACAACAAAGTACTCTCAATCCAGGTAGTACATAACCTTCTCCCCACCTCCAGTTCCTTGTGCCTTGAATTAATTAAAGTTTTTGTTGTAGTATTAATCTTGTGAAAAGCTCAAGTTGAATAAAAGGAGCCTGAGAAAATTGTAATAGCAGCTGTTAAAGGTGATAGAAAGAAAGAACAGAGTGAAGCCTAGTGCTATTTCTGACTTTTATCTGAAAAACTGGTACCCTCAATTTCAGGAGAAAATGCCTCCCAACTGAGACATCTAAATGTGTCAGCCAATTTTAAACCAATTGTTGTATTTCAAAGATCCAAACCTTTAACTGAATATTTCCTTCCCTCATTGTTTCTGTCACTTTTTATCCTCTGCAGCCCATATATAACATGGGCATTTTTCTGTCTACTCTAGCAAACTTTGAATTATTAAGGTTCTGATCATTCAGTTTATGAATTATGTGAAACCCTGTTTTCTTCTGTCTTTCCTTTTAGCTGCTCACCTTCTGAACATTTCACTCATAAATTCACACATTGATAGATCTTGAAGGGACTTTAAAAATCATGAATCCAACTGCTTTGTTTTGCATAAAAAGAAATTGAAGCCAAGTGAAGGTTGTGTTTTGCCCAATGTTGTAGCAGCAGAACTGGAACTTAAACTTGGATCTTTAGATGCCTCACCCAGGACTGTCATTTTTCATTAGCAGATTTCCCAGAGGCCTGAGAGAAGGAAAAGGAAACGAAACTTTAAGTAGTCAACTTTGGCACTTGCTAGCAGCACTGATAACATTTTTGTAATTTGAGGTTTGGGGGTTATCTGTTAGTTTCCTGTATCCACACACTCTCTTCTCACTAGTTAGTACTATATAACTGAGAACTACTATTAGAATGATTTAGTTATTCAGTTTTACTTAATTGACTATTTTGCATTTATATTACAGATACAGGTCTTAATTTAAGATAAGTATATACAATTCAGAATTTATAGGGCTATATTTCAAGCAAAGAGAAGTGTTTTGAAAGGAAACAGCTGTCATCTGCACTTGCTGAATGAATTATGAACTTGAACGTCTGTCCTGTTAGAAAATGACACGTGAGCTTTCAGAAAAATCATGGCATAGTGTATAGATTGCTGGACTTAAGACAAAGGAAGCCTTGAATGAGGGCTAGGTGTTGAAGTGAATAAAGTATGGAACTTAAAGCCAGGAAGATTTGAGTTTGAATCTTGCCTCAAACACATATGAACTGTGTGATCCTGGGCAAGTCGCTTGACCTCTCTCTGTGTCTCAGTTTCCCCATCTATAAAGTGAGAATAATAATAATACCCAAATCACAGGATTGTTGTGAGGGTGAAATAAGGTAAAATGTGTAAAGCATTTTGCAAACCTTAAGGTACTAAGTAATGTTAGATATTATTATTGTAAGAATACCAAACAAAATAATTGCATAAGCTTGTTAATTTTATTGAACTGGTCCAAAATTATAAAGGTGAGATTTGTTGAATTCAGCTTACCCCATAGTATTGGATCATAGATCTGGAACTGATAGGACCCCACAGGCCATCTAATCCAAACTCCTCTTTTTGCAGATGAGGAAACTGAGGCTCAGGGAAGTCAACAGAGACACAAGTAGGAATTTCAGTGCCCCATGGGAGTTCTAGAAGTTATGGTTATCTTTATATCCCCTTCACTCCAACAAGATTTAGGGAACCAAAGCATGAAGCAGGCATCATTCCTCCTTTCCTACTCTTAAAATAAATAAAAATTTACTAGTCAAGCAAGGGACAGACATGATTATTGTTATTCAAGTGAGGAGACTGCTCCTAACAGATGGATTGAACTGAACTGAGGTTAGCTTTTTGCTGCTTTCAATGTTGCCCCTGGCTCGGCTGCTCTCTTTGCACCTGTCTAGTTATAGCACTGCTGTGAAACTCCACCAGCCACCCCAGACCATATCTAGCATGCTGAAAACGGTCCCCTTCACTCATGAAAAAAGTGGAATAGCTGACCTTTCTGAGAGAAAATGGGACTTAAACTATGTGAAAGTAATAAGCAACGTACCAGGGAAGACAGTTCCTAAATTTCATTGGTTGAATAATTAACAAAATAATTTTAATCATGTATTTTTTTGAAGCTTTTCCAAGAAATCTCTCTCTCTCTCTCTCTCTCTCTCCCCCGCCACCCCCAACCCCATCCACTCTTAGATGGAAAACCATGCTGGATTAGGGTTATGCCTGAGTAAACAAGAGTGTTGCTGGGACCTAATATTGGCCTCAGTTCTAAGAAAGCAGGTGCTGTGCATAGATATTCTACTCAGAGTAACTGGTATCAGTAGGTTCCTGACACCCTGTGGTATCTGCTTATTTACAGGCTTTAAGGGGCCATCATGGCTTCAAATCTTCTTTTGTTGTGGAATCTTGATTCTTTCATTTTGAGTCAGGAAGACCAGAGTTGAATCATGCCTCAGGCACTTATTAGCAGTGTGATTCTGGGCAGGCTAAGCCAGTCAGGCAGTCAACTAGCTTTTATCAAGCACCAATCATAGGCCAGGCACTATGAAGTACTAGAAAGACAAAAGAAAAACAAAAACAAAAAATCACTGCCCTCAGGGAGTTCACAGTCTAATGGAAGCTCTCACAAGTCTAAGTCATTTAACCTTGCTCTCAGCTTTTTCATGTGTAAAATGGGGGTAATTATAGTACATTTCATGAGACTATTGTGAGCATCAAATGAGATAATATATGATAATGATAATGTATGTAAAGTGTTTTGCAAAACTCAAAAGTGCTCTACAAAAGTTAGCTTTTATTATTATTATTTTATTATTACTATTATCTATTATCTAAATGGGATATGGTGAGACTAAACATTTGCAATGCTTGATAGGAATAGAATGTAGTCTAAAATAATAGGATGTTCTTTTGAGGTGTCATTATTTCTTTATTTTTCATAGTAATATATATTATTTTATTTATTTATTTATTATTATTTTATTTTATATTTATATATTTTTTTATTATTATTTTAAGTGTAAAATTTTATATGGGACTTTCACTGCAACTGACTGTGTAAAGATAAATAAAATAGGTGTGGTATAATTTTCCAGGTAATTTTTTATTAATTTATTTAGAACTTATTTAGAATTCATATATCACCTACCTTGGTGATATCTTTAACTACTTGCTAGAGATCTCCACCTGCATGATGTTAGTCTGCACAGTCAAGTTATACTAATGTTATTATAGGCCATTTGTTTCACTTTTGGCCAAGCGGAAGGTAGGAACTAGGAACCCTGTAAACAGATCCATCTCTTCAGTCACTCCCATTCAGTTTATTATAGTAAAAATATTTGTGTCACTATTGCTCCCACTGTTGTTATCATAGTTAACATTATTGCTTATCTGTATTTTGGCCCTTAGGGTAGGAAATTATGTTTGGGGTTTCCAGCTGAGAACCAGGAGTCTACTTTCAATTTAGCAGAAATCAGGTAGCATACTATTCAAACAGAAGTGATTCAGCATAAAATTTGCTGGACAAAGTTGAGAAAGAAAGCCTAATTTTTAAAAAAAAATGATTAAGAGCAATATATATATGATCAAAAACAATCTGAAGGACTAACCAACAAAAGGTAATTTTAGCTATATGAATTTTAGGGTTCTGAAGCATCAGCAATCCAATAAAGTTGTAGCCTCTGTCCCAGTTACTTCCTAAATAGTGGAATAGGAAAAGAGGGGTCACACAATTTGTGTGGGTACAAAAAATGGACAGAACCCAAAAGAGGCTGAGTGGCAGGTGAAACTTTGCACAACAACCTTCCTTAACCAAACAGTTCTAGTACCTGAGAAGGATTGAAGACAATTAGATTAGGAAAAAGTAAGGTGTGAACAGCACACTGCTTAACTTTTTGACAACTTGTTATAGGGAGTCAGTTCCCATAGCTCCTTATTCCCCATATAATATCTATCTATCTACATCTATATATCTATATATAAACATATCTATATCTATAAGTATATAGATATAGATATATAGATATCTTTCCTTTGCTAAAGAAATATAGAGATTCCAGGCATTTTTTTTACTAAGAATTCCACACGCCCCAGTGATTAATTTCTAGACATCATAGCTCCTACTAATTTTTTGTTATGATCACTTGTCTCTTTTTAAGATCTCAAGTTAAAATAGGTCAGTTTTTGCAATCCCTCTAAACTCCATCCTTGTCATTTCTTTCCAGACAATCTGATTCATACCTCCCTTCTGGAGGGAGATTAATATAGAGCTCCAAAGCTTCTTTTCCACAAAGAGCTACTGTTCCAACTTAAGGAATATTGACTCTCTAAGAGCAGAAAAAATTCCCATTTTCACTTAATCAAGATGTTTGGCCAATGCCACAGGATTAATGCAGTTGTGGAATATAACTTCTGGGTTGTATAGGAGAGAATATTTCCATGAGCCAACTGTTCTTATGTGAGCACTTAATATGACATTCTCTATAAATGTTTCACTTGGCATTTGCCCCCCATTTGTTTCCTGGCTTAGCTCAGTTAATGCTACACAAAAATTTGTGTGTATCCATATTCTCCTTTTATCCAATTCACTAGAATTCTGAAATATTTAGTACATTTTGGAGTTATTTAGGCATTTATTTTTAATGAGAATTCCTATTGAATATTTTTCTTTTAACATTGTAGCTGTATTTTGCACTTAGAATGAAACTTTTGAAAGATTAGTTACAAAATATCAAGATACAATTTGAATCCTTTTCTACTAAAATCTAGCTATGGTGATCTAAAGACACATGCAAGCATATCTATCTCTAACTATCTATCTATCTATCTAACTAATCTCTATAAAATGCCATCAAGCTAACTATACTCAGAGCAAAGAGATTTCTGTGAGGTTTTACTCAGGCATATTCATTAAATATTAATTTAAAGGTTTTTTTAATTTCAGTATAGGTTGCTCTTTGTTGTAGTGGAATCTCCATCACTTAACTTCTAGTCTTATGAATAACTATTTACATAAATTTCATGCTGAATTGGAAAAATTAATTTTTACCATTTGGATTCATTGCCTACCTAGTGGTCTTGATGGGAGTATGTAAAGATTTGGAAATTTTAAATTTGTTTTTATTGTAGCAAGAGTATTTTCTTGTGAAAGAAATATAGTTATTCCCCTCCCCCTCCCCTATTTTTGAAAGTTACAGATTACTTTGTCCAAGTGTGAGGCTGTAAAGCCAAAGGCAGAGAAAGCTTACTACCACGTATCTTGGCCTGGTATTTGAGAAACAGAGTGACTTTAATCTGGAGTCTTCCAGGCTCAAAAAGGATAAGTTAGCTTGCCTTTGTCAAAACATTAAGATTTTTTTTTCCTTATGCAGGAATCAAGAGGGATATAAATGAGTTCCTCTGTTTCTTGTTGGTTTACTTTAGTCATCCTTAGTCAGAATTTTATGAAAGAGATAGCTACATGTTTCCAGCTCTAGAGCTGCTGTCCTTTTTCTTTCCTCTGTCAACACTGGGTACAAGGGCTTAAGACAGGAAGGGTGATGACATAAGCAAGGAACATTCAGTAGTGTCACTACGAGAGGAGAGGAATCACATAAGACAGTGAGAATCAAGGCTGCCAATAAAGCATTTTGACAAACATTCCAATTCACTGTCCAAATGAGGAAACTGAGACACCAAAGAAGTGAAATGCTTTGCCTAGAATTACCCAGGAAGTTAATAGCTAGAGACTGGATCAGAATTTTAATCATCAGAGTTTACAGATAGTTGCCTGCTCTCTGAGCTTTATTATTTTGATTTATGATTTAAGGGAAGGTACCTATCTTCTCCAAGTTTCAGTTTCTTCAAGATTATAATGGTCTGATACATGCTGACCTTAAGCACATGTGTTGAAGGTCAATTCTATATTGATAAAAGTGTTTGCAAAATATCACTGTCTTGAGGAGGCTTGTTTCATGGATGATATTATGGCAAAAAGTTCTAATATTTTACATTAAAATTGACTTCCCTTTCTAATATTGTATTTTTGTAGTTCTGTTTTTGAAAGGAATGCATTTTGGTCAGGAAGCCTAAACAACATTACTATTTTATCAAAATATTTTTGCTTGATATTGAATAACATTGACATTTGTTTACAAGGTGTCTGCAAATCATTGTCAAATGGGTCCTTTTACTTTCAGAAATTCAAGGAAACAAGTGACTTTTGTTGGACTTGCACTAATAAAAATGATTTATAGGAACTGTCTTCGGTATTCTAAGAGATGCTTAATATTTCTTTTTCTTTCTTTCTCTCTTTCTTTCCTTCACAGTTTTTGTCATAATCAGTTTGAATTTTTATACCATAGATTTTCAATGTGTTTCACTTTGGTATTATTATAAGTTTGTTTCATGATCACAAAAGGCATACTTGAGTAATCTTTTAAATCTTTTTTTAAAAAATTACCTTTAGAATCAATTGTCAATTGACAGAGGAGAAAAAAATTGATCATCAAAATGAATATATCTTATCTGGTAAACTTTTTGTTTTCACACATTTAAAAGATTTAATCCTGAGGAAAATCATTTCTAGTGGAATCATTTTCCAGAAGAGACACTTTTAAATAACAATTTAACAACTTTTTTTATAGTACTTTATAGTACTTTTTTTTATAGTACTTTAAGATTTACAAAGCACTATATAAATATGAAGTGAAAATAGCAATGGACTTGGAGTTGGGAGGTCTAAGTTCAAGCTTAGCTCTGTCACTTATCTTAGACAAGTCAATTCACCTATTTCTCATCAATAAAATGGGGATAATAATGTTCACCTCACAGCTCCACAGGGGCTCCTCATTACAGATCAAGTCAAGTTCACACTTCTTAGCTTAACATTCAACAACTTCTGCCATCTGGCACTACTCCTCCTCTCTAGTCTTATCTCATACTATTCCCATCTACATACCTTGTCCTCAAAATCATGAAACGTTGCTCCTGAAAGAGACATTCGGGATCATCTAGTCCAACTCTCTTATTTTTATAACTAAAGCAAAGGCCCGAGAGACAAAATAATTTGCCTTAGGTCACAGAATCAGGACATGAACCCTGGTCTTCTGAGCCCAGGTCCTTTGTTCTTTCTACCTCAGTCAAAACTCAATGCAAGTTAGACTCCCAGCCCCCTGGGCACATACCACAATGACCCATGGAAGTATATTTCTCATTCTGCTCTTTGGTCCCAGAATGTCTTCTTCCCCCTCTGCCTCCTGAATTCCTAGCCATGCTTTATTGTTGAGCTGAAACACCACCTTGTGATGACTTCTTTTTTGTCCCATTGTGTATTGGCCTTTTTTCTTTGGGTTTCACGTAGCCCTTTGCTTCCATCTCCCTTAGGCATTCACTGTGTGTTATTTTATAGTAATTTACAAATGTCATAGCCCCTTACTAGACTGTCAGCTCTGTGGAGGCAGGGACCATGTCTTATATTAACTTGGTGTTGCCCTCTAGAACCTAGCACAATGCTCTATACACTGTTGAGTATTTAATAAAGTTTTATTGAATTAAATACTTCATAGGGCAACTGTAAGGATCAAATGGACTAATGTTTATAAATAATGTGGCTTTGAGTTATTGCTTTAATTCTATTTAATGATAGTTTAATTGTACAATTTGAGGCAATTTATTGCTACCCCTTGAACTCTGGTGGTGACAATTAGCTTTACTTTTTCATTCTGTTGGCTCCCCATAAGAATCTTGTTGAAATCCTGGTGTCGAAAGGCTTGGCCCTGGACAAAAAGAGAATATTAGACATATTAGAGAATATTTCTTGACATTAAGAGCCTGGGTTCCATTTGGGGGACTTTCACAAGAGGTCTCATGGTTCTTATATTTAAGGGATATCCTAAAATATCTATAACTGCTTCATTGTGCTCCCCACAAAGGTCCCTCCATGAGTATGTAAGCATTTAGGCTAACAAATGCATTAAACTTAGAATTGGTTTTATTTACCATGATGAAAAATACAGAAAGCACTTGTATCAAAGGCCCATAGATAATCAAGGACACTCTCAACGATCAGGTGGGCCTTCACCTTCTCCAGGGACCTATAAAGTCTGTTTTGAGTTATAATAACAACTTAGAGAGCCCCTCCTGGTGGGATAATTTGGGGGTGGCTAGGTTGTCAAACAATTTTCCTTTCTGGTAGGTACCGTCTTCCAGTGTCTCCTGACATATGTGCTCCTCTATGGAGAAATAACTCAGGGTCACTAGAAAGTTGATTCTCCTTATCCCCTGCATTAGCAATGCTCTCTGAATTTGAGGGACTGTTCCTCATCATGAATAGAGGACTTGATAAAGTTCTCTGAGGCCTTTTAATTCCTACATTAAAAGAGCAAATGCTTCTCCAAATGGCTGATTTCAATTTAGTAGCAATGAATGAGTGCCATTAAGAATGTGCATGAGTGACCTCTAGTAAGAAGGTATAAAGACAGGAGATAGACTGTTGTGTGTGAGGAACACATACAAGGCTAGTTTGGCTGTATCACAGAGTTGGGGGAGGAGGGAGAGTTAAATGTCCAAGGAGGCTGTAAAGATAAGTTGGTGCCAGGCTTTGTAAGTCTTTAAAAACTAAGCAGAGTAATTTTTGTTCTATCCTAGACATATTAGGAGTTGGTTGAGTAGGGGGCATCACTTGGTCATATCTGTGCTTAAGGAAAGTTAAAGATGACTCTGAGGTTGTGAATCTAAGTGGCTGGAAAAGTTGGTGGTACTCTCAACAGAAATTGAGAAGTTTGGAAGAGATGTGGATTCTGGGGGCGGGGTGGAATAGAGGATTTTTTTAAGTTGAGTTGAGAAGAAAATGGCAAACCACTTCCGTATCTTTGTCAAGAAAACCCCAAATGGGGGCATGAAGGGTGAGACACGACTGAACAACAACAATGAATGAGGGGCTAGAGTTTAGATTAGAGAGTAGGGCTGTACGAAGAAACGTAGGAGATGTCTGCAAACAGGTGATAGTTGATTTTCATTGGCTAGAGCACTGGGCTGAATCTAATAAGAAGTACAAATTCCTCAAGAGTGGAGATTGTTTCCTAGTGAGAGCCTAATAAATACTTGTCTTCCCAACATTCCTATTAGAAACAGCAGGTGTTCTGAAAGAAAAAAAAAAGACCTAGGGGGTTTTAGTGGACTGCAAACGAAATATGAATCAGTAGTGTGGTATGGCAGCTGAAAAACCTAATGTGATCTTGGGTTGAATTAAGAGAGGTGCAACTTCCAGGAATAGGGAGGTTCTACTGTACTCTACCCTTGTCGGGCCTTATCTAGAGCATTTTGTTCAGTTCTGGGAACCACAATTTAAGAAGGACATTGATAACCTGGAGCATGTCCAGAAGAGGGTGACCAAGATGGTGAAGAGTCCATGAAATTTGAGCATCGGTTTGTACTGTCTGTCTTCCATGCCTGAAAGTCACTTTCTTCTTACCTAAGTAAGCTTCATAGAATCTTTCTTCTTCAAGCTCAAACATTACCCTTTATATGAAGCCTTTTCTGGTTCCTTCAAACTGGTGTTTTCCCTCCCAAACAACCTTGTATTTAACCAATTTGTATTTATTTGCTTTATGCTTATTCTGTATATACTTATTTACATATTTGTCATCTCTATTACAATATAAGTTCCTTGAGAGTAGGGATTGTTTAATTCTCTATATTTGTATCCCAGGTACCGAGCACAGTATCTGGCATAGTGAGAGATTAATAGATACTTGTAAACATATATATACACACACACATATATATACACATACATACACATATATATTTATTTATAGTGTGTATCTTATAAAAATAAAATAAATACAATTTTCCTGTCAAGGGCACCACCATCCTTCCAGTCAGCCAGGCTTATAATCTCATTGTCCTCCCTCACTTGAACACATTCCACATATTCCATCTCTTGTTAAATCTTGTCATTTCTCATTTCTACCTTCATGACGTCTACCACATAGGTCTCCTTCTCTCCTTGCACACAACTACAGCCCTGGTACCTTATGCCCAGACTATTGCAATAGCCTGCTAGTTGGTATTTCTGCTTCAAGTGTCTCCCCTCTCCAATCCATTCTCCACTCAGCTGCCAAAGTAATTTTCCTAAAGCATAGCAGTAAACTCTAGTGGCTCCTTATTATCTCCAGGACCAAATATAAAATGCTATGTTTGTTACTTAAATTCCTTCACAACTTGAGCCCTTCCTACCTCCCCAGGCTTCTTACGCATTACTTCTCTCTACGACCCAGTGATCTTCACTACTCCATGATCCAACAACACTGGTCTTTTTGATGTGCATGTTCATGGAATGCCTCTCTCTTAACTTGATGCCTTTTCATTGATTTTCCCCCATGCCAAAGTACTCTGTATCCTCACTGATGTCTCCTGGCATCCCTATCTTTTTTCAACACTAAGTTCAAATCCCATTTTATTTAGGAAGGCTTTGCCTGGTTTCTCCCTCCTCCCACTAGTGCCTTCTCTCTGAGATTACCATCCATTTATGCTCTGTATAGGGGTAGCTAAGTGGTACAGTGCATAGAATACTGGACCTGGAGTTAGGAAAACCTAGGTTTAAATCCTGCCTCAGATATTTACTGAATGTATGATCACATAACCTTTCTAAGCCTCTGTTTCCTTATCTCTAAAATGGGGATAATAATTATTATAAAGATGCCAATGAAATTAATTTACAGTAGGCTATATATTATCATGTCCTATATGCACATAATTATTTGTATATTGTCTCCTTTATTAGGATGTGAGCTCCTTGAGGGCAGGGATCATGCTGTATTTTACTTTTGTATTCCTATTACTTGGGAAAAGGGAACTTGAGATGGTTAGCCTGATTTTTTTTTTCCAGAGGAGTATTCATTTGACAGTGTTGTTTTAAGAGTAAGGGGAGGAGAAAGGATGATAGGGGTGACTTGAGGAAAGAAGAAAAGGGTTTGGAACAGACTCTGAGGGGAGTGATATAGGAAGTCAATGAGAGAAGAGTAAGAAGTTTGGCATAGATCAGGGAGTGTCCTGATAAGACGTTTTTTGGTCTTTCAGGCAGGCCTCAGGGTTGATATACCTACCCTTCACATAGGCTCTACAGTTCTTTCCTCTCTCCCTCCTTGTACACAAAAGCACTCCTACCTAACCCCCACTCCCTCCCACATACATGTGCTCTCATTCCTGATCAGAGGACTCTGAAAAAGTCTTGATCTGCCCTTCTTATTGGACCATCATTGATTCTTAATTCTGGGTGAGCTCAGATGAACGGGTTGTCTTCACGTCTTGCAGCTTAATTCAGTTGCATCTGGTCATTCCTCCTAATCATGACCCCAGTGTCCGAAGCCAACAAATAGACCTAGTGTCCTGTTATTCCTGGGGCATGACATAATGGAGAGAATACATTATTTAGAATCAGGAAGATCTGGGCTCAATTCTCATCTCTTCTGCTTACTAATTGTGTGACCCTGAGCAAGTCGCTTAACTTCCTGAGACTTTGTTAGACCTCATTTGTAAAACGAGGGGATTAGACTAGATGGATGGCTTCTAATGTGCCTTCCAAATCTAAATCTGTGCTCCTAAACCCATACTTGAAGGAGATGCTAAAAAGCAGCTGCTGAGAACAAGCCATGAGTAGGCAGGAGAAAAAAGTGAAGCTCTGAGGATGTAGGTATAATGGCGATGGAGTGAAGGCAGATCTGAAAGAAGGTAGGGGCAGAGCAATAGAAGAGTCCTTGGACCAGGCCTCCCAGATCCAGAAGGAGAGTTTCTGAATGACACTGAATTCTTGGACCAAATGGAGGCTTTCCTCAGCCAAATGGAGGTGTTTCTAAGCACTCGATAGTTTAGGATTGATCCAGGAACCTGCTCTATCACTGTTGCTGGCTTGTATTCCTGCAAGACATGGCACAGATACTCTGCACTACTTCAGTTTTACCTCCATCCTTGGCCACCACTAAGGCAACATAGTTCCCTGAAGCACAGGGTTCTCTGGAGGGGTCACAGATCAGCCTGGCTATGCAGGCTGTCTTCAGGATACCAGATTCCATATGTATCCATCCAGTTGATTTCTCATTCTGGTTCTCTTCCACTTTTTGCTTCCTTTTTTTAAAGTCTGAGTCCAAGGGTATAGCCCAAGTACATGAATTGTCTCTGAATCAATGTGTCATCCAAACCTAGTGTTGAAGAAACAAGCAGATTACCAAGGGCCAAGTCTATGCTTTATCAAGGAGCTAATATTGTCAAAGGTTAATACTTTTTTTTTTGGCAAGGCAATTGGGGTTAAGTGACTTGCCCATAGTCACACAGCTAGTAAGTGTTATGTGTCTGAGGCCGGATTTGAACTCAGGTCCTCCTGATCCCAGGGCCGGCGCTCTATCCATTGTGCCACCTAGCTGCCCCAGGTTAATACTTTCTTAAGGAGAAACAAGAAGTGCCTAGGAAGGCCTCCCCAGTATCATCCTGGACACACCCTCCACATATACAAAAGTTGCATGAAGTATCTAGCTGTAGTGACGCTGTACTACTACCCCAGCCTCTTGATGCTATTGAACCCTATCCTTTTGCTCTTTCCCTGGCCACCACCCTCTTCTCAATCAATATAGCTGAGATTTCATCTTCTTAAGTTACTCTTATTATTTTTTTTGTGTGTATGTGTATTTGGTTACTCATATGTAAAATGTTGGTACTCACTGTTGATTTACTTTTTAGTTCTTGCAGCCTTCTAGCTGCCTTCCCTTTACAAATAAGTGTCTTTTTGTCATATGGGGTAATTTGTCCATAAGACTAGGGTTCTTGTAAATGTCACTGCCTAAAAATTTATTTATAGGCAAATCTCACTTATTATGATTTCATCTTTTGTTCTTCTCATTCAATGCTTTGTTGTTTTTGTTATTTTTCAATGGGTTCCAATTCTTTGTAACCCCATTTGGGGTTTTCTTGGCAAAGATACTGGAGTGGTTTTCCATTTCCTTCTCCAGCTCATTTTACTGATGAGGAAAATGAGACAATAAGCATTAAGTGACTTGCCTACGGTCACACAGCCAATTAAGTGTCTGAGGCTGGATATAACACAGGAAGATGAGTCTTCCTGACCACAGGCCTGGTACTCTATCCACTATGCCACCTAGCTACCTTAGTAGATTATTTCTACAGCTAGCAAGAAGTGAATTGTTGAGTCATATGAAGAGACTAAATAACATGAGTTTGCAAGGTGTGAAAACAAACTTTGCAACCTAAAGGCCAAGATCAGAAAGAATATCCAGAAGAAAGTAGCATTAAGTAGTGTGTGCTTAGGGGCAATGGTCAGCTCTCTACCACTAAGGGGCCTTGACTCTGAGCCCAAGCATACCAGATTCATTTTCTGGGGGAGCTTGAACCCAAAAAAAGGAGTCAGAATTTTTCTCTAATTTTTCTGACTCATATTGCCCCAACCCTAGGAATTTCTGAGAGAGTCTCTTTAACAAAGTTTAGGAATGACTCATATCTAGGATATCCCTAAAAGGGATTAACAGGGGCATTTCTAGAAAAGTAATCAATGTACAAAGTAGGTTAGACATAAGACAGATATTTATTTTCTTAAAACACCAATGCTCATAAACCTTCATTGACAAATACTTAAAATATGAAATACAGTAACCTATAACTCCTATTATGCTCTTCTGGGAGCTTTATACTTAAAAGATTAAAAAATGAAATACTTTTTCAAATGACTGAATGGTAATTTCATCTTCACTTTTGTACTCTGTACTCCTTCCTTAAGGTCCTCACCCTCCTGGAGGTAGTTATGTCCTCCAAGAATTGTTTTAGAGGTTACCTCTTCATAGAAAATCATCCCTCAGACCTAGGAGCTTTCCTGTAAGGCTAGAAATACCCATTTCAGGATTGGTTTTTGGTCACCTATATTCAGGGGGGGAAATGCAAAGCAAAAGAGGTAGCCAAAGACTTGAGGTCCAATTTCAGTCTCATCTAAGCCAGCACATGTGGTTGTTGCATTTGTGAGCAGTGAATAGCTGGGGAGGGGGAGGCAAGAAGAAATATATGAGAGTCCAAGGAACAGCTGTCAAACTAGCCACATGTTCAGAAGAGAGAAAGAAAAGAATGAGAATGAAAATTGTCTCTCCCTTTAAAGTCTACTGAGTTGGGTCACTCCTACTGCACAGTACCCAATTCTCTTCTCTAGCCCCTAGCTCCTGCTTTCTCTCCTTATCCCTTGTCCCTCAGGGCCCCTCAGTCATGAGTGGTACATTTCTATATCTCTCCTTCTGAGTGGCTTCACTTAGTGGCTCACAATCTTTTGAAGCTAACCCTTTGTCAGTATTCTGGTGGGGAATTTCTGCTCCCAGGACAGAGTGAGGCCTGTGAATTAGACCAGCCTTAGGACCCTAGCAAGGAAAAGGTATGGGCATGGAGGAATTTGTAGCCTGGGAGAAAAGGTTATGGAGGAGGGAAGGGACAGTTATGGTTACACTGTTTAGTATTGCACTGGTAGAAATAGGCAGTCAGCATGAGGGAAGGGTAGAGAAGAGACCCAAAGTCCCAGAAGTTGCAGAGTTTTTTCAGAGTGTTCCATTAGCACGGTCCTGGGAGATCCTTCCCTACTCAGTTTTTGACACGTTCCCTAAGATCAACCTTAGAAGGAAGATTGGTCTCAGAGAGAAGTAAATTGGGAATGGTAGAGAATAGGTCTAACTACAGTCACAGCTAGGATTCTCCCCATGGCATTGTTCCAAAGTCACACTCACTCCTGGAAAGCCATAGATCTCATCCAATGCCCTTATTCTGAGAACTGAGAACAGACATTAAGGGCTGGAGACAGGTATGGCAGTGCTGGGACTACAATAGGAAAAAGATGGGTTTAATGGTTAAGAAACACATTTTCAGCAAGGATACCATAGAAAAATATGAAGAATAATTGATAAAGACATGATAAAGATGAAGAACATGATGAAGACATTGATAAAGATGAAGAATATGATAAAAAAATTGATAAAAATGAAGAGCAGCTGAACAGACATTGGGAGAAAAGAGACATTTCAATGAAGAAATACTTTGCAACAAATGAAATTGGGTCAAAGTCCATAGAGGAAGGAGAAGGTATTACAACTTCTATAAATCTCTGTGAAAAAAAATGGAGCCTGAGTTGAGTTTTGAAGAAAAGAAGGCATATTAAATGGTAAGGAGGGTGTGGGTTCTAGTCATGAGGAACAGCCTAGGCAAAGTGACTGGGATGTGAGATGGAGTGCTGTGTGTGAGGAACAAGAAGGCCAATTAGGCTGGACCATAGAATATGTGAAGGGGAAGTAAAGTATAATAAGGTTAAAAAGGTTATTTGGAGCCAAGTTGTGAAGGTCTTTAAATGCAAAATGGAGAATTTTGTATTTTATCCTAAAGGTAATAGGGAGCCACTGTATTTCATTGGCAGTGAGGTGGCACGTTGGACTTGGAGTCAGGGAGACCACAGTTAAAATCTAACCTCGGATACTTCCTAGCTCTGAGATCCTGGGCAAGTCACTAAACCTCTCTCAGCCTCATTTTACTCATCTATACAATGGGGATAGTAGTAGTATCTACCTCCCAGGATTGGTGTGAGGATAAAATGAGATATTTATAAAGCACTTTGCAAACCTTCATGCATTATATAAGTGCTATTATTATTCTTTTTTTTAGGCACTTGGGGTTAAGTGACTTGCCCAGGGGTCACACAGCTAGTAAGTGTCAAGTGTTTGGTCTGAGGTTGGATTTGAACTCAGGTCCTCCTGACTTCAGCGCCGGTGCTCTATCCACTGTGCCACCTAGCTGTCCGCTATTATTATTCTTAGGTAGGTAAGTGTCATGGTCAGACTTTTGCTATAGGAGGATCACTCTGGTGGCAGTATAGAGGCTGGTTTGGAGATGCAAGAGGCTCAAGGCAGAGAGACTAATTAGAAATCTGTTGCAATAGACCAGGTGAGAGACGATGAAGGGGCTGAACTAGAGTGGTGTCTGGATAAGTAGAGATAATGGACCTGGATGTGAGAGGTGTTGTGGAGGGAGAAAGGAAGAGATTTTACTTAACAACTGATTTGATGTATGGGAGGAGGAAAGCAAGAGGAGCCAGATATGACACTGAGGTTGCAGACCTGGATCATTAGAATGAGGGTATTGTTCCTGACAGAAAGAAGAGAACGGGGAGGGGGAGGGGGGGCGGAGCATATGTTTGAGGAAAACAAGCTGATTTGGTTAAGATGGCTGCATGAATGGTGGGAGAGAAGCCCAGGTCTTACACATATTTCAGCAACAATCTAAAAATAGCACCAGACTGAATAATGATCAAGAAGTACAAAGAGAAACTACAGTAAATGTATTCATCCAGCTAAGACTACACCAATAGATAACCAGAGGTACCACCAGAAAACCAATGTGAGCATGGTTAAAAAAGCCAGAAGCCTGCAGCACTCTGTCCTTGGGGGCAGGAAGACCACAGTGCTCAAATGAGGAAGGCTTCAGGGTGGTTGGAAAACCCACAGTCCTCTGTCTGTGCTGACTGTGGATAGAAGGGAGTCTGGGACCCACAGGTACTCAGAGCAGGATGTACAGGGATACGGGATTCTGAACTGGGACGTGACTACTGGTACCTGGAGAAACATGATCCTGGGGCAATCAATATCATTCTGATGGGTCTGCCTGCCGCAAGTCTCTCCATATTCCTATCTATCCTCCATTCAGTTGCCAGACTGATCTTTCTGAAGTGCTGGCCTGATCATGTCACACCCCCTACTCAGTAAACTCCAATGACTCCCTATTGTCTTCAGGATCAAACATAAAATCAAAGGGCATTCACAGCCCTTCATAACTTGCTCCCCCTATCTTTCCACTCTTCTGACAACTTATACCTCCTCTCCCCCTCCTTCACTTAACTGCAGTGGGACTGATGCAGGCCTCTTTACCATTTCTCTAATGGGACCCACTCTATCTCCTGATTCCAGGCATATTCATTGACTGTTTCTCATGCCTGGAACGCTTCTCATCTCCACCACCTGGCTTCCCTGGTTCTCTTTAAGTTCCTGATAAAATCCCACCTTCTACAAGAAGACTTTCTATGTCTTCCTTAATCTTAATTCCCTCTATCATGTCAAATTTATCTTGTATATAACTTGTTTGTATATTGTCTCACCCATTCCTGTGAGTCCCTTGAGAGCAGGGATTGTCTTTTGCCTCTCTTTTCTATCCCCAGAGCTTAGCACAGTGCCTGGCATATAGTTGTCACTTAATAAATGTTTATTGATTGATTGATTTCTTTTATCCCTAGCACTTAGCACAGTGCCTGGCACATAGCATGCGCTTAATAAATGTTTGTTCACTGACTGACCAATCCTCACAACAATCCTGTGAGGTAGGTGCTTTTAGTATTCCCATTTTACAGATGTGGAAACTGAGAGGAAAAGTTTACGTTTGAGGCAGCTAGGTGGTGGAGTGCATAGAGTACACGACTCAGAGTCAAGAATACTTGAGTTTGAATCCTGCCTCAGTTTCCAGCTATGTAACAAGTCATTTAGCCTCTCTGTACCTCACTTTCCTCATCTGTAAAGTGAGGATAATAATAGCAACTACCTTACAGGTTCTGAGAATACAATGAGTTAACACATGTAAGTGTTTTGCAATATAAATACTAACTCTTAAGTGACTTGTTGAGGTCCACACAACTCATGCTGAGATAAAACTTGAATTCAGACATTCTTAACTCCTAGTTCATCACTCTAGCCATTATACCACTTAGCTGCCTCCTTTGTTTGACATCTAAAGCATTTTATAACCTAGCCCCTTCCTACCTTCTGTCTTACAATTTACTCTCCTCAACACACTCTATGTTCCAGCAACACTCATCTGTTTACATTTCCTCAAATATGAAATTCCACCTCCAGTTTCTGTGCCTTTTGAACTAACTATCCCCTAACCTGGAAAGCTCTACTCCCTCACTTCCACTTTTAAGTTTCCCTGACTTCCTTCAAGACTCAGCTCAGATCCACCTACTCCTCATCTCTTCCCCCATGATTTTCCTGCCAAGCTGCTAATGCCATATCCTCTTGCAATGTCTTCCATCTCTGACTGGGAATTTTCGCTGGCTGTTCTCTATGCCAAGAATGCCCTCCCTCTTCATCTCCATCTCTGAGTCCACCTGACTTCTTTCAAGAACCCACTAAAATCCTACCTTCCATAGAAAACCTTTCCTGATCTCTCTTATTTCCAGCAGAAAAAAAAGGAGGCATCCTTGTCTTAGTCCTTTATTTATTGGGAAAGCTTGTAGTGTTTATCCATTGCATATAGTGCTTACTTTTGGTTTTAGATAGATGTTTATCTTCTCTTATTTCTCTCTCCGTTGATTATTTCCAATTTATCTTATATATAGTTGTTTGCCTATTTCCTCCATTAGACTGTGATCTCTTTGAGACCCTGGACTGTCCTTTACCTTTCCCAGTGCTTAGAACACTACCTGGTGCATAGTAGGTACTTAATTAAAGTTTATTCAATAATGGATTGATTGCTTGATTCCTTCTTCTCTGTATGTATCTTCTATCTATCTAATTGTCTTTATGTTGTCTCTCTCAATGGAATGGTAGCTTCTTGGGGGTGAGAATTGTGATTTGTCTTTGTATTTTCAGCACTTAGCACTGGGCCTGTCTTTTAATAAG
Organism: Vombatus ursinus; assembly: GCF_900497805.2. NCBI lineage: Eukaryota > Metazoa > Chordata > Mammalia > Diprotodontia > Vombatidae > Vombatus > Vombatus ursinus. Next base: position 26,940,673 of record NW_020947062.1, read on the forward strand.
CATTTAAAAATGCTTGTTGGCTTGGGGAATGGCTTTTGGTTTTATATTTCTCTTACTTGACTATATATCTTAGATATCAAATGCTTATCAGATATACTTGATAGAAAGATTTTTTCCCCCAGCTACTTACTTCCTTTCATATCTGAAATGCATTCATTTTGTTTATGTAAAAGCTTTTCAATTTCATGTTGTCAAAATCATCTCTTTTATCTTTTGTAATTGTCTTTACCCTTTGTTTGGTTAAAAATTGTTCCCTACTCATCTCTTCTAATTTTTTTGTGGTATGATCTTTAATAGTCAGTTCATATATCCATTCTGAATTTATTTTGGAATATGGGTTAAGATGCTGGCTAAGTTCATTTTCTTCTAGTCTGCTTTCTAGTTTTCCCAGCAGTTCTGATCAAATAGAGAGTTTTTCCTTAGATTTATTCAACATTGGATTATTGAGTACAATTCTTTCTGATTCTTTCTTGTCTAGTTCTTCTAATGATTTACTTGTCTAAATTTTAACTAATACCAAAGGTGACCAAAGGTGTTTGATGATTATTGCTTTATAATATCGTTTTGAGGCCTGAAGATGCTATTCCCCTTTCATTCCTACCCTTTTTTCATCATTTTCCTTGATAGTTCATATCTTTTTTCTCCAAATTAATTTTGTTATTATTTTGTCTAGCTCTTTGATAGTTTGAATTGGTAAAGGTTAAATTTGATTGGTATGTAAATTAACTTTAGGTAGTATTGTCATTTTCATTATATTGACAAGACTCAGTCATGAACAGTGAATTTTCCTCTAGCTATTCAATTTTTTTCTTTTTAATTCTAAGGAATGCTTTATTACTGAATACATATAGCTATTAAAACTGATTTGGTATATTAAATCACAGCTATTTCATACATTTTATAATTTTGAATGGGATTTTTCCTTATTGCCTTCTGTATTGGGTCATTATTATATAAAATGCTATTTATTTTTGTGGGTTTATCTTGTAGCCTGCAACTTTGATGAAGCTATTAATTGTTTCAATTAATTCATTTTTTTATTTCCTAAGTAAACTTCATGTCCTCAACAAATAGGTGTAGTTTTATTTCCTCATTAGCTACCTCTGTGTCTTTAATTACTTTTTCTTTTTACTGGTATCTCTAGCATTTCTAGAATCATAGCAAATAATAGCTGAAAAAAGAGGAATCCTTGGCTTATTCCTTTATTTATTGAGAAAGCTTGTAGTGTTTATCCATTGCATATAGTGTTACTTTTAGTTTTAGATAGATGCTTTTTATCATATTTTTTAAAGTTTCTATGCTTACACTTTGTAGTGGCTTTGGTTGGGTTTTTTTTTTCTAAGCATAAATGAGGGCTGTGCTTTGTTAAAGACTTTTTCTACATCTATTCAGAGAAAGGTGATTTTTGATGTTTTTGTTTTCATTATGATTATGCTAATTATATTTATAATGTTGAACCATACTTGCATCCCTGGTATAAAGCCATTTTGGTGATAATGAATGATTTTATGAGATAAACTTCTCTAGTCCCTTTGACAAGATATCTTATTAGTAAAAGAAAAATGGTCTTAGTTTTATTTATCAGTTCTTTTTTGTTGTTGTTTTAAAACAAAGTAATTTTTTTTTACTTTTTAGAATTTCTACTTTTTTGTTTGGTTGGGGTTTTTTGACTCATTACTTTATAACTTTTTAGCTGCACCCCTCTCCCTTTTTCTCCTTTTCATGTACTCTTCTTTTACACCTCAGCGTTGAGAAATAGTAGGACGTCTGGGTGGCATAGTGGATAGAGTGCCAGACTGGAGTCAGGAATACTCCTCTTCCTGAGCTCAAATCTATCCTCAGATGCTTACTAGCTGTGTGACCCTGGGCAAGTCACTTAACCCTGTTGGCCTCAGTTTCCTCATCTGTAAAATGAGCTGGAGAAGGAAATGACAAACCACTCCAGTATCTTTGCCCAGAAAATCCCAAATAGGGTCATGAAGAGTTAGACACAACTGAAAAATGACTCAAGGTTCTTTTACCTTCTTCACCATTTCTTCCAGTGGCTTCTTTTTACTCTTCCTTTTCTTTCCTCTTTTAAAAACAACTTAACACAACAAATCTATACCCAGTGTCTATGTTTGTCTCCCTCCTATTCAATGAACTCTATTGACTTTCTATTATTTGGGGGATTAAATGTAAAATTTTCTGCTTGGTTTTCAAGTCCTTCACAACTTGGCCCCTTTTTTCCTTTCCAGTCTTCTTACGCTTTACTGTCCTTCACATACTCAACAATCAAGTGACACTACTGTTCCTCACACAAAATACTCCATCCCTTGATTCCATGCATTTTCACTTGCTGTTCTCTATCCCCTCAATTCTTTCCTTCTTATCTGTTTCTCCTATATCTCCTTACCTGTATCTCAGCTAAGATCCCACTTCATTCAAGAAACCTTCCTCTGGTTCCCCTTTATGCTAGTGTCTTCCCTTTGTCATGATTTCCAGTTTGTTCTGTATCTCATTTGTACATAGTTATTTTCATGTTGTCTCCACTACAATCTACTGATTATAAGTTCCTTGAAAGCAAAGCCTTTTCTTTTCTTGCCTTTGTATCTCCAGTGCTTAACATAAAGCCAAGCACTTGGTGGCCACTTAATATTTGATCTGACTTTGTTTTGAGGATGACATACATAGTCACTCCCCTCAAGGTTTTCTGCTAGACATTTAGCAGTGATTTAAGCATACATATATGTGTATATGTATGTATGTATATATAAAAGTGTACCTATATAATATATATTTTTTAAAAGATTAGGTGGGTAGACTGTAGAACCCTTCAGAACCTTAAGTAATGGTCTGGCTCCGCCCACTTGTTGAATTGGATTTTAGGATTATAGATTTGAGATAAAAGGACAATTATTGGTCTTCTAGTCTATCCTCCTAATTTTGAAGATGGGGTACCTGAAGCAATAAGTAACAGCCAGGAGATAAATCCAGGTACTCTGACTAAAAATCCAGCACTGGGATAGCTAGTGTAGCCAATCATAGTTATGTGAGGTGGGTTGACATTAGTGGTGGGGGCTTCTAATGCTTGTGATTCAAAGGGATTTTTCTCTTTCTCTAAAATCACCAGTTTACTCTGCTGGATCCCAGTGACTGAGAAGGCAAAACATGCTACTATGTCATTTGCAGACCAAATTCATCTTGTAACAGAGCAAATGGCTTTGATGCCTTTTTTCCTCCACCAAGCCTGTTCTAACATTAGCTTTTATCCTCTTTGTCAAAAGCTTATTTTTGTCATCTTGTTTTCCCCTGTAAAAAATCTATTTTTTCACTACTTACTCACCAAACTTGCAGGAGAGAGCAGCTGCTATCTATCCACTTGTTCTTAGCCTTTTCCCAGTACTTGACAATTGCTTGTTATTTTTTCTTCTGTTTGGTTTATATTGTTTCCTTACACCCCTAACACAGTCCCTGAATTAGCTTATGGAAGGTCAGAGGTGAAAGAAAGTGACTACATACCCTTCCTCAGAGAAAACTCATTAGTGTTTGCTAATAATCCATGAGTGCAGAGCGCTAGAGGGAAAACTGTCATTGAATTGGTGTCCAGAGACACCAGGATTTGAATCTAGTCACTGTCACTAGCTACATCTGTCTACTCAGCTTTTCTGGGCCTCAGTTTCATTATCTATAAGGTGGAAATATAAGGAAAGCTGAGCACTGCAGAATTGATGCTTTTGAATTGTGATGATGGTAAAGACTTTTGAAGAGACCCTTGAACAGGAAAGAGATCCACTAAGTCAGTACTTAAAGAAATTAATTCAGACTACTCATTGGGAAGACAAATACTGAAGCTGAATCTTAAATACTTAACAAAGTATTTAAGTACTGGACTTACTGGAAAAGATCTTGATATTGGTAAAGATTGAAGGCAAAAGGAAAAGGGGATGGCAGAGGATGAGATGGATAGATAGAGTCATGGAAACAATGAACAGGAGCTTGGACAGACTTTGGGAGATAGTGGAGGACAAAAAGGCCTGGCATGCTGGGGTCCATGGGATCATAAGGAGTCAGACACAACTGAACAAATGAACAACAACAATGAATAATAATACCTATAGAACCAACCTCACAGCATTGTGGTGATGCTTAAATAAGATAAACTACAGGAGTGTTCTAAAAGGTAGCTTAACACTGCACTAAGATTTTGGGGACCCTCAGGATTTAAAATGCTTTGTAAAGTTTTAAAGTGCCATCTAAATGTTAGCTCTTACTATCTCAAGGCACACAACAAGCTTTGCATGTAGTGTAGGTATCTTATAGGGTTTTGTCAAGTGCTAAAGAACAGCAAGTTTGTGACTTTGAGCAGGTCAAGATAAGTCCAATTATTCTTTTTGGTCTTGAAGTTGGATTGTGACTTTAATAAGAGTCTACTTTTCTTACTTATTTCAGCTGCCTCTGGAATACCAGGAGTTCAGGTTCTCCTAGTATTTTTGGTAGCTAGCAAAAGGAGCACTGTGTAGCAACAATTTATGGTATCCAGGTAACTTGCTTTTTAAGGAATATTTTTTATTATAATGCTCAAAGCAAAGGGAAAGGAGAAGGGAGGTAAGAAAAACGTAGTGGTAGAAACTCGAAAGTGAATATGATAAAAAGATTCTTCTCTTTATAAAAAGATTCACTGCAGTTTACATCTAAATGGGCAGCTTCCTTAACACATTTGTCTAAAAATCTCTGATCATTGGTGACAAGTGTAGTTTGCCTGATCATTTAAGGCAGACCAAGCTATTGGTTAGGGATAATCGAAATATGTCCCATTTTCTACATTAAGATCACAAAATTACTAGATTTAGAGCTGGAAAAATAAGGATGAAGATAAAGTAACTAATGCAGTGAGGAGATGTCACTTGCATGAGATTACATAGGATGTATAATATATAAAAACTTATATGCAAAGTATACAAGCTTTAATAGCTTAAAACTGCACTAAGACTTTTTGGGACACTCTTTATAGAAGTAATGTAAATAGAATTCTATTTTCCTAGGACACATTTTTTAAAAATTATTTTATTATGAACTTAAACATGAGCTTTTCAATATACAATGAAAAGCAAAAACAGATTATATTATGAAGTTATGAACTTATATTTCTTTGGGGTTTTTTAAGTATATATTAAATTTAGCACTTGTCTGTGTCTCCTTCTGCTCTGTTCTTTGTGTGTTTTTATGTTTGATTAATGTTCCTTTCTTTAATTTTTCTACATCATTATCACTATCCACAAATTCTCCTTCCCACCCCCAAATACAGGCCCACCATTATAACAAGAAAACATAGTTAAGCAAAACAAATTCTTATATTGCCTGAGTCTGAAATAGACCCATTATAATTTCTGGAAGACTTTATCTTTATCTCTGTTCTTTAACTGACTACTTATATCTTATCTTTGTTTCTTGAAGACACAAATATCAAATAGATCTATCAAATAGATCATAGTTTACAAATAAACACCGAATGTGGCAGAGGAGGTAACTACTTAAAGAAATGATTCTGTTAATTATTTCATCAAATGAGGTTTAATGACATGTATTTTGTCTTGTCTCTTTGAGGAAGCAAGATGACCCATTATTTAGAGAGTGAGTGAGTGGAGTGGAGTGGAGTGAGAAAGACCCGAGTTCAAATGTGACCCTACACACTTCCTAGCTGTTTGACACCAGTGGCAAGTCACTTATTCTTTTAGCACAGTTTCCTCACCTGTAAATGGCGATGATAATATCACCTACTACACAGGTTGTTATGAAGATAAAATTAGACTATATTTATAGGACACTTTGCAAACCTTAAAGTTCTTTAAATGCTAGATAATATTAGTATAGACAATCACTCCATAATTCATTTGTTTTATAAATTGGGATTTCTATTTATCATATTTTGACAACAGGGCATCATCATACTTTCGAGGACAAAGACAATGAAGCTAGCAAACAGATTGTTGAAGCCAGGAATATATACACACACACACACACACACACACACACACACACACACACACACACATATATGTATATGTATATACGTATATGTGTGTGTGTGTGTGTGTGTATATACATATATATATAAAACATGGTAAGAAAATTACACTCCTACCTCCTTCATTCTCCCTGCCTAAGTACTCTGTGATCCAGGGCCACTGGCCTTCTTGCTGTTCCTTAAGCAAATCCATTTCCTGATTCCGAGTCACTTGCTGTCCCTCATGCCTGGAACACTCCTCTTCCTCATCTCTGCCTCCTGCCTTTCTTGATTCCCTTCAAGTCTCAGCTAAAGTCCCACCTTCTTCACGAAGCCTTTCCTGATCCCCCTTAATACTTATGCCTTACCGCTGCTGATTATTTCCAATTTATCCTGTATATATCTTGTTTATACATAGTTATTTGCATGTTGTCTCTTCTATTGGACTGTAAGCTCTTTGAGGGCAGGGACTTTATTTTGCCTCTCTTTATTCCCAGAACTTATCACAATGCCTGCCACATAGTAGGCACTTAATAAATACTTGGTGACTGATTAATTTAGGGAAATCACAAGATCTGACAGCACCCAGAAGAACTCAGTGCCTTGCCTTGTAAGGCTATCCCAAACCATCTTAGAGAGGTGCCTATGTCAGTTAAGAGATGAGGTTCCATAGCATGTCTTAGCTATTCATTCTAGTATTATACATACCATATAGGAAGTTTTTCCTTAAATGTAATCTGTATCCTCAATATTAAGGGGATTATTTGCTGTATATGTGTGTATATTCATGTAGGTATATTATATATATATATATATATAATACACACATATACCTATGTATGTTATACACACATTATATATTATATAACAACATCTTTGTATAAGTGAGATAAGAGGGGGAGTAAATATTGTTGAATGGCACACAAACAATTGAGCTCTTCATATACAAAAATGAAAGAAAACAAAAATTCCTGACTTCTCACTCTTTGCCCTAGTTGCTAGGCTGTGCTGTCCCTTGCATAATGTGTCCAAATTAGCCCAAGACTGATTCCAGATGAGCAGAGAGCAGTATATTATACCTGTGCTTATAGTCCTCTAGCAATTGTATCAAGTGGTAAAGAAATTAAAATGTCAGACACCTAACTTCTTTCCGTTTCTCTGCTTTCTAAATGGATAACAATGATCTCAAAATGAAGGAATGTGACTAACCAGTGTTATTTGGGATCTTCTAAAGTACTACGGAAACTCCACATTCTTCAGACCAACTTGCGGCTTGCCAGCGCATTCCAAAATGATGAGGTGTAAGGAATACTGGGAGAGTGTGCTGTGATTTCTGTGACTGGGGTGGGGAGCTGCTGTTTAAAAATACATTTAATTATATTCCTTCTCTGCAATAACATTGATTTCATTTTCAGCTAGTTACAAATACTGTGATTTTCATTTAAATCAGGCCCATTATCTTATTGACCTAGTTTTTGTTTTAGAATCAAAATGTTCTATTTCTAGATAGCTTAAACCAGTATATTTTTGAAAGGTTATAGACCTTTTGCTGAGTTTTTCTTAAGTATCTGTTTATGGAGGGAACACATCTGGACTCATACTCAAAGTAGAAAGTTTTTTATACATTTTATAATTATATGGTATATACCAAAGCTTGATGCTTTCTTGTCAATCTTAACATTTTCATTTGGGTTCAAATTGAGGCATCATAGGAGCAGCTAGGTGGTGCAGTGGACAGAGTGCTGGATCTGGAGTTAGGAGGATTTGAGTTCAAATCTAACTTCAGACACATACAGTTGCGTGACCCTGGGCAAGTCATTTAACCCTGTTTGCCTCAGTTTTCTTATCTGTAAAATGAGCTGGAGAAGAAAATGGCAAACCACCCTTTTATCTTTGCCAAGAAAAATAGGGTCCCAAAGAGTCAGATACAACTGAAAATGACTGAACAACCACAAGGACCTTAGATTTGGTGACCTTTTAGTAGATGAATGGTGAAAGGGTTAAGAAATTACCTCCCTGTGAGAGGCAACATGGTATAGTGGAAAGTGTGCCAAACTTAGAATCATGAGACCTGTTCTAATCCCGTGTTTGACATTTAATATCTTTGTGACCTTGACCATGTCGTTTAACTTTTCTGGGCCTTAGTTTCCTGTAGAAATGAGGGGGTTAGATGACTTCTAAGGTCCTTTCCTATTTTAAATCTGTGATACTGTGCTGGAGAAGAGATCCTGGTTCCCTTTCTTTCTTCCTTTCCCTTCATTTCCTTCTATCTACCTTTCATTTCTACATTTCTCTTCCCTCTCTTTTTTCATGTTAAAAATGAATGATTTTTTACTTTGTTTCCCTACTCTTGACTGGCAGATCTTACATTCACCCACCAGTGATTATACACTGGTGCCCCGCCCTTAAAAGGTTTTCTTTTCCTAGTGTCTGGTTATTAGGAACCTGTGAATATTTCCCTGAAAGACTTCTCATGCCTTTTCTGACCATGCTTCCTCTAAATCTGATGGTTGACATTCCAAGGAAGCCTTCTCATCTCTCTTAAGAGTCACTATCTAAGATAATACGATTTTAGATCTTGGAGATTTTAGACTTTGAAGATGATCTAGTACAATCCTCACTTTACTGATAAAGAAATTGAGATTTTAAGATATTAAGAGATTTGCTAACAGTCACATAGGAAGTTACTATGAAAGACTTTACCAGTTTAAGTTATGAGGATAAATATAAAATTAATTGAACTACCTAGCCTCTAATATCTTTTTCAGTTTCAGAGTTCTCTGAAGCACAATGGGTAGAGTGCCAGGCCTGGAGCCAGGAAGCCTTTTCTTCATGAGTTCAAATCCAGCCTCAGACATTTTACTAGCTGTGTGACTCTGGGCAAGTCATTTAACCCTGTTTGCCTCAGTTTCCTCATCTGTAAAATGAACTATAGAAGGGGATGGCAAAGCACTCCAGTATTCGTGCCAGGAAAACCCCAAATAGGGTCACAAAGAGTCAGATATGATTGAAAATGACTGAACAACAACAATGAATAGTGATATTTGACTTAATCACTGAATGAAATTAGAATTTTATGTGTGAGAGGGATGTGGACCCCCAAGCTCAGCTGATGTTAATCACACATAACGATGATGATATGTTATTGTGTAAATAAGATGCATCTTTGTCCTGTGATTTGGACCCAGTATTGATTGGGTCAAGAAGGGAACAGAGAGTAAATAAGCTAGCCACACTACTGATGGCTTGAAATAGCTGAATGAATTTCATAAGTTTAAGTTCCATTGTGAGAGGTGTACAGTTCTAGTTTGGAAGTTGAGAAGAAGTTGTGACAGGAGATCCCTGAACCTAAATCAGAGGTCAGCAAGGGTAGAAAGGGATTTTCTCTCCTCTCCATCATCTCCTCTTTCTCCCTCCCTCATTGACTGGGTCATTAGAGCAGCTAGACCACTAAAAAACATTTACCTGGGAGCAGAGACGTTTCCTCAGGATGGACATGGATACAGAAAGACACAAGAAAGGAAAGTTTCATGGATCCCTCACAGGAGAAGAGAGTGCCAACCATGAACTTAAGAAAGGAGAAGACTCTGAGAGCTCAATTTGAGCAGAGATGCTGCCTATAAGGGAAGCTTAGTGAGGACTCTATTGCTATATGTGAATCCTATACATTGTACCTCATTACAGTTGTGCTCTAACTTGGAACAAGTTCCTCCTATGGGTTCTAGGTGTGGTAGTTTGCCCTTGACTTGGGTAGGGGAGAGGGGAATGTTTTATATCAACTTTTCTTACTATATCATCTTACTTAAAGACTTTGCTTAAATCTAGTAGGTCTACTGGCTTATTATTAAAAGGAAACACAGTGAATGGGGGCTCATGATCTATAGTAATAGGAGTAGCCTAGGGTTACCCCTAAAGTTTGAAGTACCTCTTAACCCTCTGAGGACTTAACCCACTATTATATGTGAGACTATAGTCTGTGATTGTATAAGCTAACCTAGGATGTCATAGGGGCAGTAATCACATTTCCTCTCCCTTACGTAGAGTTCAAATAAAGCTCAGAGACCTCAGACTACAAAATCTAGCACAAAATCAGCCTTCTTTGCTGTCTCAGTCTCTCCTTCCTTGGTGTTTGTAGAATGAACAGCAGATTGATTAACACTACATAATCATAGAACCCTGAAGGCTAGGAACCCTAATAAACTAGTAGTTCCTTCATCTGAGAGTCAACAAATTAGCAACAAGCTAACTCTTCCTTTACTTGCCCTGTATCTCTTGAGAGCACCAACACATTCATAGCCTTAGAGTTTTCCTTGATTCTCTCCTCTCTGTTGTTCTCCAGATCCAATTAGTGGCTAAATCTTGTTCACTTACATCTCTTATACTCATCCCCTTCCTTTTCTTTCCTCACATAGCTATTACTCTAATGCAAAATTTCATCACCTCTTGTCTGAACTATTGCACTAACTTTCTAATTAGTCTCCTTGCTTCTAGACTCTCTTCTCTCCAATCTACCCTTCATAGACCTGCCAAAAGGATCTTCCTAAATCACAGGCGTCACCATGTAACCTAGTGCTCAAAAATCTTTGGGAGTTCCCCATTGAAATGGAGATAAAAGGCATACTCCTCTCCGTTGCATTTACAACTCTTCATAATCTGGCTCCAGTTTACCTTTCAAGATTTATTTCAATAAGCATCAAAGACAGTGACATGAAAATTTTCAGTTAAGCTTAGATCTCTTGAAAAATACCCCAACAAAAAAATTTTAAGGGTGCAAGGTGGAGTAATGATTCAATGAAATCAAAGAGAAACATCAATAAATTCTTCCATCTAGTCCAAGGTGTGAAAAAAGATAGGCCTAAAGTCTTTGGGCTTTTGTTTGGAAATGTCCTGGGGGACCTGAAGACAGCTTGATAGCTCCATATCTAATAAATGGGGCCTGAAGCCAGTGGGATCTTGGCCCCTGGTTACTGGAGTGACTACAGGAGACAAAGCTAGTAGATGACTTCTCAAGGAAGAATCAGGGTAGAGGTATCCTGATGCTGTGAGGTTCTTCAAAGGGCCTGAAACTTGAACGCTGTTCAGTAGAGCCTGTTAGAGCCACACCGAGGGACAAAACCAGCTTCCATTTAGTGACTGACCTCAGAGAAAGATACAAGGTAGAGGTCCCAGGTAGCCTGAACCAGAAGGTCTCCAATCTTTGATATGTTGTCGAGGACTCTCAGGGCCACAGAGAAGGGCAAAATCAACTTCTGACTGGTGTGGAAGGAGACGGAGATGGAAGATGGGCCTGAGGGCAGCACTTGTGTGGTCTCTTAGACTATCAGAATCCAACGTAGGAGCAAGGGATTAAAGCAGCTCCAGGGCTAGCTCTCTATCTGATGCCAGCATTACAGAAGAGAGCAGAAAGGGGTCCTCAGATCAAGTCACCCCATCCAGATATGTGGTAGGGCACTTGTAGCCCCATAGCAGTAGGAACAAAGTCCTAGCCATCTTACCCAAGTGTGCAAGTGGTGGACTGAGTCTGACCTTGTCACAAAATCTCTATTCAGGAACTAAGACTTGAGGTACGAATAAACAGAAGAACACGCCTGATATGATGAAGAAATACCATGGGATAAGAGAGGCCTGGTAAACAAACTAACTACACCAAACAAAACAAAACAAAACAAAAATCAAACACAGCTTCTGGAGAAGATGGAATAAATAAAACAAAAGATTAAAAACATGAAAGATTTATTTCCCTCCACATACACTACATTCCAGCAAACTGTCCCTCAAATTCAGTGTTCCGTCTCTCATCTCCATGGTGTCACACAAACTATTCTTTGTACTTTTTCTCCTCATCTTCACCTCTTCAAATCCTTCCTTCAAGTCTCAGCCTCCTGCATGAAGCCTTTCTTGTTTCCTAATGCCTTCTCCCTCCTCAAATTAACTTGTATTCATTTATTTATTTCTGTTTTATACTTCCCTACCCCCACCCCACCCCAGAATTGAGGGCAAGGACTATTTCATTTTTGTCTTTGTATCTCTAGTAATAATAGACACTTAATATTTAAATGACTATTGGATTGAATTGACTAGTGAGTAAACTAGGACCAGAACTATGGCCTCCTGACTATTTCAGTGTTCTTTCCACTATACTATATTGATTCTTACCCAGGAAACCTATATACAGAGAGTGTTTGTGGCTCATCTGCCTGTTCTATTCATCTCAGTCATTATCTAGGCTTCTCAGAGAATTTTTTGGTTTGAATGGGATTTTTACAGTAATTAAGTTTGAGGTGTCTGACTTTATTGCCAAGAATCCACAAAACAGTTAAATTGATGCAAGAGCTAAAAGCTGATTTATTTTCTGGATATTTTCCTGAGTATAGTATTCCATTCTAGGGTATCCCCATTGATTTGATCATTCCTATTAGCCACTAGGAAATATATTGTAACACATTCCAGCTAGCAGCTCCTTCCTGTGTAGTTGGAATTTTGCTAATCAGGAAATCAACCACATAAAAAGATATATCCTGTCCTCTGCCTGGGATGTCAGTTTAACTAGAAAGGAAAGGGAATTCCTACTTGTAGCAGCTATCTTGGATTAAGAATTGAAACAGGTCAAAAAAATACCCTAATATGGTAGATCTCCGGAGCACAGGGTAAATTTCAGCCACCTAAAATAGTATCTTCTTTTTTAAAGCCTTCTCAACCAGGGTTGGGCCACTTTTAATAATAGTTAGCATTTAAGTAGTATTTTAAAGTTTGCATTTGAATGTGTTATTTCATTTGATCCTCAAAACAAACCCTATGAGGTAGGTGCTACAATTATCCTCATTTTACAGATGAAATTGAGGCTGAGAAAGATTAGGGGACTTTCCTAGGTCACACAACTAGGACAGGATTTGAACTTAGGCCTTTCTAACTCCAAACCCTGCACTCTCCACAACATCATTTAGCTGGTAAGGCCATGCAAAAACCATTGTGATTCCTACTTATGAGGCAACTGCCGGAGACCACAGGTGGCTAAGGTCAGACTCTATGCTAAGTGTTAGGTACACAAAGAAAGATAACAGTTACTGTTCTCAAGGAGTAACCTTTTCCCTCTAGGAAAAGCACCACCATGCAAATGACTCTCCTGAAGATGTTTTAACTGCTTCTTCTGGTAGCCACTGTACTAAAGAAAGGCTGTTTCAGGACGAACCTCATACTGCTATACCTTGATTCATTAATCGTGGTCTAGGGTCTGTCTGGTCTGTCTGGTCCTCAGCTTTGCAGATGGGGTATATTGATTTTTTTTTCCAGTTCACCAAAATGTGATTGTATTCTGAGGGAATGATTCATACTAACTAGACTTATAGAGTAGGCGCGCTCGGGGATCCTCCTGAGTCCATTTTGTCCTACTAATGAGGAATTTAATGATGCTTTCCTAACAGTCAAAGTATGAATTCTTCACCATGTCCTGGATTTCCTCATTGCCATTACATTTAGGATGATCAATTGATTCATGATTATTTTATACTCTTGGTTAGATAACCTTGGTCATAACCCTTAAAAAGGAGGCTGGAGAACTGGAAAAAAAAAAAAAGGAGAGAACCAGTAGTTTGGTTCCTTGGAAGTGAACCTGCACAGCCACTAGGCCCTTCCAAGGTATCATACTCCAGGAAATCATTTGTACAAGGCGGTCATGTTCATCACAGAACCATTTGTACCAGGGAAACACTGTGTCTCATAAATGAGAGTAGACGGAAATAATGGAGTGTCAAAGAGTTCCTGGGATAGGCTGAAAGGTTCAGAAAGGCAAGCTGTGGGCTGTGAGTAATAATGGATCATTTGAGGAGTTCTTGGACCTAGCCACCAGACCCTAGGAGAAGAGTTCCTAGACTAAACCAAGTTCTGGGACTCAGGAGTTGTAACTGAGGAGCAGCAAGGGACAGAGCCACAATGTGAAAGAGTAAAGCCAGACTTTAGCCTTCACTGGCACAGTGAGTTTTGGGGTCTCTCTGGTGCTGAGGAAGGGGATTAACTCCCTGCAGACTTAATACTTTCTCCTTGAGGTGAGGGAGGTACACTAAGGGTAATACTATAAGTCTGGAAAATTACCAGTCTCTGGGAGACTAGATATTACCAGAGAGGTGGATGACTTTACTTTCTAGCAACACTAAATGTTTTCCCCATATGAGAATCAACAAATCAATAAGCATTTATTAGGCACCTACTATGTGCCAGGGAATATGCTAGGCATTGGAGATAAAAATACAAGTCTGGAAGTTGATACATGTCTGGAAGATAAAGCTCACTGGAATAGGAAGTAGAGTTATCTTTTTAACTTATAGGCTTGGGATGAGTCCCTATATCCAATGACGCTAGTCTGAGTGCTTTCATGGGATTTGGTAGTCCTTTAACTTTTATTAACTTAACTATAGATTAGTTAACTTAGAACTATAAATTTTGATGTTCCCAGGGAAAAACTCAGCTTAAGGAATGAGCCAAAGAGATTTAAGACACCAACATTGAGTCTAATCCATGTAAATGCAAAGCTAAAGTTCTGGGCCACCAGAACTAATGAGAAACTGATTTATAAATTAGGAAGGCCTGAGTTCAAATTCTGCCTCAGATGCTTAATAGCTGCATGACCCGAGGTAAATCATTTAACCTCTCTCAGTCTTTGTTTTGTCATCTGTAAAATAGGATTAATAATAGCACTTACTTTATAGGGCTGTTGTGAGGATCAAATGAGATTACATATATGCACAGTGTTTTACAAACCTGAAAGCGATATATAAGTGCTAAATATAAATATTTTATAAATATGCCAATCAATTAATTATAGTGGGATATGTAGATTATTAATGGGTGCATATTAATTAGAGCTAGGAGGGAACTTAGAGATCAGAGAGATGAAGTGTATGTAACTAATTAGTGAAAGACCTGCTCCTTCCGACTTAATCTTGTCTTGGAATCACTATCCTCACCTTGCCTTTCTTCTGGTCACTGAAACACACTCATGTCTATTTTGTAGGCATATCCATTTCCAGTGTCAGATACTTGGCAAATGATATGAATAATGAGAAAATATCTTGGTGAGCATGGAATTGGAGCAGAGGTTGTTATTTAGTTATATTTAATCAGGTCTGTAGTAGACTCCTTTGGGCTATACCTCTGCTGTACAAGAGAATACAACTTTTTTTTTGTTTTTGGCGAGGCAGTGGAGTTAAGTGACTTGTCCGGAGTCACACAGCTAGTAAGTATTATGTGTCTGAGGTCAGATTTGAGCTCAGGTCCTCCTGAATCCAGGGCCAGTGCTCTATCCACTGCACCACCTAGCTGCCCCAAGAATACAACTTTTTTGTGACCTGAATCTTCACACAGTACCTTTCTTCCTTGGACAATTCTAAATAAAGTAAGCTTTGTGAAGAGGAGGAAAACATATTGGATCTTAGAGGATTACTAAGACTTGGATAGACAAAATTTCTTAAATTCTTACTCTCCAAATCTATTTATTCTAGATTCCATGGAGACCACCACCCTCTGGTTTGCAGTTATCATTAACATTTTATCATTTGAATACTTTCATATCCTATTACAATTTTATAAGTTTACACATTTGTTTTTTATTAGTTACATAGGTTGACTGTGATGATATATATATATATAAGGAAAAAAATCTTTCTAATGATATATAGGGAAAAATCTTAATCTTATCAGTCAGTTCTCTCTGAGTCACAATATAAGATGGATTACTTCTGGGAAGGCTTCCCATAGCCAACCAATTGATAGGCAGATTGCTATTGTGGAAGGTAGCGCTTTCTGAACTTGTTCATAGATTTTAAATTTTAGGTTTCCTGTGACAATAGTTATCCACTGGCAACAGTTTTAACCTGGTATCACTCCCATTGCCTCTAATTATGAACCCAGCCTCCATCTTCAGGAAGCCTGGGAATGGTCAAACATCCATATAGTCTGAGTGCTTTGTAAAAGGAAGGTTGGTGACATAGTAGCCTAGAATCAGTGATGAACTCTTCAAGTGATGTCTCTTATTTTGCCAACCTTTGAGGACAACAGCAGTCCTCATTCTTTTTGTTTATTTTATAGCCCCTGGAGAAATATAGCTACTATTTTACAATGAAAGTCAAAGGCAAAACTAGACTTCAGTACATTTTTTTTTGCATAAATGCATCTCTTCCTTATATATCTACAGATACCTCCAACACTTTTAGTCTGATCATTTTTCCATTTTCTCTTTAAATTTGTGGTGATCAATCATATTTAATGTCAGTCATTAAAATATTTTAATATAAAAAATTCCAGATACCTGGTTATAGAAGCAAATTAATCCACCCACTGGTTATATGGGATTTAATGAAAAACTCACATTCATAGTCAGCTAAAACTTTTTTTGTAGCTAATGCGCTACTGCTTCATGTAAAATTGCTTTTTCTAACTGTTCTGTTGCCTTTCCATACCTCTAGCCTCAGACTTCTTCCCTGTGACTTTATTTCCCAGACAGCCAAAGTCAATGTGGTTCAGCATTGTTTACTTATCTTGTTTGTTCACTACTATTAGAAAAGTTAACAGAGGAGCAGAAGGCATTCAGTCTTGTTTTAAGGTTTCTCTGCTGGAAAATGTTTGTTGTCAATTGGAGAGTGTGCGTGTGAGCTCTCTGTACAAACCATTCTGTGGTTGTTTACTACTACTGCAGTAATGCATCCCATTCAGAATGTTCTGCCAGCTGCCTTGTTCAGGGATATTTGGAGACCAGAAGAGTACCATACAGTCATGTGTTTAAGCTATTTAAAAAAGTCACTCCAGAAAACTAAGATGAGGTCCATTCATATTATTCAAACAAGATCCATTTTTGCTTATCCCTTTTGAGTAGGAATATAATCATTCTTCTTAAACATACGGTTTCTAATAGGTTCTATAGATTAAATGTCACAAAGAGATAGATTCTCCTTATCAAAGAAACAACAAAGGCATTGCCAAAGTATCAGAATATAGAAAAACATAAAAAGGATCAATTTATTTAAGTTCAGGGCCATGGCCACCAAGCTCTTAATGATTATCTGGTTTAACACTTTCATCTTACCAATGTGGAAATTGAGACCAAGAGAGGTTAAGTGATTTGTCCAAAGTAGTATAGCAAGTTAGGAAAGCTGAGGATGGAGTGCCCAGCCTGGGGATTCATCTTCCTGAGTTCAAATCTGGCCTCAGACACTTCCTAGCTGTGTGCCCCTGGGCAAGTCACTTAACCCTGTTTGTCTCAGTTTCCTCATCTACAAAATGAGCTGGAGAAGGAAATGACAAACAACTTCAGTATCTTTGCCAAGAAAACTCCAGATGAGGTCATGAAGAGTTGGATGTGACTGAAAAGCACTGAACAATAACAAAAGTATATAGCAAGTTATTAGTAGAATCTATATCTCTTAACTCTCAGGTCAATGCTCTTTCTACCATATGAAACTGCCTTTCTTAATAAAACATTACTGGGATATGAGATGGAATAGCAGGCGAAAATCCTACCTAAAAGTGAGGTGAAAAGAGACTGTATTAGGATGGCAACAGTGGTACTAGAGAAGAATGATGGTACAAAAAATGTTTCAGAAGTAAAATCTAGAGAACTAATTAGATAAGGGAAAATGAAACAGAATGAGAAATAGATGATGACACCAAGGTATAAAACTTAGGGGAGGCCTGCACAAGTTATGGTCCATGGGCCCACTAAAGGATTTCGGACAGTCCTTGAAAAATGTAGGGTTGCTGGGGCAGCTAGGTGAAGCAGTGGATAGAGCACTGGCCCTGGAGTCAGGAGGACCTCAGACCAGATACTTGACACTTACTAGCTTTCTACCTTGCCAAAAAAAAAAAAAATGTAGGGCTGCTGCTGTGCATTCTCCTTTTGTCATGTGACCCATGGCAACCAACCATCGTCAGTCTGTCTGTAGTTTAAATTATCTTTGGCCTGAAGAAGTTTACAAGTTGTGCAGATCTGACTTAGGGGATTGGGAGAAAGATGGTATCATTATAGAGACAAAGAAATTGAGAAGTTGCTTTCAAGGGGAAGATGATGATTTTCACTTTGGACACATTGAGTTTTAAGAAGCAGTGAGAAGGGATTCATCAGAATTCCTTCAAGACCACAAGCATGATTCCTAAGTGACTTTTAAGTCAGCACGGCATAGTGAGAAAAAGGTAAAGCACAATCAAAAGGGAATAGAAATAAAGAAAATCTAGCCAGGAAAAATAAAGGAACAAAGAGGCATTCAAGTCTTTGTTAAGCAGTTGGAGTTAGGAGAAAGGGAAGAAGTATTTCATTAAGTACCTACTATGTAAGAGAGTAGTAAAATTGGAACTACAATGACGTCAAGTCAAGAAGCATTTATCAAGCACCTACTATGTACCTGATACTGTGCTAGGGATACACAAAGATAAAAAAAAATAGTCCCTGTTTTCAAGGCTCTCACAGCTTAATCGGGGAATCCAATTCTCTTGACTCTTAAGTCTTCCCCCACCCAATAAAACAAACTACCTTTTCTTCGTTTATTTGTTTGCTGTACCTGTGATTTCATAGTTGAGAACTCTCTCCACTAATGTAAATCAGCCATCTTGTTGCCTGGATGTACTGGGATGTTAGGTGATTTGCTCAGAGACACTCAGCTAGTATGTCATTGGTAAAACTTCAATCCAGGTCTTCCTGACTATGAGGGCAACTCTCTCTTCATTATACCTCTCTTCATTCATTCCTGGGAGAAAAATGGCCACATGTAATATAGGTATTGGTGATTCAACAATATTGTATGTAAGTGGGTACATTAAGAAATATTTTTACTTTGGTACTTTGAAGAACCAGTTGCAACCTCATCTACTTAAATTATTGATTAGAGGAAGGAAAATGAATAAAGGTAAAAAGAAATTTAACACAAAGTGGTTTCTACAATAAGGAGAGTTCTCCCTATTAGACTGTGAACTATTTGAACATGTACTGTCATGTTTTTCAATTTCTATTACATAGTGCGTTGTATGTGATAAGTACTTAGTAAATGCTTTTTCATTCATTTGAAAAAGCCCAGAAACAATCTCTGCCAGAACATATTGACAAGTAGAGGACATATTGGTAACCAAATCCTGTTTGATTTTTTAATAATATTTTATTTTCCCCCAATTACACATAAAAACAATTTTAACATTCAGTTTTTTAAAGTTCTGAATTCCAAATTCTCTTTGTCACTCACCTCTTCCCTCCCTTAGGCAGTAAACAATCTGATATAGGTTGTACACGTGCAATCATGTAAAACATATTTCCATGTTAGTCACTTTGTAGAAGGAAGGAAGGAAGGAAAGAAAAAGAAAAGTGAAAAATACTATGATTCAGTCTATAGTCAGACTTCATCAGTTCTTTCTCTGGAGGCACAGAGCATTTTTCATCATGATTCGTTTGAGATTATCTTGGATCATGGATTGTGTTGCTGAGAATAGCTAAGTCATTCACAGCTGATCATTGTACAATGTTGCTGTTACTGTGTGCAGCGTCTCCCTGTTTCTGCTCACTTCACTGCATCTGTTCGTGTTGTCTTTCCAGTTTTTTATGAAATTATCCTTCTCGTCATCTCTTTTAGCACAATAGTATTCAAGGACTGTTTTAGGATGTAAGCTCACTTGTAAAACACTACAGAGGAAGATAGCAGATTATAAGCAATATGATAGGGTTATAGACCTGCAGTATTAAGGCCATCTAGTCAAACTCACTCATCTTACATATGAAGGAACTGAGGCCCACAGTCACAGAGTATCACTGGCAAAATTTGAATACAGGTCCTCTGATACCAGAGCCAGTGCTTTTCCCACTATTTTTGTTGTTCGGTCATTTTTTAGTCATGTCCAACTCTTCGTAACCCCATTTGGGATTTTCTTGGCAAAAATACTAGAGTGGTTTGCTATTTACTTCTCCAGCTCATTTTGCAGATAAAGAAACTAAGGCCAACAGGATTAAGTGACTTGCCCAGGGTCACACAGCTTATAAATGTTTAAGGCCAGTTTTGAACTCAGGAAGAGGAGTCTTCCTGACTCCAGGCCCAGCACTCTATCCACTCTGCCACCTAGCTGCCCTTCTTTCCACTATACCATATATCTAACAAATACTTCCATCTCAATGCCTTTTTACTGGCTGTCTCTGATGCCTGGATTAGCCCCTCCTAACACCCAGCTCTTAGAATTCTTTCTTTCCATCATGACTTCAAGATCCCTCTAGCTCCCAGTGCTCTCCCTCCCTAAAATATCTTGCATATATTCTGTACGTACTCATTTATATGGTGTACGCGTCTCCCTCAGTAAAATGTAAGCTCCTTGAGGCTAGAGGCTCTTTCATTTTTGTCTTTGTATCCCCAGTGCCTAGCACAGTGCCTTGCATGCGGTTGACATTTCATACATGCTTGTTGGTTGACTGCTTGATCAATGCTCCCATTTACATGGGTACTCCCCCGGTGCATATCAAAACCCATTCAGAACTTCATATACAATGTCCTCTCCAGAGACAATCTGTTCATCGTACAGAAGAACTATCTCTAGCTTTTTTTTTTTTAGGTTATTTGGTGGGTATCAGTGCTGCATTTAGATTATCTGCCTCTTACTCAGAATTTTTTCTCCCTCTACTGTGTTTTGTTGTCTTGTGAGATATTACTTATGACCTTCTGTTGTATCGTACACATGAGTTTATATTCTAAACCAGTGTTGCCCTTGGCTAACATGTGTAAGGAGATCAGATGTCCGCTGGGTGAGGTAAATTTCAAGGCTCTTTTGGCCTCCCTACTGTGGTGACCTCTTTATGTCAGTTAAACTTCTCTTTACTTTTATCCATTTCCCTTTTCAGTGATAACTTGTTTAAGTAGGTTGACATATTTGCATGACATTGTCTCATTTTTTTTTCTAATTTGGCATTGATTTTGACCTTTGTTCTTAACCAGTCATAGTTTAATTTCATGCTGACAAAACCCGAACTGATTATTCTTATTCCAATCCACATTCAGGAATTTAGTAGATTTCTGAAGGTAGCTTCAAAGTGTAGCTTCCCACATTTCTAAAAGCAACTTTTTCCCAGAGTCTGCCTTGTTTAGTTGAGCAAACACTTTTCCCCAAAACAATAGATTAGAACTAAGGCTCCTCTGTAACGTTCATTCTGTTTTCTTTTGACCACGTGTTCAGAAACAAAAGTAGAATTTGAGAGTCTTCCAAATGGGCCAGGTTTTTCATTTTTGAATTACCAGTGCTTATGGAAACCAAAGGAAACAGTCACCAAAAAGACAAATTTATTTCTGGCTCTCTGTAAAATAGAAAGCATATTTTTAGGGTTGCAGTCATGTATAGCTTCATCCCTATTTCCTTACAGCTAAAGACCTATCATCTTACCTTTGAGATTACTACTCTTATGGAATCCCATTATTATTACTGGCCTTTCTTTAACTCAATCTTTACCATGACCAGTTAGAAGTTGCTTATACATATGACACAGCAGATGACTACTATGAAATAGAAACATTTTATAGCATGTACATGTACATATATAAGCATACAAATACTACCTATGCCTGTATGCATACATATACATATATGTACACATATGTGCACGTATGTATGCAGCCTCAGTCTTTCATTTCTAACTATAGTTCTATTTCATATGGCCTAGTGGATACAATGCTGCACACTCAGAAAGCCAGAGTTAAAATCCAGTCTGACTAGTTGTGTGACCCTGGCTAGTCACTTAACCTCCATCAGCCTCAGTTTCCTCATCTATTTGTGACTGTTCAGTCATTTCAGTTACGTCTGACTCTTCATGATACCATTTTGGGGTTTTCTTGGCAGACACTGGAGAGGTTTGCCATTTCTTTCTCCAGCCCATTTTATGGATGAGGAAAGTGAAGCAAACAGGGTTAAGCAACTTGCCTAGGGTCACACAGCTAGTAAGTAGGTGAAGCCTGATTTGAGTCAGGTCTCCCCAACTCCAGGCCCATGGCTCTAGCAGTTGTGCTACTTAGCTGCTTAGTCATCTATCTAGTTGGGATGATAATCCAGGGGTGTTGTAAGGAAAAAATGAGCTGATATTTATAAAACACTTTGAAAACCTTAAAGTGCTTTATAAATAGCTATTATAGCACTCTAACTCAACATGTTCAAAGCAGAATTATCATCTTTCTCCCTAAACCTATCCCATATTCCAACTTCATCTTTCTTTCCCCAGTCACTCCACCTTGAAATCTTGGATAATCAAATTATCTTTGATTCTTCCTTCTCCCTCACCCTCAACATGGACGTTGTCAAGTCGCATTAATTAACACCTTGCCTTCCTAATATCTCTGCCCTTTGTCCTTTTTTTTCTCCACTCACATTGTCACCACCCAGCTCAAGAATACTTTTGGAACGGCCCCCTAATTGGTATCTGTGTCTCCAAGTCTCATCTTTCCAGTTGATCCTTCATCTAGCTGCCAGAATGATCTTCTCATTGCGTAGGTTTGCCTGTGTCACTACTTTGCTCAAATATTTTTGTCTTCCTCTTGCCTGTAGGATAAAATACTAGCTTTTGAACATGACACATGATATTTTTCTCTCTCTTTCTGTGTGTGTGTGTGTGTATGCATGTTAGTTTACTTTTTAAAAGTTTTTTATTGCTATCTTTCAGGTGTTTTTTTTTTTACATCACCATAGTTTCTCCTAGTATTCCTCTTCCTCCTCCTCCCAGAGAGCCATCTCATATAACAAAGCAGTATTTTTTAAAAAATAAATTTATTTTATTCTGAACTTAAGAAATAAAACAAGCATTTCTGTAACATAGTAGAAGAGGGGGTAAAAAAATGATTGTACATGCAACTGCAAATCTGTTATGTGCAACTTGTTATTCCTTTTGAAGATATAATAAAGTTATTATGTAATTTTCTTTTCTTTCTTTCTTCCCTCCCCCACCCTAGAGACGGCTACCATTAGATAC
The DNA here is from genome assembly GCF_900497805.2 of Vombatus ursinus. NCBI lineage: Eukaryota > Metazoa > Chordata > Mammalia > Diprotodontia > Vombatidae > Vombatus > Vombatus ursinus. Next base: position 26,963,619 of record NW_020947062.1, read on the forward strand.
AAATATGCATATATATAATATATGTAAATATGTAAAACCATTCTATACATACTTCTGTTTATTAGTTCTTTCTCTGGATGCAATAGCATCTTTCTTCATATGTCCTTTGTAGTTAATTTGGGTATTTATAATAGTCAAAATGACTCAGTCACTCAAATTTGTTCATTAAACAATATTGTCATTACTGTATACAATGTTCTCTTGGTTCTGCTCAATGTAGTATTTTTTAAAGACAAAAGCAAAAAAAGAAAAAATCAGCATAACTGATCAATACATTGAAAAAGTCTGAAAATTTGTGCTATGTATGACACTGGTAGACCTCCCACCTCTGCAAAGGGGTGGGGTAGGAGTGTCCTCTCATATTTCTTCTCTTGAACTATGCTTATTCTTTATAATTTTGCAATATTCACTTTTGATTTTTTTTCAGTATATGTAATTGGGGGCATTGAGGTGGCACAGTGGATAGAGTGCTAGGCCAAGAGTCAGGAAAACTCATGTTACTGAGTTCTAATCTGGCTTTAGGCATTTATTAGCTGTGTGACCCTGGCCAAATCACTTAACTGTTTGCCTCAGTTTCCTCATCGGCAAAAGGAGCTGGAGAAAGAAATGGCAAACCACTCCAGTATCTTTGCCAAGAAAACCCCAAATGGAATTATGAAGAGTTGGCATGACTGAAAACAACTGAACAACAAATACGTAATAGTTGTTCTTTCTTCTTATATTGTTGCATTCTTTGTGCACTTTATATTGTTTTCTAAAATACTCTACAATGAGGTCCCAACTTGCTTTTCTAGATTAATTTCACCTTGATTTTCTTTATGCAATACTCTATCTTCTGGTCAAATTGTGTTCTATCTTGTCCTCCCGAGCTCCCTCTATTTTCCTAGGCTGACTCTCTCCCTGCCCTACCACGTCTCAATTGCACTTTCTCCTCAAATCTTTTGAATGGGAATTTAGCTTTTGAAAACCGTTTTTTCCCATAAGGCTCAGCTTAGGTGACCCCCTCCATGAATTCTCTGCTGATCCCCTACCCCAGAGCTGAAAATGTTCTTTCCCTCTTCAGATTTCCTAGAGCACTTTATCTGTATCTCTCCTCTGCTGCTATCACATTCTACTTTGTATTCATTCTTATTTGTGTGCAGGTATACTTTTAGTTCCCTGAAGGTAAGAATTGCATATATTTTAGCATTGCTTCTCCAATGTCTAGCACAATACCTTGTATGTAGTGTACTCTTAATATATGCTTGCTGAGTTGAACTGAATTGATGAAAATGTGATTGTTTAGGTGTACAAGTCTGAGTTGTTTTCTTAGACTTCTATTTAGACTTACTTAGGGCAGTGGAGTTCAGAAGCTATAGGAAAGTACACTGAGAAAGTAGAGTGGCATTGACCTATAGAATAGAACATACTTCTATGCATGATAATAAATACCACTGCCCAGGGATTTGGGATATTGGGCACGCTCTAGCTCTCATTCTTCTTCCCCCCCCCCCGCCCACCCATTAAGTGATGCCTCTCATTTTTGTATTCACACATGTTGACGACTAGGTTCAAACATGGGGGAACCAGACTGATTTACAAAGATGAAAGTCTCCTGTTTTTTCCCATAGTCTTTGACTTTTTACACCTCTACCCTGGAATTCCAGGGAAAATTACTTAAAGCTTAGATTTAGTTTATGTTTAGAGTTATTTACAATGTAAATCACAAATATGGCAGTTATTTATTTCTTCTACACAAAAGAAATGCTAAATACAAAAGGCAAGTTTGCATTGACAGGAAAAAGAAACTTAAAGAAGTAGCAGTAATAACTTATGAGTACTATTATATTCATCGAGGAGGTAGATACTTAAAACCATCAAAAAACAAAGCATTTTTATTACTGCCAGATAGGCATTTTACATTTCTAGGACTGCCAAATAAGTATTTTACCTTTTACCTTGGCTCTGTACTTTCTAAACAGATCTCATCAGGTAAATGGCTTTTGGTGGACAGAGTGCCAGGCCTGGAGTCAGGAAAACTCATTTTGCGGAGTTCTAATCTGGCCTCAGATACTTACTAGCTGTGTGACCCTGGGCAAGTCACTTAATCCTGTTTGCCTCAGTTTCATCATCTGTAAAATGATCTGGAGAAGGAAATAGCAAACCACTCCCAGTATCTTTGCCAGGAAAACTCCAAAAAGGGTCATGAAGAGTTGTATATAAGCAAAAAACCACTAAACAACAACAAAGAATGACTTTTGGCAAACTAAGCTAGGGTTTGAGGTCATCCTCTGGCCAGGGGTCATCTTCTCTCAGAAACACTATGGTAGACGTAGACAAGGTATCTTGTTTTGTGAACCTGGTCTTGACTAAGGACCCAGGATCTCCTAACTTCTTAAGTTCACAATACTGCCCTTAAGGCTAGGCACATTCATTTTGTGATTGCTGTTTGGTCACCTGCAATCAGGAAAGAAAATGAAAAATGAAAAAGTCAGCCAGGAGCCTCAAAGCCCAGGCTCAGCTTTCCTAGCCAAGCCAAGCCCCTATTTTAGCTGCCTAGGAGTCTCAATGGATAGAGCACTAGGCTTGGAGTCAATGAAGACCTAAGTTCACATTCAGCCTCAGACACTTAGTAGCTGAGTGATCCTGAAAAAGTCTCTTAACCTCTGTTTGCCATCGTTGATGGGAGAAGGAAATGGCAAAACACTCTAGTAGTTTTTCTTTGCCAAGAAAACCCCACGGACGGCATGGTATAGGGCTTTCAAAATAGGAGACAGGATACAACTCCTCTCTTATCCCCTTATTGGAAATCTAATGATAATTACTTGTCATATGGGAGAATTGAAAGAAAGAAGAGCATGCTAAAAAATGTTCTTTCCTTTTTAAGTAATTCAGTTCCCTCCCTTTCTGCCCTCCCCTTCCATTGCCACAGGAGCCAGCAAGGGATAAGGGGATACGAGGGTGTTAAAGATCTGGGGTCAGATCAAGGGTCCATCCAAGGTTTGCTGCATTATACCAAAGCACCAAGTCCTTCAGAGCTGAGCAAGCACATGCAATCTGCCAGAAAGAGGCAGGGAGCTACAGGTATGCTAAATGGGATGGTCCCTGTTAAACTCATGTATGCTACCAAATAAGCCATAAAGGAGACAGGAGAATGCCCAGTTCTCTGACTTAGAACCTCCATCAGCCTATTCCCTTTATCCACCACTGTGCAGAAGAAGTCTTTCGCCAATTTTTCTAACATTTTCATTTGAACTCCTTCTCACTAATTACAGTTGCCACAGAGCTCTTGCTGGCATAGCTGGTGGTCTCTTTTTCAATCAGAAAAGGTTTGTTTTTTCCCCCACTCTTCTCAAAGCCTATTAAGGAAGCTAAGTTATTAAACTTAAAGTCAGTTTGCTATTGGGTACCTGGGGCAACCCAGGTCAGTTGCTCTATCTTGGGGATAAAATCTCCAGAAAACTGTCAAGGACCATTCAAGAGGACATATACAGAAAGAACAAATAAAAAGCAGGATAGATCTATGGGATGCTGTCAGTTGTAGAAAATGACACATTGATCACAAGTGAACAACTCATTTTTCCAAATAGCTGTTTTAGACATTTTGAACACTCTGGGTAGATAGATAAGGACAAATCATTTGCTTAAGGAAGAGAAAAAGTTCCCAATTTATTTACAGCTTTCCAATGGAAACACATTCAAATTACCTGTTTATTAATGTCTTTAAAAATAAGACTTGTGCTCACTTTTTCACAAGCAGAATCGAATGACTCATATTGGACTTAAAATGCAGGGTACATTTCTGTTTCTTCTAGTCAAAGGTTTTTGTTTTTGAATTTCTGTGATTAGACTATTTTTGGTTATTGTTTACAGTAAGGTAATTTAGGCTAATTAATTAGTCACATACTATTTTGTTTAATTTTTTGAACCTTTTTTTCTACTGATTATGTCAGCAAACTCTCTTCCTAATGGGTTTCCTCTTTTTCTTTTGGCCCTCTTATATCTAGAGGGAAGGAGACACATTCTCTTTTGTATTTATCTGCTAAATTTAGTCAAACATTACCTTAGATATCTATGCTATATTTCTTCTAAAATTCTACCTAGTTCTCATATCAGCCAGTCAGATGCTGGATATCCATTTTTTATCTGATTTTGGGTATTTAGTTGTTTAGAACACAATGGTGATGAAGCAAAAGTCATATGAACGTAATAATACCATATTAGATTGGACCTCTGGTTCTTTTAACCTAGTATTGTGTCTTTACAGAAAGTAGAACCAAGGGATTTTTTGAGGAGGAGAAGATCTGGTTTTCCTCCATGGAGTCAAGTTCAAATAATAATTTACTTTTCCATATATACCTAGGTTCCATTAATAAAACATTTGGACATATTTTCTATAAATTTATCTGAACCCTTCTTGAACTTAAGTACATGGGTTATAGATTCAGATGATTTTTTGACTAGTTAGTTTTATTCCTCCAATTTAGTTAGCCATCTTGTACAGAATGGCTATTCTATTGGCTATACTCAAGGGAAAACATTTAGAGAGTGTGGTTAAACTCAGCATGGCATTCTGAAATGAACACTGGATACAAAATCAGAGGAACAAAGACAAATTTTGACTCTGCCATTTACTACCTATATGACTTTGGCTAACTTAAGATACTTTTCTGGGCTTCTGTGGTTTCTTCTGTAAGATGAAAGGGTTGGACATATCAGGTGTTCTTAAAAAGGAGTTTGTGGATAGATTTCAGCAACTTAGATGGAAAAAATTACATCTCTTTTCCCCCATTAACTGCTAACTGGAATTTAGCATTTCCTACAATTATAAATTTTAAAAAATATTCTGAGAAGAGATCCATAGTTTTTATCAGACTACCGAAGAGGTCCATAATACAAAAAAAGGTTAAGAACTCTCAAATTAGATGATTCCTAAGGTCTTTTTCATTTTTAATTTCTATGATCCAATTAAATAACACTTATTTGTAAAATGATTTCAGCTTTACATTTTACTGATGGAATGGAGTCCTAATGTTGAGAGGATGCCTGGTTCTGTCACTTACTAGCACTGTTACTTTGGGCAAGGCCTTTTACCTTTCTGAGCCCCAGTTCCCACATCTGTAAAATAGGCATAGTAATAATTTCATTACCTACCTTATTCTACTAAGGCAGCTAGGTGGCTCGGTGGATAGAGCGCTGGGCCTTGAGCCAGAGAGACCTGAGATCAAATTTGTCCTGAGACACTTAGTATCTGTATGATCCTGGACAAGTCACTTAATGCTGTTTGCTTCCATTCCTCATCTGTAAAATGAGCTGGAGAAGGAAGTGGGAAACCATTCCAGTATCTTTACCAAAAACAAAAACAAACTAACAAAAAACACCAAAACTCCCCCACCAAAATGGGGTCATGAAGAGTCAGACACAACTGGAAAGACTTAACAATACAATAACCTCATTCTAATATTGTAACAGATCAAATGAGAATGTCTACAAAGTGTTTAGGGATTCAGTATTTTCCCTTTTGACCCTGGAAGCTGATGGAAGATGCCCATGTAAGACACTACTTAAATGTGAGTTACTAATACATTTAGCTAAATTTTACCTTACATGGCTATACTGTATTTCTTCTAAAACCCCCAAGAAGGGTCTAATCCCCTCTCATTTTATAGATGAGGAAATGGGGGCCCAGAGAAATTAAATGACCTACCAGATTGTTAAAGGCAGCATCAGAAGCAGAATACAGATGATCAATTATGTAATTTTTCTATATATAATGTTTACTGAGTCCTGAGTGCTGCTTATTATCCCAGCATCTTTGAGGTCAGGAGTGCAGACTGGTACTTGATTTTCTAGAAACAGGTGGAAAAAATGAGGCCTAGAAAAGTTAAATGATTTGCTTTAGTACTAAATAAATCAGTGATGAACTGAAATCAAGCTTAGGGATTTCCAATCCAGTATTTATATTCATGATTAGATTCTGACAGATTAGAAGAAAGAGCTAGGATCACAAATTCATATTGGAAGGGGGACTCAGAGTCCGTTTAGACTGATTCTCTCATTTTACAGATATTGAAATTGGAGGCCCGGGGAAATTAAATGATTTGACACCCAAATGATAGTAAGTTTAGAGTTGGGATTTGAACCTAAGTCCTCCTCCATCTCCAAACCAACACTGTTTTAACTGTACTCACATGTGAAGGTAAGAGCATTGCATGTCCTCTTACCCAAGGACTAGGACTAAAGGACTGACTAAAAGATGATTATATGGCCTGTTTTCTATTGAAGTAAAGACTTAGGAGAAATATTAGTACCTTGCAACCAATATTTTAGCTCCTTCAACAGAGAATGGAGGGATATAGGAGCCAGTGTGGGTTCTATATATTCCTTGATGAGAAATGCACATGGACATTCTAGATTCTAGTGAAAGATCAACTGACCCCATAGTGGACGCAGCTCCTGATACTTGGCTGTGCCACAAAGGCCACAGATTCAGTGGATTTCTAATTTTTTTGTTCTGTGGTGGAAGGCCTAGGCCAAGGGTGGGGAACCTGCAGCCTTGAGGTCCCATGTGGCCCTCTAGGTCCTCAAGTGAAGCCCTTTGACTGGATCCAAACTTTTGGATTCAGTCAAAAAATTTGGATTCAAAGGGCCACTTGGGGAAAACTATTGAAGTTGGATATGGCAAAAGGAGGGGGAAATATCTGTACCAATAAAGAATAAGCTTTCCTGAAGAGTTAAAGAAAAACATTTTATATTCTATAGAAGTGGAAAGGAATTTGAAGAACATATATTCCAACTACTTTTGTAGAGATAAGGAAATTGAGGCCTAGAGTTTCCCTCAGAATCCTAGAAGTTATTTTCCTTGGGTCACATTGGTGGTAAACCTGGGATTAAAACTTAGGTTTTTTGATTCAATCTGGCATCTATGCAGATATATACCAGTGGTTCTTTCTGCTATTCTAACTCTTTCAGGGAGAAGATCATCAGGGCAAAGGAATTAGGTTCAACATTGAAAATGGATTCAGCTTGTGAAACTTTCACCAAAATACTTTCATTAAATGACTTAGGATTAGTTGTTAATGTAAATGATAAATAAAGGGATGAATAAAGTGAGTGAATTTCTTACCATTCCACCCATCAAGAATTGCATAGGTTAGAGATTTAAGGATCAGTCATGATACAGGAAGTCATGATACATGATACATGATACATTGATAAGATACTTGGACAGTGAGATAACTACACATCCTAACTTTGACATCCTCTCTCTCTCTCTCTCTCTCTCTCTCTCTCTCTCTCTCTTTCTGTGTGTGTGTGTGTGTGTGTGTGTGTGTGTGTGTGTTGGAAGAGGAAGAGAAAGCTGAGACTGGAATATGACCAATAATTTTCTCTAGGCTATGCACCCAAAAAGAAATGTCCTCCAAGAGGTTGATAAATAAATACAATGGGGTGAGAGAAAAACAAAACTAAACACATTTAGGTCCAAAAGCAGAGTAAGTAAAAGATGTTTGTCCTCTGGAAATGTGTTCTTCATGTTGTAATGTGTTCCTCACAAAGTTGTACTCAAGCAAAACGACTGTATATAAATCTAGATTTAAAAAAGAAATATTAAATGTGGTGGAGAATTATCCTTTTTACCTTGCAAGTGGTTTAGTAAAATTTTAGTAAAATTTTCTTTAAATAGCAAACTCTAAAGTTGCTCTCTCACCTTTTTAAGACCTGCCTAATGAATGAGAAGTAAAAAAATAATATTAAGGATTTTAAAGTTGGTATGCAGCTCAGTTCTCTTCGATCTTATAACATTTTTAAAAGTTATACTTCTGTTCCTGTAATATGTCTAGACTCCCATGAGACTCACATTAGATGCATAACAAAGTCAATCCCTACAAATTTGGGAACATCATATCATGCAAACAGGATTATTTCTTCTCCTCCAGGAAGAATAACATTTTAGGATGAGGTGGATGCTATAATCATAGATATGTTTCACGTGAGGCTTTTAGTTTCAACAAGTATGCATGATCATACATATTCATAGCACAAAGTGTTTTGAAATCCAATGACAGTTATTAATCTTGAATTCATATTGACTTAGCATGGGCAGATGCCCAAAACAGAAGTGCCAGAACATGAATTTATGGGAGAGCACAAATCTACCTACCACCAATAGCAAAGAGACCTTTTCTTCATTTCACTGAGCCCATTAACAACTCCCAAGGAGTTAATGATGGAAGAAAAGGAAATTGATTTGAAAGCATGAGCCATATGATTCTATCAGTTTAGTAAGGGGCATTGAATGCAGCCATATTTACCACTGTTGGTGGTGATGTTCAGCTGTTACGTCGTGCTCTACTCTTTGTGACCCCATGGAGGTGAGAGTATCCAGGAGGAGAGCATGGCCAAATATAACAGGTCAAAAAAGATGAAGCTTGAAAGGCCATTGGTTTGGGGAATGAAGAGAGGGAAGTTTGAGTTGAGAGGTGAGGTCAGAAGCCAGATTGCTGAAGGTTGAGATGAGAGTGAGAAGAGGAAATCAAGGCAAAGATTTTTCTAGGATTTTTCTAAGAGTTTTCTGAGAAAGGGAGAAGAGCTATAGGACAAAAACTTGAGGGGATGATAGAATATCATGAAAAGTTGGTTTGTTTTAATTTCATCTTTTTAAAGGTTAGGGGAAATGGGCATGTTAGTAGGCTACAAGACCACTAGTAGATATTGACAGGAGGAAGATGAGAGAGAGAGAGAGAGAGAGAGAGAGAGAGAGAGAGAGAGAGAGAGAGAGAGAGAGAGAGAGAGAGGAGATGTTTATGTAAGAAGAGAACAAGAGGTGGGAACTCAAAGGTACATGTAGAGGGGTTGGTCTTAATAAAGAGAAGGCCTGCTTCTTCATCAGAGATGGGGTTAAGGACAAGAGAACAGGGGATGATGACCCTTGATTTCAAAGGGAGAAAAATTAGGCTAGAATAACGGGCAAGGCAAAGGAAAAAATAGGAATGGTTGGAATGACTAGAAATTACAGTGATGATAAAGAATAGATTTTAGAGGAGGAGTAAGGTACAAAGAAAGAAGGAAAGTATAGGAGATTTTGGTGACGAAGAAGAGATAAAGAAATTTGAGTTCTGGGTCATGAAGGTGGATCATTTGTAGGCTATGATGAAATCAAGGGTATGATCATCTCTACGTGAGGCTGAGGTAGAGTTAACACCATTTGGAGAACAATAGCTGTACTAATACCATTAAGAAAACATTTGTGTTAAAATATTGGGTTTTGCACTGGGGCATAGCTTGGGATCCTTAAAAGCACTGGACAATTTCTCAAATGTTGTTCAGGCTGCTGTTTCATCCTCTTTAATTCTGAACTTCTCAGAAAATAAGGGAGAATCGCCTAGGTCTCCAGTGCAAAGTTTTGAATGAAACAAAGAAACCTCTATACTTTAGCTGCCTACATGGCAGGAGCCATTCAGCATCCCCCAGCTTCCACTAGTTAGTAATCCAATCTGCTCTACAGGCCAGGGACTTCCCCTTTGAAATTCTATCCACACTGAAGCCTAGGAATTTCCCCCTTGAATTCTTATCTGCTCCCACAGCCTGCTCCTTCCCTTGTAATATGTTTAATGCTGACCACAGGCTATGGAACCATAAATAGGTAAATTATTTTTAAAAAACCTATAGCATATATGTACATGTATGTATATGTATACATAATATACACATATGTAATGAGATATTGTGCAGTAATAAATGATGAATATGACAAATTTAGAAAAATGTGGGAAGTTTACTTGAACTGATGCAGAGTGAAGTGAGCAGAACTGTGAGAATAATGCATATCATTATGCAACTACATTGTTGCAACAGTGTCAGTGAAATGACTACTAAAAAGAAGTTGAATTCTAAGTACCTGAAAAATTGATAATGGTCCCAGTGAAGAGAAAATTAAATATCTGGCTCTGGAGTAAGAGGACCTGGGTTCACATTCCACTTTTGATACTTACTAGCTGTGCAACCTTGGACAAGTTACTTAGCTTCTCTCCTGCAGCCTTGGGCAAAACATCTGACCTCTCTCCTGACCTTCACTCTTACGTCTCAGACTGCCTATTGGCTTTCTCTAACTGGGTGTTCTATACACATCTTAAACTCCAATACTGAACTTATTATCGTTTCCCCTAAACCTTTTCCTCTTCCCAACTATTATTGTGGAGGGTACCACAATCTGCCCATCCTCAACTCCATACTCTCTCACCCCCCCCCGCCATATCCAATCAGTTGCCAAGTCCTGACATGGCTGCCTTCACATCTTTTATATATTCCCTCTTCTTTCATCTGAACATTGTCACTACCCTGGTACAGACCCTTATCACTTCACAATTGTACTCTTGCAATAGCTTGCTTATTGATCTCACTTGCCTTTTTCCAGTTTATCTTCCATTCAGCTACCAAAGTGGTCTTCCTAAAGGACAAGTCTGACCATGTCACCTTGCTGCTCTACCCTTCCACTCAATAAATTACAGTGGCTTCCAATTACCTCCAGGATCAAATATACAATCTCTATTTGGTTTTTAAAGCCCTTCATAACTTGGCCCTCTCCTACCTTTCCAGTTTTCTTACACGTGCTCTATGATCCAGTAACCCTGATCTCCTAACCTGTTTCTTGCACATGCCATTCCATCTCTTGAATCCATGCATTTTCACTAGCTGTCTCTCTTTCCTGGAATTTTCTCCTTCCTCATTTCCACCTCCAGGCTTCTGTGAAAACTAGTCTCACCTTCTGGAAGAGGAAGCCTTTCCTGATTCCCTTAATAGTGGTGCTTTCTTCTGAGATTACATTCCATCTGTCATACACACACACACACACACACACACACACATATATATATATATATATATCCTTTTCCCATACACCCTCCATACAGCCAAAATAATCTTCCAAATGCACAAGTGCTACTGTGATTACTACCATGCTCAAAAACCTTCAGTAGCTCTCTACTGCCTCTAAGATAATGTTCAAATGCCACAGCCTGCCATTCAAAGATTTTCAAAAATATGGCTTCTACTTACCCTTCCATCTTTCTTTATATGATTCTTCTTCATGTAGCATAGCATAATGAGTAGAATGCTAGGAATGGAGTCAGGAATACTTGGGTTCAGATTCTGCCTCTGAAACATACTAGCCATGTGACCATGGACAAGTCTTTTAGGAACCTTGAAATGGAAATAATAATGTCCATGTTTACCAGGCTGCTGTGAGGCTCAAATGTGATAATGTTTGTAAAGTGCTTGGAAAACTTTAAAATGCTATAGATAAATTATTATTATTGCTTCTGCCGAAGTGGCCTCTTTGTAATTCCTGGAACTTGACACTCACGATCTCTAAGATAAATTAATAGTCATTTAATCTTACCACTAAACAAAATTCCTAGTATTATTCCTGGTTCCTTAACCCTTTCTAGTAAGCCTCCCTTTGCATTCCCCATCTCCTAAATCATGATCATAAATCACACTTGTGTTTCAAATATTTTTTGTATAAGACACCCCCTGGAATAGTGGTTACTCCATTTGTTACCTAATGTTTAAGAGCACTCAAGTTATGGGAATCAGGATGGTGTTTCATTTGGTTTCTTAGAAGAAGAAAATGCAGGAATCTCCTTCAACAAAAATGACCAGACTAGTTTTAACTACTGGGCCTCCTTCTTGCCAGAGAGAATAAATAAAAAAAAAAAGAATGAGCTTAAGTGACTTAAGTGCCTTAAATCTTGTAAGCAGTTCATTCTTCTAAGATCATAGTATAGTGATTCTAGCTATTTTGGATAAGGAGAACTTGGGGCTTGAAATGTATTGATAGAATCTGTGAAAGCTAATCTGGGATGGAGGTGGGGACCTAGAGATATATAATGCCCATGGGAAAAAGTTTTCATGTAAAGGTGGAGAAAATTAAGACTATCTTTCATATTGACAAGTTGTTAAATGTAAGAAGTATTTTACACATGTGTAAATTTTGTTTTTAATATTTTTAAAGCCCTCACATTTTTTCATGGAACTTCCTTTCATGTCACATAGAATGCCAGGGTTCCATAGAACACAATCTAGGAAGTACTGTCCTAACATGTATTGGGAGGGAAAAGAAATTTAATTAAACTGGCTTGCAATAGTCTTGAAATTTAGGTAACTTGAGTCTTCAAGACTTTCTATCCTAGAGATCTTATAAATGCAAAATATATGTTTATATATAATATGTAATATATGTGTGTATGTATACACGCACATACACATATATATTTCTAAGTTCAAAAAGTAGACCAACTGCAGTGACAAAGGACTGAAAACAGTACAGTCTCATATTAGTTTTGTTGATGCTAATAAGTTTTTTGTTTTTTTTTAATTAATTTACTTATTTTTAGTTTTCAACAATCACTTCCATAACCTTTTGAGTTTTAAATTTTCTCCACCTCCCTCCCCAAGACAGAGTGCAATATGATATAGGCTCTATCTACAAATACATTCCTATTAAATATATTTTCACATTAGTTATGTTGTAAAGAATTAGAACCAATAGGAGGAACCACAAGAGAGAAAAAACAAAACAAAACAGAAGGAAAAAAAAGAGCAAATAGTATGCTTCTATCTGCATTCAGACTCCATAGTTCTTTCTCTGGATGTGGATAGCATTCTCCATCACGAAACTTTTGGAGAGAAGAGCTAAGTCTATCAAAGTTAGTCATCTCACAACAAGTCTGTAACTGTGTACAACATTCTCCTGGTTCTGCTCCTGGTCACTGCTCACTCAGCATCAGTCCATATAAGTCTTTCCAGATTTTTCTGAAGTCTGCTTGCTCATCATTTCTTATAGAACAATAGTATTCCATTCCATTCATATACCATAACTTGTTCAGCCATTCCCCAATTGATGGGCATCCCCTCAATTTCCAATTCTTTTGCCACCACAGAAAGAACTGCTATAAATATTTTTGTAGATTTTTGTACGTTTTTTGTACATCCTTTTCCCATTTGTATGATCTCTTTGGGATACAGCCCTAGAAGCGCTATTGCTGGGTCAAAGGGTATGCACATTTTTATAACCCTTTGGGCATAGTTCCAAAGTACTCTCCAAAATGGTTGGATCATTTCACAACTCCACCAACAATGCATTAGTGTTCCAATTTTCCCACATCTTCTCCAACATTTATAATTTTCCTTTTTTTTTTTTTTCATGTTAGCCAATCTGATAGGTGTGATGTGGTACCTTGGAGTTGTTTTGATTTGCATTTCTCTAATCAATAGTGATTTAGAGCATTTTTTCATATGACTATAGATAGCTTCAGTTTCTTCATCTGAAAACTGCCTGTTCATATCCTATGATCATTTGTCAATTGGGGAATGACTAGTATTCTTATACATTTGACTTATTTCTCTATAGATTTTAGAAATGAGGCCTTTATTAGAAACATTGGTTATAAAAATTCTTTCCCAGTTTTCTGCTTCCTTCCTAATCTTGGTTGCATTGACCTAGTGCAATAACTTTTCAATTTAATGTAATCAAAATTATCTATTTTGCATTTCATAATGTTCTCTACCTCTTATTTGGTCCAAAGTCTTCTGTTCTCCATAAATCTGACAGGTAAACTATTCCTTGTTCTCCCAGTTTGCTTATAGTATCAACCTTTATATCAAATCATGTACCCATTTTGACTTTATTTTGGTATACAGTATAAAATATTGGTCTATGCCTACTTTTTGCCACACTCTTTTCCAGTTTTCCCAGCAGTTTTTGTCAAATAGTGAGTTCTTATCTCAGAAGCTGGGGTCTTTGGGTTTATCAAACAGTAGATTACTATAGCCATTGACTATTGTGTCTTATGTACCTAACCTATTCCACTGATCCACCACTCTATTTCTTAGCCAGTACTAAGTAGTTTTGATGATTGCTGATTTATAATAAAATTTAAGATCTGGTATGACTAGTGCTACCTTCCCTGGCACTTCTTTTCATTAGTTCCCTTGATATTCTGGACCTTTTGTTCTCCCAATTGAATCTTATTATTTTTTCTAGCTCTATAAAATAATTTTTGGTAGTTTGATTGGTATGGCACTGAATAAGTAAATTAATTTAGGTAGAATTATCATTTTTATTATATTAGCTCAGCCTATCCATGAGCAACTAATGTTTTTCCAATTATTTAAATATGACTTTATTTTGTGTGAAAAGTGTTTTGTAATTGTGTTCATATAGTTCCTGGGTTTGTCTTGGCAGGTAGATTCCTAAGTATTTTATAATGTTTACAGTAACTTTAAATGGAATTTTTCTAGCTCTTGCTGTTGTGCTTTGTTAGTAATATGTAGAAATGCTGATGATTTATGTGGGTTTATTTTATATCCTGCAACTTTGCTAAAGTTGTTTATTATTTCAAGTAGTTTTTTACTTGATTCTCTAGGATTCTTTAAGTATATCATCATGTCATCTGCAAAGAGTGATAGCTTTGTTTCTTCTTTGCCTATTCTAATACCTTCAATTTCTTTTTCTTCTCTTATTGCTAAAGCTAATGTTTCTGGTACCATATTAAATGACAGTAGTGATAATGGACATCCTTGTTTCACCCCTGATCTTACTGGAAATACTTCTAGCTTATCCTCATTACATATAATGCTTGATGAAGGTTTTAGGTAGCTACTACTTATCATTTTAAGGAAGACTGCATTTATTCCTATGTTCTCTAGTGTTTTTAATAGGAATGAGTGTTGTATTTTGTCAAAAACTTTTTCTGCGTCTACTCCTTCTTCGCCTATTTTCCCAAATAGTCTATATAGTATTGGAATTAATTGTTCTTTATCTGGCCCTGGAGATTTTTTCTTAGGGAGTTCATTGGATGGCTTGTTCAATTTCTTTTTCTGAGATGGGGTTATTTACATATTTTACTTCCTCTTCTGTTAATCTGTGCAATTTATATTTTTGTAAATATTTATCCATTTCACTAAGATTGTCAAATTTATTGGCATACGGTTGAGGAAAATTGTTCTTAATTATTGTTTTAATTTCCTTTTCATTGGTGGTGAATTCACCTTTTTCATTTTGGATACTGGTAATTTGGTTTTCTTCTTTCTTTTTTTAAATTAAATTAACCAAAGGTTTGTCTATTGATTTTTTCATAAAACCAGTTCAATAGTTTTCTTAATTTCAATTTTATTAATCTCTCCTTTGGTTTGATGAGTGTTTTGAGGACAGGAAAGGTTATATAGCTTCCCCAAACCTGTGTGGCTTCTCAGAGTTGCTACCCTGTGCTATTTCTAGTCCAACTTATTGTTTAGGTCCCCTATTTCTGGGAACATTTGCCACTGGAACTAATTTACCCAAAGCAAAGGATTACTTGTCACCAGTGAGTGGTTCCATAACTAAAGGAATAAGCGGAGGAGGTAGACCCATGGAATTCAGCACTGGAGCTGAATTCTGACTAGCATGAAAACACAGTTGAGATCTTACTCCTAGTGTGGAATCCCAACTAGCTTAGGAAAACTCACCAAGTTTCCTGTTCAAGTGACCACAATAATGAAAAACA
This sequence comes from Vombatus ursinus, assembly GCF_900497805.2. Classification (NCBI taxonomy): domain Eukaryota; kingdom Metazoa; phylum Chordata; class Mammalia; order Diprotodontia; family Vombatidae; genus Vombatus; species Vombatus ursinus. Next base: position 26,979,143 of record NW_020947062.1, read on the forward strand.
ATTAATAAGGTAGAAATGAAATAGGAAATACAGGCCCACTTCAGAGATATTGCTGGTTTGGTTCCAGATCACCACAATAAAGCGGATGGCACAATAAAGTGAGTCACAAATTTTTTGGTTTCCCAGTAAATATAAAAGATATGTTTATACTATCCTATAGCCCATTTACTGTGCAATAGCATTATGTCTTAAAAAATGTACAGACCTTAATTAAGAAATACTTTATTGCTAAAGAAAAATAAATAAATAAATAAATAAATAAATAAATGCTAACCATCATCTGAGCCTTCTGTGAGTCATAATCTTCTTTGCTGGTGGAGGGTCTTGCCTCCAGGTTAATGGCTGCTGATTAATCAGGGTGGTGGTTGCTGAAGGTTGGGGTGGCTGTGGCAATTTCTTAAAATAAGACCACAATGAAGCTAGCCACTGACTGACTCTTCCTTTCATGAAAGATTTCTCTAGCATGTGATACTGTTTGATAACATTTTACCCACAGTATAACTTCTTTCAATATTGGAATCAATCCTCTCAACACAAACAACATTTATCAATTAAATTTGCCATCTTATATGGGCATGGTTTATGGTGCCCCAAAATAATTTACAATAGTAACATCAGAGATCACTGATCACAGAACACTGTAACAGATAAAATAATAATGAAAAAGTTAGAAATACTACAAGAATTACCAAAATGTGACACAGAGACATGATGTGAGCAAGTGCTATTAGAAAAATGGCACCAATAGACACAGGATTGCCACAAGCCTTCAATTAAAAAAATATATAATATCTGTGAAGCACAATAAAATGAAGAGCAGTAAAATGAGGTATGCCTGTGAAAGGTAGCATTGTCAGGAGTAAATACGTAGATCCACTCACCTCAGGAAGGATATATCGTAAAACCTCAATATAAAATGCCTTATGATGCCACAGATTTAGTTATACCAGAATTTATCATACACACAGCACAGATAGTAATATAGTTCTTCTCTCTCATTGTGATAGACACCTGTAATAATGAAGTTATCCTTGATTGTTAACACTGATCTTATCTGCAGTTTGAACTTGACTTCACCTAGAATTGCCTTCCCATCTTTCAATCCATAGGAGAGACTCCCTCTTTTCATGGCTCTGATCCTAGGTCTTTCAAAGACTCTCCAAACTGGGTGCAGCTTTTAAGGGAGTCTTGAATTCATTACTGTTCTGTAAGTGAAGCAGTACAGTGTTCAAAGAGCACTTAACTTGGAGTCTGACAATCAGACTTTGATCTAGTTATGTGTTCTTGAGCAGATCACTACCTCTCATCATCTATGAAACCCAGCCATTGGACTAGGTGATCTCTAAGGTCCTTTCCACCTTTAGAATGGTGATATATAGAAATATTCCTTTTCACCTTTAGAATGGTGATATATAGAAATATTCCTTTCCTTCCCTTTTTCTTACGATGAAGGAAAACAAAGTCTCATTTATATTTGTAGTATAAGGGCAGAGGCATTGCCAATTATCTTTTTAAAATTGTGGGAAAAGAGAAGAGGTATACTGGTAGACTGAAAAATGGTAGGTGATAAAGTAATTTAAAATAAACAGAAAAAAACCTTAGAAGCTGGTGAATTTGACTTTGTTTTCTGGCAAAATTCTAGAATATGTTATAAAAGAGATGGCTAATGAACACCTAGAAAAGGAATGGGTGTCTTGGTACGTAGCACTACCTAAGGGCATAAGCTTTGCCTTGATGAGGGCATGTGCTTCAGATGCTGGTTCTGAAGCAGCAACCCTCTGACTTAAGGTAGAATCCCTAATTACAGCCTTGGTCAACATTAGGGAAGGGAGAGTCCTATCACTGAGGTATGATGGTGAGACTCCCCAGCCCTTGCTTTTGAGTTTTGAATCATAGTGTCATCTTCATCAGGACATGCAGGGTGGGGGTAGGGATTGCTGAGGGTCCTAGTTTAGGGGAGAGGTATGGGGGTCCCTACCACTGAAGCATGTGATTCAGTGACCTGGCTCCTAGTTCCACCAGAGAGGGTAGGAGGCAGCACTGAGGCTGACTGTCCTTCCTCATCTGTGGGGGTGCAGTGGTCAGGACACTTAGTCCCAGCCCTGGCCAGTGGCTCATGAGCTAAGGGGAAGTACCTGTGGCTTGACTTACTGCCCATCCAGCTGGTTCATTTGGATTTTGCCAAGAAGGGATGGCTCTGAAGGTCATTGCAGGAGGCTTTATCAGTGGCCTATTGACACTTGGCAGCACTGGTAGTCAGTGGATCAGCAGCAGTGCTTCTAACAACAGCAACAAAGGAACCCAAATGGAGTTAGAGAGAGGAAAAAGGACAGTGGCTGGGGGAGTCACATTCGTGGGTTTAAGCGATCTCTGAGGGACAGAGAGGGAGATCTCTGGGCATCAGCCAAAAGTAGCATACAGTCAGGCTGTTCAGTCAATGATTAGTCCATTGTCGGAGGATTTCAATGTGGTTTATATAGGTGTTTGGGGGGTGTTCCCTGTTTTGGCCATCTGAATAGAAATGAGGCATTCCTCTTTGCCTTGAAGAGAGAAGGGCGACATTTCACATTTCTTCCTGCTCTTGAGGTGAGGGTGGGGCATTTGCCCTGGAACATCTGAGCCTCTATCAGCCTTACTTCCAGAGGCAGAGTACTGAGGGGCCACCCATTGTCTCAGCTTTGTGGCCACTTTGGCACTGCTGGGCCTGTGCCAAGGATGGGAACCTATCAGAATACAGTCTGGGGAGGTGAAAACATGAGGTTTGCTTTTAATAAATCAACTAGTAAATTTCCATAGCAAATCAAACTGGCATCACAAGCCCCAAAGTTACATTAGGCCCCAGAATGATAAAATAAAGTTTGAATGGCATTAGAAAAATATTCTGTTTAAGAAAATATCAAGGGATCATACTGAGAATCATATTTTCACTGAAAAGGGGTTATCAGAAAGAATCAGCATGGCTTCATCAAGTCATATCAGACTAATCACATTTCCTGTTTTGACAGGTATACTAGATTGGTTGATCAGGGGAATGATATAGATATAATTTACCTAAATTTTAGCAAAGCATTTTCTGTTCTTGTGGATATGAGCAGAGATGTAGCCCGGATGCCTGAACAATCTAATGAATTCACAATTGGCCGAATGGCTGGATTTAATGATTTAATGGAATAACCTAGGGATATACATATCAAAGGTGTATGTTTTTGTCATAACAGACCGGCCCTGGGCCAGGGAAGGGGCTGGGAGCTCCTCTCATCGAAGGAAGTCAAGGCCCACTTATGAACTGGGTTCAGACCTGCTAAAGACTGGCCTGTATAGAGAGAGGGCAATCATTTTTTCTCATCACTTAAATGCTTGCTTAGGTTTGTCTCCTACCTATTCAATTCCCAAAATGACTCCATGCCCAGCACTCCGTGCTTATCATGTACTAGGTACTGTGCTACCTATAACTCCTGTTATACTCTTTTGGGAGCTTGATGCTTAAAACATTAAAAAATGGAACTGCTAAATTCATTTCACTGTCATTTCCAAATAACAATAGTAACTAGTATTTATATAGAGCCTACTATGTTCCAGATACCCTGTTAAGCACTTTACAAATATTATCTCATTTGATCCTCACAAAACTGTAGGAGGTAGGTTTATGTTATTATTACATCTATATTACAGTTAAGGAAACTGAGGCAAGCATAGATTCCGTGACTTGCTCAGGGTCACACAGCTAGTAAATATCTGAGGTCAGAGTTGAACTTGCATCTTCCTGATTCAAGGGCGACTGCTCTTTCCATGGTGCCATCTAGTTGTACTCTCTGCCCTATCTGAACAATTCCTTCGAGGCCTGTGCCTTCTGGCCATTGCTTGGGCTCATCCTCCTATTGGAAGTCACCATTCCCTTCTAAGAAGTGTTGTAGTAACTGTAGGGAATATCTCCTATACTATAGCTGGCATTGACCAAGGGACCCAAGACATCCTGACATCTCAAACCCATGAGGTTGCCTCTAAGGCTGGAGATGTCCATCTCAAGAACAGTGTATATTCTTCAATGCTCAGAAAAAGAAACAAGACAGAAGGGGCCACAGTGCCTTGAGAGTCTGATTTGGGCTCTCCTAGACAGACAAAGGGCAGCTTGGTGGTACAGTGGATAGAGTGCTGGGCCTGGAGTCAGGAAGACTCATCTAGCTGTTTTGCCTTGGGCAAGTTACTCAACCCTGTTTGCCTCAGTTTCCTCATCTGTAAAATGAGCTGGAGGAGGAAAGAGAAAACCACTCCAGTATCTTTGCCAAGCCAAAATGGGGTCATGAAAAGTCGGACATGATTGAATAAGAAGAAGAAGACGATACCTGTATCCTAATAGCTATATATAAGCCGTAGCTATTGCTACTGGGGAGGGAAAGGAGGAGATGAAGAAATCCACCCTCCTCCCACCTTGGGAAGGCCAAGGAAGAGCCATCACAACCTCAAGCCACATGCCTGGAGAAAGAAGAGAGTAAGAGAGGGAGTTGCCTCTCTCTTTAAATTCTCCTGAATGGGCAGCCTCTTCTTGGGCTCAGCTGTTAACCATCTTCGATATAGCTCTCCACCCCCTACTGCCATCATAGGGACCAAAGGATGCCATATCATCCCAAAGCCCTTTAGTGTTGAGCACACATGTCCCAGGAAGTGACCCGAGGACCCATGACTCAGCTCCATATGGACTCCATGGGATGTGTTCCCATTATACTGTTTAGGGGCAACTATGTGGTGCAGTGGGTAGAGCACTGGACCTGGAGATAAGAAGAACTGAGTTCAAATCCAGCCTCAGACATTTACTAACTGTGTGACCCTGGGCAAGTCACTTAACTTCTTCATCTGTAAAATGAGAATAATAATAACAACTACCTCCCAGGGTTGTTAAGAGGATTAAATGGTATAATAATTATAAAGCACTTAGCACAGTACCTGACACGTAGTAAACACTATATAAATGTTAGCTATTAAAAAAATTTTTTTTCATTAATTTGGATGAAAACATAGCATGCTTTTTCTGATTGGCAGATGACATACTGGATAACAGTCAGTATTCAAAAAGGTGATAGGCTTAAAGCATTGGGCTGAATTTAATAAGAAATGATAATAAGGATAAAAATGAAATTATGCACATGGGTTTAAAAAAACAACTTCACACATATAATATGAAGAAATCTTAGCTACAAAGCATTTTCTCTGAAAAAGATTTTGAAAGCTCTAATGTCCAGCAAACTCAACATGATTCAACAGTTTGATCTGGCAACAAAAGAAGGTCATGCTAGAAAGGCCTAACATAGTTAAGGAGGTGCTAGTCCTGCTGTATACTGCCCTGGTCATAGATAGATGGAGCATTTAGCTAACATTTATATACTGCCTACTATGTGCAAGGCACTTTGCAAATATTATCTCGTTTTATCCTCACAATAGCTGTGGGAAGTAGATGCTACTATTATCTCAATTTTAGAGATGAGCAAACTAAAGTTACACAGTTAAGAAGTGCCTGAGGCTAGATTTGAACTCAGGTCTTTGTGATTGTAGACCTAATACTCTATCTACTGTGCCAGGTAGCATTTATTAAGCATTTACTATGTGTCAGGCATAGAGCTAAGTAATGAGAGTATAAATAAGAGCAAAGAGGGGAAAAAAGACAGGTCCTAAAAGAGCTAACATTCTAATGGGGCAATTCAGCTCATAAAAGGATGGGGGAGGGAGGGCAGCAGCAATGGGGTGAGGTGGAAAGGTCCAGAGAGTGTGAAGTGGAGCTGGGTGAGCAGTGAGCATGGGTGGCCTGGGCCGTTCCTTAAATGGGGATCCTGGGCAGGAACTCACCAATCAGAGAAGGGGTGCTGGGGTAGAGGCGTCTCCGGAATTCTTTTCTGGGTCCCATATTTTCAGAAGGACATTGATAGGGTACAAAGTGATCGAGAATAGTGAAGGGCCTCATGTTTATGCTCAGAATGATCCTTTGGAAGAACTCAGGATGTTTAGCCCAAGAAAGAGAAGACTGGGAAGACCATGGCAGCTATTTCCAAGTTCTGAGGATGAAGGGCTCTCATTGTTCTTTTTGGACCCACAGAACAGAACTAGGAGCAATGAGCAGAAATTGCAAAGAGTCAAATTTAGATTTGATGTAAAGAAAAACTTCTTAGCAAACAGAGCTGTCCAGATGTGAAATTAACTTTCCTGGGAAATAATGGGATGCCCCTTAATAGAGATTTACAAGCAAAATCCAGATATGTGACCATTCTAAAGATCCCAGATCTAGAGGTAGAAGGGACCCCAAAGGTGATAAAATCCAGCTCTCTGAATTTTACATAAGAGGAAACTGAGACCTGGATGGGGTAAATGATTTGCCTATAGCAACATAGGTAGTAAGTGCAAGAGGTGGGATTTGAACTCAGGTCTTTTGACTTCCAACCAAAGGATTTTTCATTTGTACTGTGCTGCCTCCCAACAATTTGTCTTTTTTGAGGTTGAGAGGATTCTTAATTCAGCTACAGGTTAAATTGAATGGTCCCTCAGGTCCCTTCCAACTCAAAATTTATTAAATTGATGCATGTTAATGGGATGGAAAACTATAATGCAATTAAGACCAATGAGAATGAAGTATGCAGGGAAATCTGGATAGGCCTTTATGAAAACGAAAAGCAAAATGAGGTAGTAGGGACGATTTAACTTTTGTCTCTATATTTCCAGCACCTAGCACAGAGCCTCCTGTAGAGTAAGAGTTTAATGGATTTTTTAAAAATAGAATTGAATTGAAAAAAGCAGAAGCAGATAAACAGAGTAATCGCTTTTTGTTTAACCTTTGCCTGTCTTAGTTTCCACATATATAAAATGAGGATAGTAATAGCACCTACTTCCCAGGATTGTTGTGATGATAAAACAAGATAACATTTGTAAAGAATTTCACCGTATTTCTGTCTATGAAAAGCTCTTTGCAATCCTTAAAGCACTACATAAAGGTTAGTTATTATTATTATTAATTATTATTATTACCGCATAAGAGGAAAAGTGAATGGAAGCAAATGGACAAAAACTCCTAATGAAGACTTAGAGAAAGTGACTGAAAAGTTGCTATGACATTTTCTACACTGAAATTGATTCATTTTTATGTATTATACTTGGTTATAAAATGAGTTTAATTAGTTATATTAATAATTAATATCAATTATAATCATTTTAAAAGATCAGGTAATATTGATCCAGACATAGTAGAAGGCAATTTAGAAAAATACCCCCCAAAATCACTTAACTGTGTATACCCTTTGACCCAGTGATGCTGTTCCTTGGTCAGTACTTCAGAGGGATCAGAGAAAAAGGGAAAGGATTCATATGTGAAGAAGTATTTGTAGTAGTGGCAAAGAATTGGAAACCAAGGAAGCACTCATCAATTGGGGAATGGCTGAACAAATTATTGTATATGAATGTGATGGAATCTTATTACACTGTAAGAAATGACAAAAGATAAACCTGGGAAGACTTAACATGAACTGAAGCAATAAATTGAGCAGAACCAGAACGATTTACCCATGGATAACAGTATAAAGAAAAACAACTTTGAAAGACTTAAAAACTCTGACCAATGTAATGATCAACATGATTCAAGAGTACACGTGATAAAGCATGTGCTACCCCCACCTGACAGAGAGGGGTTAGATGCAGGACATAGAATGAATGATACATTTTTTAATATGGCCAATGTGGGATTTTTGTTTTGATTGATTGTGGATGTTTGTTACAGAGTTATTGTTTTTTCTCTTCTTTTTTTCTTCAATATAAGGGAGGTGGGAAGAAGATGGAAGATAGGAATGGGGGTCTCCCTTGTCCCCTCCCAAAATATAAAAAGAAAGGCAGAGGGAATCACAGATGACCAGGACAGCTTTGGAGATTACATGTTGAATTTATTATGTGCCTGAAAGGAAAGGCAAGCTTTTAGGTAATAGACATCAGTAGTCTTATATACACTCCTCTCCTTCTCTTCAATAATGTGAACATAAAGTCTTATTTTATTTGGTGTTTATTAAATTCAGAAGTTTTTTAAATCAGGTGATAGAAACTTTAAAATCCTTGGACTTGAAAGAAAAATTAAATGGCAATAGTTCCACATAACACTGCTCCTATAATTTATATAGCTTTTGCTGTGTTCTTCAATAAGAAAACATTAAAGTTACAATGAGGTAATGCTGTCTCTTTTTAAAGAGTTTCAAGTGAATATAATAATGATTATTTATATATGTTCCAACCCCAGTCCAATTTCATAACAGAAAATCAGTGAAATAAAAAAGTAGATCCATGAAGCACTTTATTTGTTGTTGTTTGTCCTTCATTCTTGAAGGGAACCAATGACATCATGAGGGTGATGTCTTGACTTGCATTTATTGTCCTAGATTGAAGAAGAGCAACTGTGCCTCTCCCTACAAAAGGGCTGAGATGTGCCAGCTGCATTTCAATCTATATCAGGAGGTCCCTCCCACAGATTTGGGGGGATCCACAAAGACAAGACCTCAGTGCCCTTTGTCAAGGGTTTCCTGCAGGGTTAGAAATAGGAAAGAACATAAGCAAATGATTTCAACTCTTTGCAAATCCCACCTTTTGATTTAAAGCAGCATCTTGTCCATATTGCCTACGTCTATGCTGGCGTTTGTTATTAGCGCACTATATTAAGGGTTCAAGAGCTATTTATGAATCTGCTACATACTCTCTTAGGGACCAGGTTTGCCCTCCATTACCTGAGCAGAAGTCTCAATGATTTCAATAGGATTTGCTTGTATTTATCCAGAGGCAGCATTTGGCTGTTTCTGATATGGGACTAGAGGACCCATTTAGTTTATTATATAGTAATGATTATGATTTTGTTATATAGTATAGTATTATGTAGTATAATTTTATTATGTAGGAATGATGATTATTATCTAGTAATGATTATGCAACAAATAGTCTTAGTTGTCACCTTAGACCAAAAGTGATCCTTCCAAAGTTAGAATAAAATAAGCAATAAAAGTTTTCCTGGGTCCTGTGAAGAAATAATGGCTGATTGCACTTCATACTGTATTTCATGAAAGGTATTGGCAAAGGAAACCACATACTATTTTTACTACTTGAAGTATGGACCAGGATTCAGTTAGCCTGTACAGTTGTTCAGAAGACCAATCAGAAAGTCCATTTAATCTATAACTGACTGCTGCCAAGATCATTGCTGTCTTGTTCTACCAAAGTTTTCCAACCAGGGACACATACTACTATGCACAGGTGATAAAATATGCAGGCCTCAGAGAAGACAATAATCCCACAAGGACGGGTCACACTTTTCCCAGGATATATGTTGCCATTTGGCAAACAAGTCTAAGAAGGAATAGCATTAACACTTCTTTCAGATCTTCATATTGTCTAAGCTAAAGTGTGAAAGGATTTCACCCTTTGTCTATCTATATAAAGAGTAGATGTCATTCATTATAAAATTTAAAAAATTTTAAACTTCAGCTTGGGTATCTTGAAACCTACCCCTCTATATTAGTCAAGGTAATCATTGTTCTTCCAAGTTCACAACCTTGAAGTCATTCTTTGATTCTGCAGTCTCTTTCATGTCCATATAAAATCATATAAAAATTACCAAGTTGGCTTGATCTCCATAGGATCTCTTTAGTCTATCCTGTTGTCTCCATTTAAATGGCCACCATCTTTGTTCAGACCCTCCTCACTACTCTTGGACTATTACAGTAGCTTCCTAGTTGGGCTCCCTGCCTCAAGTTTCTTCACTCTCCAATCCATCCTCTGCATCAACTGTTCTCAAAATGTGGTCCAAGGACCCCTGAGGAGTCCCCAAGAACCCTTTCAGGTGATTTATAAAATTAAAGCTATTTTTATAATACATAGAAATACATTTAAATTTCTAATATGGAAATTATCAAGATATAATCCACATAATATGAGGTTCTTCAATAATTTTAAGAGTATAAAGTGGTCCTGAGACCAAAAGATTTGAGAACCACTGCTCCACACAGCTACCTAAAGCCTAGGACTAAACATGCCACCCTTCCCAAGAAGCTCCACCCCCAATTCTCTCTCCCTGTGATGTTAAAATACCAACTCCTCCATTTGTCATTTAAAACCTTTCACAATCTGCTTCCAGCTATTCTTCATATATGACATTACATCTTCCATCTTGGTGCATTTGCACAAGGTTGCCCCTTCAACCTGCTATGCCCTTCCACTCTATCTTCACCTCTTAGAATTCCTGGCTTCCTTAAAAGCTCAGTTCAAGTACCACTTTCTACAAGAAAGCTTTTCTATTCCAATCAACTGTTCCTTCCCTACTCCAAAACAGTTTGTGTGCATGTGTGTGTGTGTGTGTGTGTGTGTGTGCGTGTAAGTGTGTATCATATTTATTATCAGGAGAAACCACATATAGACAAAATACTATACAGATTGTGTGTATACTGTATGTATATGTTGTATTGTGTGTATACACACACACACACAGTATTTTCTCTATATGTGGTTTCTCCTGATAAAATGTGAGTTCCTTGAAGGTGGGGATCAGTTGGTTTTTGTCTGACTGCATCCATAATATAACTTTGGATGCATAGTATGAATCCACAACTTAATAAATGTTTCTTGATTGATTGAAGTTGCATAGTGGATAGAACACTGGGCCTGGAGTCAGGAAGACCTGGGTTCAAATTTAGTGTCAGACACTAGCCATGTGACTCTGGGTAAGTGACTTACTGCCTACCTGCCTGCCCAAGTTTCGTCTATAAGAATGGAGATTAATAGCATCACCTACCTCCCAGGGCTGTCGGGAGGATAAAGTGAGATAATATTCATAAAGTACTTTGTCAAACTTAAAGTGCTAATATAAATGCTAGTTATCGTTGTTGTTGTTGTTATCTGTTGAATCCCACCTTTCCAGATTTTTTTAAACACATGATTTCAGCTCTGCAATATAAAACTTACTTTCAAGTCTTGCTTTGTCAGATTTAAGGGAGAATGTTAATCCATTTCCTTTTTCCTTCCACCAGTTTTCATTGTAGGTTGTCCTTAAAAGGTGCCCTTGCTTTAATCAATCTTAAGAAATTGCAGTGTAATATTCTCATTCCTTTATGGAAAGAAGTAACGAACATGGGATTATGATGCCTACAGAATCATTGAGGAAACATTTAAGTTATAAATATATACATGATAACAAAAGGACTGACAAGTACATTTATTTCTGTTGTAGAGAGAGGAAGGCAGTAATTTTTCTGCTCCTTGAAATTTGCTTTAGGATATAAATTTCCCTATGAGCTCCTGCAGAAAGTACCATACAACTTGATTAAAACTTGATACCTTCAGCTTTCCCAAGAGAAGGTATCATGACATGGCAAAAAGTCATAATATCTGGGTTAAATTTCAAATAATAAATAATAGTCATAATATGATTTGGAGTCATAATACCTGAGTTCAAATCTTGACACTGTGAAGATTTGTATGTTCTTGAGTATCACCTGGCTTTGTTTCCTCACTTGCAAAATAAGAGAGAGAGACTAGATAATATCTAAATTTCCAACTCCAACTCAATGGTCTTATGAATGACGAGGGCTCTTCAGAACGACCAAGAACTTTGGGAACAGCATTTTAAAAGTTTTTGACTTGAAAATGTGTTGACTTGATTCAGTTAGCACTCCTCTTGACAGAAGTACACTAGACATAAATGATAAAATAAAGAGTATGTTGCTAAGTCCATGACAAGAAAATGCTTTTCTACTCTTATCACAGTGATGAAAGGCAATGTGGTCTAGTTGAGTGGAGAGCTGATCTGCAACCCAGAAAGACATGGGTTCCAGTCACCCCTAGCACTTAACCTCTCAGTGTCCTAGGCAACTCTCTGTAAATTGCAATGAGTGTGCCAGTCTCCATTCTGAGAGTTCCCTCTATCAATGAAATCACAGACCTATTCCCTGTTGCTATTACGATGATCACACGGTAGGATGCTTAGCACAGATGAAACAAGTGTTCATATAATACTTGAATCACGGAGAGAGGGAGATTGTGAAAGATGGCTAATCTTCTTCTATGGAGAATTATGTATCTTATAATAAGTAGGGGGAAGGGAACCCTTTCATTCTTACCTGAGGCTCCAAAATCTAAGCTTATGACACCAATTCTAAGCCACTTTATCCTTGTGCCATGAATCTATTTAGGTTCAGAAGATTCCATAACAGAAGACGAAAAGGAAAATCAACAGGATTCTGAAGCTAGGGATTAGTTTTAACTGTCCATACTTTGCTGTACCAGCTAAAGCCTTATGTGTTCTGCAATAATTTGTAGTAATCTTTTGCAACATTTTGGATTTTATATTCTACCCAAAACTTTGCTTTGTTTTGTTTAAATGTGCTAGTGGAAGCAATTCAAAGACAAAAATTAATGAGAGTGAAAATGCTTAGGAGCTGAAGGCAAGTCATGTTTCCTCTCATGGTAATTTTTGTGATGTCAGGGGGTTTCTTGTAGAATCTTTCTCATGAATCCATTATTGTTGCAACCAAGTTACTAGGATACCAATTGTTTGGGTAACCAGTTTGGATATGCTACTAGAATCATTTTGGGAAAATTAGGAGGAATTAATGGTTTGTACTATCTTGAGGAGAAATGAGTTTCATGAATATTTCTATTTAAGGAAAACAACGAAAAAAATATCAATCCCTGTTATCGTCCATACACACATCATACTCTAATCTGGTTTATTCCTGAGACTGACTCATTTAGCTTTTCCCCTTGAAGTTGTCAATGTGTATGAGTGCCTGGCAAAATGGAGGGAATTAGTTTTGTGCCCAGGCTGAACATTGCTATGACTCATTCATGGCATTTTCTAGGGTTTTGTAATGGAAATCACAGTCACAAGGTGCAGTTCTTACTGAGTGGATATGTGAACATTAATGATGCAAAGAGAAAGTCTCAGAGGCTACATAACTCTTCCTGTGGTTTCAGTGTCTGCTTTGTGAAATGAAGATTCTTGTTGGGTAGATTATTCATCTCTCTAACCTCTACATGCCAGAAGACCACAATATTGTTTTAATTAGTCTTTTTCAGCATAGCAAAATATTGAGCTTTTGGTGAAAGGAGGAAATCCTGGTGTATGTTGGAACTGTTTAGTTAAAAGGGCATTTTTCAATGGAGTCTGTCTCCTGGGTTCCCCCATTGGCATCTTTATGCTTTTTAAACCGTTTCTGATGACTTCTAGTCAGTTCTCAATTCTCCATAGGCAATAGGACACAAGGAGAAAGTATTGATAATTCGAAATCTGTGGAAAATCCCAACCTTTCATTGAAACTATTAATTTTAACCTCTTTGATCATATCATGTTCCTAAGCTTCTAATGAATTGCTAGATTGATTTGTTTCACTTCCTGTTTTCAGTCTCTGCATACATTGTAAGGGAAATGATTAAAAAATACTGAAATTAACAAAAGATAGGTAACAGAAGGGAGGAAGGAAGAGTGAGACAGGAAACCTGGATGATTCAAAGATAGCCGCTGAATTAAGAAATCTCACAACACAAATGATGTAAACATTTCCCTTGAGAGTAAAATGCAGAGGATCATAGCTTACAAGTGTGTTTTTAAATTTGAACAAGTAAGTATAAATTATAGGAAAGCCACCACCCATAAACTAAAGAATGTCTCACATACACACACACACATACACACATACACACATACACACAGGTCAAGTTTGAATCTTGGGTCTCAGTGAGTACCAGATCCTGAAGAGACCCAGAGATAAGCCAATGCTCCAACTTCCCTAGTAGCAATAGGATAGGAAGTAAAATATTTTATTTTGCTTTTGGTAACTATCCTCTGCTATTTCTATCCATTGCGGCCCATGGACAGAATGTCAAAGGGCAAATTGATTTAGTCAGTGACTCCATATTAGAACATCTAGGAGTTTAGGAAACAGTTCTAACCAATATAGAGTGTATGATATTCCTAATAACTCCACCAACATATTCTGATCCTGCCTTCTCTAATAATAGGTCCCTGCTATGCGCTCTTAAAACATGAGAGCTAATGTTATGAGAAATGAATTAAATAAGAACCAACCTAATCTTTTCCAAGAATGCTAAAATACCAGTCTTCAAAAAAAGAAAATTGTTACAATTTCCTTCCTACACAATAGAATGGTCATGGAGACTTTAATTTTAGAATCAGAAGAAATTAGGGTCTCAATTTTCACTTGTAAGGCTAAGTATCCTCAGAAAAGATTTTAAAAATTGGTCCCTTCCTGTGAATATCATTTGTTTCTATCATCCTTTTCTTCAAGTCCTCAAAACAGTGGTCCCCATAAATCTTTGGAAGTAAATGGTGAAGGCAAGTATCTTATTTTCAGTTTTGATATGAGATAATTAAAGGACAGGTAGGTGGTGCAGTAGATAAAGTGGATAGTGGTTAGAGTGCTGGGCCTGGAGTCAGGAAGACTCATTTTCCTGAGTTCAAATCTGGCTTCAGACACTTACTAGCTATGTGACCCTAGGCAAGTCACTTAAGCCTGCTGGCCTCAGTTTCCTCATCTGTAAAATGAACTGGAGAAGGAATTGACAAACCACTCCAGTATCTTTGCAAGAAAACCCAAAATGGGGTCACAGAGTCAGACGTGACTGAAAAAAAAAACTGAACAATTGAAAGACAAAGAGATGGCATAGCTATGGAGCTTAAGTCACTTCACCCCTCAGAGCCTCAATTTCTTCATCTGTTAATTTCAAATTTATAGACAGTCATCTCAGTAGCACCCTGCTTTGTTATTTGTCTTAAAGAAAGAGGAACACTATACTTACATACCATTTTTCTATACCAGAAACAAGATAAATATGAGGAGAGAGATTTACATGTCTATCTTGCTTTTGGTATAGAAAAATAGTATGTAAGTATAGTGTTCCTCTTTCTCAAAAATAATAGGGAAGTTGGGAAGAGGGGAGGGTTTGGGGAGAAAGATAATGAGTTCAGTTTTGGACATAGTGAGTTTAAGATGAATAGGACCTACAACTTGAGATATCTAAAAGGCACTTGGAGATGTGAGACTATAGGTAAGCAGAGAGATTAGGGCCGGAGAAGCAGACTTGAGAATCATCAACATAGAGATGATAATTGAATTCATGGCAGCTGATGAGATCACCAAATGAAATAATATAGCAAAAGAAAAAAAAAGGACCTGGGATACTATAGCTAGTGGGAGTGATCTGGGTAAAGATTTAGCAAAGGAGACTGAAAAGAAGCAGGAGGAAAACCAGGAGACATAAGTTATGTAAACCTAGAGAGAAGAGAATATCAAGGAGAAGAGGGTGATAGTGTCAAAGGCTACAGAAAGGTCAAGAAGGATGAAGATTGAGAAAAGGCCACTGGATTTGGCAATTAAGAGTTACTTGAATTTGGAAGCCAGATTGTAAAGAGTTAAATGAGAAAGAGGAAAAGGAGTGGAGGTTTCCATTGTTGACAGCCTTCTCAAGGAGTTTAGCCAAGAAAGGGAGGAAAGATAAGAGATTAGAGCACAGGGACAGATCAACTGAGGGCTTTTTGAGGATGAGGAGACATGAGTGTGTTTGTAGACAGTAGGGAAGCAGCCAGGAGACAGGTAGTAAGAATGGGGATGATAAGGGGCAATCTGCTGGCTAGGATGGAATGAAATGAGATCATTCGTGCACATAGAGGGTTTTGCCTTGGCAAGGAGAAGGGCCACCTCATTATATAACATGGAAGTGAAGGAAGAGATAGTAGCAAAAGGCATCCAGGTGATGTGAGATGAGGACGGGAAAAGAGAGAGCTCTCGGCTAATAGCTTTAGTTTTTTCAGTAAAATATAAGGCAAGGGTCTCAGCTGAGAGGAAGGGAGAGGGAGCACTTTGGGAGGTTTGAGGAGAGAGGTAAAGGTTTGGAAGAGCTGATGTGCTGAGTGTGAGAGTGAGTCAATTAGGGAGGTGTAAAAAGATTGCCTTAATGCAGTGAGGGCTCTGCTGAGATAATGTAACATAAATTTGTAGTGGATCCAGTCAGCGTGGTTTCATTATTTTCTTCATTTGGCAGCATGTTAGTAGAAGTGAAGGCTGTGGATAGCAGGAGTAATCTAGGACTAAGACTTGGCAGAACAAGATTAGCAGCAGAATAAGGGAGCGAGAGACTTGAAAGGAGACAGTATAGAATTGAACTGGTTCACTGAAGGGTTAAGAGGGGAAAAGGAGAGTGTAGCCAGCGCAGGGGTGATGGCCTCAGAAACACCTAAGAGGGGATCAAGGGATTGGAGAATACAAGGTTTGAGGTTGCAAGATAAAGGTAGAAGTGAAATGACAACAGACTGTGATCAGATAAGGGAATTTCAGAATTCATAAACAAGGAAGTGGGTGGATCTGTGGGTGATGGTAAGATCGAAAGTATGACCATCTCTCTATAACTAATGTGAGGTGGAGGATTACATCAAGGTACCAAACCACTTTGTTTTCGGTCTTGTTCATGGATATCTAATTCTTAATACATCTTTCATTGCCTTTTAGCATTTCTCAGAAAATCAGAAAGCAGTCTGTGCACTATAAGAATTTCTCTTCAGGTGGAACAGCTAGGGAAGTGAAAATATTGGTCTCAATATTTCTGCCAGTTTTTCATTTGGGGAAAAAGATGCTGATCATACAATAAAAATTTATAAGAGAATGCCTGGTGAATTGGTCATAATAGTTGCCACTCATTTTTTAGTAGGGCCATTTCTTGGCTGACAACTAGATTTTATTTTTATACTGTATAGCTCATTAATTGAAGCTGTGTGGTCATATCTCGGCACCAAGTCGAGATGATGCCTGGGATCATAATCTGGACATTTGGGGGACCTCATTAGTGTTGAATTGCTTTTTGAGATGGATGTTCTACCTCCCAAAAGAGTTAAACTCTAGTTATTTATTTAACATACTAAAATTCAAATACATTTTTTAAACTATTTGTTCTCAAAAGTAAAGCATTAGATTATTGAAGGTCCACAAACCTTGTTTTTCATTCATTGATCTTAATCAGTTTGTAATGTTGAGGCTGAAGTGAAACAGCCATAATAAGAAACATTCTATTACCTGATGAAGTTATTTGCATTTTTTATTTTTCTCTTTTGAAATTTGTTGCTTTCTAGCCTAGAAAGAAACCTCATGTTTTTAATTTTTTTAATTGAAATTGCCAACAAGAGTTCTGACCTTTTGTTATGTAATGGTAATGGTATGTTCTGGGTTCTCTTAAGCCTCACCCAACACGCCTAAATTCACTCACTCATTCAAGTTAAGAAAGACAGGGTCAGAAGAATGAAGTAAAATCTCATTTTACTTCCCTTTCAAAATTGGAATCTTCATTATTTTGGAGAAATTCTTGGAATTCACTCTCTAGCCTTCATTAGTGTTCATATGGCCTCAGTGTGAAGGGGACCTTTGCCATACCAAGGACAATGCAGGGCAAAGTTCTTCAGTGCTACTCCTCCCTCTCCAGTATTTTTAAGTGTCTCCTTTAAACTGATACTTCAGGACAGTTTGCATGACTGAAGTACTAGCTGCTCAGGACAAGAGAAGTGAAAGGACAGATGAAAGTATGTGCTTATTTTCTCCCAGCTTCAGAAAGACTCATCTGTCCTGTAGGGGGTGTATAGCTGGTACCTTGGGGCAAAGAAGGAGGTGGAATTCACTCGTGTACACCTAAATACAATGAGTTCCAGCATTGACAAAGTTGCCTTTCCTTGGTAGTGGGGACAGGGCGATGGGGGTTAGCTAACAAGGTCTTAACCGACTGAACCTTTGGTGTATCATCTGGGGTTTAGACCTGACTGAAATTTGCTGGTTAATCCTGACACCATGGCTCAGGGCAGTGTAATGTCGAAAGAGCTGTTAACACTCTTCTCTAGAAGAAACAGCTCCAGTAGCAGAAGGTACCAACAAACATGTTAGACAAATAGAAAATCACAGCTTTGGAGGCAGAAAGAAGTGGTAAAGAGTAAAGCTTCAGTCACTGAAATCCACTGAAGGCGCAGGGTAGGGTAGCACTGACAAGGTTTCTCTGGGACTACCACACCAAAGGGAGGCAGTGAGAGGGGGAGCCAAGAAGCAAGACCTACGCGGTTGCCAGGAGACTGCACCATGAGAACTGTCTGGAAAGGTGTTTCAGCTGCGATGCAAATTTCCTTCCTTTTGAATATGAACTGTTCACAGAGTTGTTCCCTTTCTCATGAGTGCAAACTTGGTGAGACCTCACAATTTCTCCAGCCCTGAGCTTCTTTCTATTCCCCGGTAATCTTCACACTAAGCTCCTATGTTGCACCACCTCTAACCCAGAAGTCCAATTGCTTTTGATTGGTGAGACTTTGCATTTCTGGCATGACCTACACACCCCAATGCTGTTCTCCAGTCATCTTTACACCATGCTACTATAAGAAGACACCTCCTTTTCTCTCCTCCCTCCCCCCAATGCCTAGTTCTGAGAACAATAATCAAATTAATACTATCATTCCTGGAAAAGATATATCAATAAATTATTTTCATGACTCTACTTTGACAACTTTGGGATTTCCCTGACCAAAACAGTCCCCTAAATGTGTTGCCTTCCCTAATCTGAATGTTAAGTTCCTTGAGTGCAGGAATTCCCTTTGTTGTTGTTCAGTCATTTTTCAGTCGCGTCCAACTCTTCATGACCCCATTTGGGTTTTTCTTGGCAAAGATACTGGAGTGGTTTGACATTTCCTTTTCCAACTCATTCTACAGATAAGGAAACTTAAGGCAAACAGGTTTAAATGACTTGCTCAGGGTCACACAGCTAGTAAAGTCTGAGGCTGAATTTGAACTCAAGTCTTCCTGACTCCAGGCCCAACACTCCATCCACTGAGTCACCTAGCTGCCTCAGGAATTATCTTTTTCTATTTTTATTCTAGTAGTTAGCACAGTGTCTGGCACATGATAATAAATGCTTTTTCATTCATTCACTCATCAACTGTGTAGTCCATGAGAGCGAATAACCACTCATATGTGAGGGTCTGAGAATGATTTTCTTGCTTTATTTTCTCCTACTTTGCCATTCCATATTTAAATGATTAACTAGTTGATGAAAATCATTCACTATTTGATTCATAGGTATGTCCTCTTGAGTGTCCTCTCCCCCTCAATATATCAGAGCTCTAGGCTCAAGTGGGTACTAGGTTCAGCTTAGGGGAGAGCCTGGCCTTTGAAAAGAGAATTCAAGCTCTTTCTCATTGTAATGATTCTTTATAGTCCTACCTCAGAGTACCAGGGGAAATCACCCAAAGTTTAAGTTTGTTTCATATCTAGGGTTTCCCTAAAATGAAGTAGAAAGGTACTCAATGTCAATGTAGATCAAGTATAGGACAGTTATTTATTCCATGTGAATGAAAGAAATGCTTAAAATACAAAAGCCTAATACAATAAAACACAAAAGACTAATTTAAAATGACCCATAACCCCTCTTAGGAGGTTGATACTTAGAACATCAAAGCATGAAACATTTTGTAGGATTACTAAACCATCGTTTTGCCTTCCCCTTAGCTCTGTACTGTGCAGACAACTCCTTCAAGATTCATGTTTTTATGACAATTCATAGCTTAGGTCATCATCTCTGAGGAAAGTGAAATTGCAAAAAAAAAAAAAAAAAAAGAAAGAAAAAAGTGGGGGGGGAACATCCTGAGCTAGTCAGCCCTGAGCTACATGCCTCTGGAACTCATGAAGTTGCTTCAAAAACTTAAAATGTCCATCTCGGCATCACTTTTCAGTTGCAGATGCTCAGGGAAAGAAACACAAAGCAGAAGAGGTGTCCAGAGCCTTGAGATCCCAACATAGGCTCATGTGGATGAGCGCATACTCTAGTTGACATGTGGGAGCAGCTGCCATAGGTGTTGAATTTCCCTCATAGAGAATCTGCATAGAGTCCCCACTTGCTTGGCAAATGAAAGGAAGAGAAAGAGAGATAGAGCAGAAGTTCTCTCTCCTTTTAAAGTATTCTGATAAAGCTTTTCCTAGCTCAGGGGCTGAGCTTCATTTGATACATCCCTCTCTCTCTATTGCCATCATAGGTTCCAAGGGATTACAGCATTGCCCCAAAGTGCCAAGTCCTTCGGTTCTGAGCCAGGACACATGTGGTCTGCTGGAAGTGTCCAGGGGAGCTCATCTCATCTCCTCACATACCCCCATGGGACTTGCTATAGCCAGAGCACATGAGGGTGGGGGTTAATTACAATTACTCCCATTATATAATTGACTTCACTGCCAGACACTCTAGTTGAATATTCAGTCTGGAAAACCCATTTGAAATTTTCTTCTTATTGGTAGTTATATCATGGCATAGTCAAATGGAAAGACAGAAAATCAGTGAGATCTGGGAAGCAGGAGATTTGGATTTAACACACTTTTTACCACTATGACTTTGGCTGAGTCATTATGCCTCTGTTTTCTTTTTTCCACTGAGGACACTTAGATGGTCTCTGCGGTCTCTTCAAACTCTGTTTGTTGATGTTAACTCTTCGTGGTCATCAGATACTCAGGTGTCCAAGATTACCTGTTCTGGATGAAAGGAACTAAATGTCAGTCATAGCTGAACAGCTGAGAAATATTCAAGTAGATTATTCTTGGTGGAGAATAATCATGTGCTGAGCTGTTGAAGCATAAATAGCATAAATATAAATGGAGACTATGCTACTGCTCTACTAGGGAAATAGGTCAGTTCAGCTTTAAAGGTTCTCAATAAAATACATTTAAAAGATAAGCCTTACATATCATCTGATGCAGTGGAAGGAACATGGGATTTGGAGTCAGAGGAACTGGTTTCAAATTCTGTTTTAGTCTCTTCCTGTCAATGTACGAGTCACATGGTCTCTTTGGGCCTCAGTTTCCTCATCTGTAACATGAAGGTGTTGGACTAGATGGTCTCTTAAGGTCCCTTCCAGCTCTAAAACATGATTACATGATTCTAAATGTGTTAGTTTAGTCATTTTTCAGTCATGTCCTACTCTCTGTGACCCCATTTTGAGGTTTTCTTGGCAAAGATGCTAGAATGGTTTGCCATTTCCTTCCCCAGATCATTTTACAATGAGGAAACTGAGCCTAAATAGGGTTAAATGACTTGCCCAGGGTCACACAGCTACTAAGTGTCTGAGACCAGATTTGAACTCATGAAGATGAATTTTCCTGACTTCAGGCCTGGCACTCTATCCACTGTGCCAGCTAACTGCCCCCATGTTTCTAAATGTAAATGTTCAACAAATAACGTATTTGAATAAATGAACATGCAAACAAGGAAATAAAAAGTAAACTTAATATAGTGTACTCTATTGAACACTTTATCTTGCATGGTCCTACTTTTCTCCATCACCAGTATCACTATGATTCTTTGGAACTTTTTAGTACTTTGTTGGTCTTTGGCCTAATGAGGTCATTTGCATATCTCAGGTAGCTGTTCCCACTCTTGGTCTTGAATCTTGAAAATATGTTCTAATAGTGAGTATTTACATAGTACTTTGAAGATTTAAAAGTAAAACATACGTTATCTCATTTTATCCTCTGACCTGTAGTTGTTGTCCTTTGTTTTCAAAGAGGACTAAAATGACATCACTAAGCTACAGTCAAGTGTGTCTGACTGTGGCTGACCAGACCAATATGAGCTCAGAATGCTCTACTGGAGGTCGGGCACAAATGGTGAACTTGTGTTTCTCTTGAGCTATTTCAGTTCTGCTTTGCTCATAGAGCACAATACCTTCTCTGATGTGGGCATGCCATGTTGAGCAGTCCTGTGCCAGTGTCTCCTATGTCACACAATCAAGTCCAAAGTTAAGAGAGACCTTGAGCGTGTCCTTGTATGGCTTCTTCTGACCACCATGTGAACACTTGCCCTGTGTGAGTTCTCCATAAAAGTCTTTTTGGCAAGCGCAAGTTTTGCCTTCAAGTGACCAGCCCATCGGAGTTGTGCTCTCTGAAGCAGAGTTTGAATGCTTAGCAGTTTAGTTCAAGAAAGGACCTCGATGTCTGGTATCTTATCCTGCCAGGTCATCTTCAGAATCTTCCCAAGACAATTCAAATGGAAGCTATTCAGTTTTCTGGCATGGCGCTGGTATCCTGTCCAGGTTTCACAGGCATGCAACAATGAGGTCAGCACAACAGCTCTGTAGACCTTCAGTTTGGTAGTCAGTCTAATACCTCTTCTCTCCCATACTTTCCTTTGGAGCCTCCCAAACACTGAGCTATCTCTGGCGATGTGTTCGTCAACCTCATTATCAATATGTACATCCCTGGAAAGTGCAAGGATACACAGCTAGTAAGTGGCTGGACTTGGGCTTTCTGGCTCCACTTTCTGATCTTTACATTACACTCTGCCTTTCACCTTGGGATTTATACAGCACACAGACCAGTAAGAGAAGGCACTTTTCTTAGGTTAGCATTATCTTCATTTGTCCAGAATTCCTCTGAATATTAAAGAGGTTGTGCCTAATTCTTAGATGATCTTGGCCTAAAAGTTCCCCCTATTGATATGAAATATACTCCTGAGACAAAGGTTGTGCCAGGATTCAGACAGAGACCTTCAATTCCACATTCTGGTCAAGTGATATCATAATGAGTAGCAATCATATTTTAAGTGCCACACAAACATGAATATGTCCCAAATTCTTTTTAGAGCCTGATGAGCTTCAGAGGGAAACTGAGGAAGGCAGCAAACTAAAAAAAAAAAAAGGCAACGAGTCAAAGGCCAGGTAGAAAGCTCTTCATTTTTATTTTTAAAAAGGATAGTTTTCTAAAGTATATTGCTTCCTAGTTTGATTCCTCTCGGCCTCTCCACTATATCCTTACTTATAGTTTTGCTTACAAATTCAAAAGCACTTCTGCATAGCCTGATTCCCATCTATCTGTGTTTAAAAAAAGATGTCATTGTTTTTCTATCAAATAATTTAGATTACTTCCTCATGTTTGCTTGCTTGACTGAAAAAGGGTACATGATTGAAAGACAGCTTTTATAAAAGACTTTTGCAATAGATAAATTGGGCCCATAAGAAATTGGTTTTTTGTGCTTCAGGCCAAAGAATTTTTCCAGTCTGCTGATTGACACAAAAGTGAGTGGGAGGTGTCATACTGAGGAGCCCATTATTTTATTAAGTAAAGCATATTAGGATATTCTATGTGTTTTTACCTCACCTAGTAGATTGAGTGACTCACAGAATAAGGATTTTTTTCAATGTTTCAACTCCAAGTAGAAACTAAAATAGAAAAAAGGCATTTCTAAAGCCTGTTAGCTACTGGCTCAGATACTACTAGAAAATTCGAGAGGTCAAGAAAAGGGAGAAAGGAGTTTTTTAAGATATGCCTCGTTTTAATTCTTAATGAATCTTTTCTTTCTACCAATAATGAGTAAAGAACTTTTTGTCAGTCAGTCAGTAAGCATTTATTTAGTGTCTACTAAGTGCCAGACACTGTGCTAAGTCCTGGGATACAAAGAAAATCAAAAAACAAATGGCTAGAGGCAAGTCAGGTGGATGGCTTGCTCTGGGTCTGGAGTCAGGAAAACTTGACTTCAAATCCAGTCTCAACCTCTTACTAGCTATGTGACTTTGGGCAAGTCACTTAACCTCTGCCTCAGTTTATTTAACTGCAAAATAGGGACAATAATAGCACCTATCTTTCATAGACTATTGTCATTGAGTCATTTCTGACTCTCCATGACCCCATTTGGGGTTTTCTTTGCAAAATTCTGGAGCGGTTTGGCATTTCCTTTTCCTAATGAACAATTGAGGCAGACAGGGTTAAGTGACTTCCCCAGGGTCACACAGCTAGTAGATTTGAATGTCTGAGGCCAGATTTGAACTCTTAAAGATGAGTCTTCCTGATTCCAAGACCAATATTCTATCCACTGTGCCATCTAGCTGTCCCACCTTCCATAGATGTGAGACTCAAATGTGATAATATTTGTAAAACAGTTGGCACATACAGGGCACATGGTAGGTGCAAAATAAACGCTTGCTTTAAAAACAAATATCAAACAGACCTTTCTCTCAAAGAGTTCATAGTCTAATGTGGGAGACAACATGTAACTAGCTATGTACAAATAGAATATATATGCACACAAAAATATAACCATATATTAATACTTATGGATTACTATTTATGTGGTAAATTGAAGATAATGTAAGAGGGAAGGCATTAAAATTAAAGACTTCCTAGGAAGTAAATTACCCAGTAGAAAAGAATGAATTCTTTTCATAGTACCCCCAAAAGGACTACTGATTTAGCATATAAAAGTATGTAACATTCATAGAAAAGTTCAACAGTTCATGTGTCAATATTTACTAGGTTAATGACTCTTAAAATGGTGCCCTGAAGGAGTCAGTTCACTTTCAGAGGGAAAGCAGTTGAATCTTTTAACACTCACTGATGGGACTGGGCCATAACTAACTCAAAGTGTTTGTTTTAATCAAAATTCACATGGGAAATACAAAAAACAAAACCACCTACCCTAAAGCATCCATACTTTAAAATGGAGAATTGAGCAAACTCAGTCCAATAAACTTGTTTTAGCTTTCATTGTTACAGACATTAAAATACTCTTACTTCCTGACCTCAGTTCTGATTGCTACATGAGCATATTGCAAATTATAAGTAGCTCTGGGTGCCCCAAGAGAGACTGCTTGCTGTGCCCTATCATGCAAGTTAGTCATTCATTGCAATTAACCATCTTGCCACAGAAAACCAAGAAAAAAAAGGTAAAAAGATCTCAGTTAAGATGCTTCACAGATGTTACCTTTATATTCAAGCAGTTCTCAATTGCAGCCATGCACAGCTGTTCAGCTGGTACTGGGGTTGGTGGAATGAGAAATTGGGTAAAATGTCATTTATTTTTCTTTACTAGCCTGTTTCTTTTATACTAGTAGTTATGTAAAGCAGCAGGCTCACTCCCTGAGTCTATTTGAGGAAAAATGCCTTTGTGAAGGAGGAATTCATGTCTCTCAAGTTCTCCTTCTCCCTATGAGACCTCAGAGGATAATTTTGGAGAAGACATATACAGACTACATCAGGAATAATAGTGTCTTCAGTTCTGGGAACCACATTTTTAGAGTGACGTTCAGTGTATCCAGAATGGTGCAGCTAGAATGGCAAGGGGCCTGAAAACCAGGATATAAAAGGAACCGTTGAAAGAAATAAAGTTGTATAACCTGGAAAAGAGGAGACTAGTGATGGGGGCAGGTGGGGAGGACATGGTAATTTTCTTCAAATATTTAAAGAGCTACCATGTTGGAGAGGAATTAGGTTTTTTTCTGCATTACTCCACAGAGCAGAACTAGGACCAATTGATAGACAAGGAGGGACTTTCTAACAGTGACCCTCATAGAATTTTAGAGGAGTCCCTAAGGTCAAAAGATATTTAATGGTAGAATCAAGTCTAGAACCCAGGTATTCTAACTCAATCCATTGTTCTTGCCACTGCTTCCCTTGCTACTTTGCAAAATTGTACCAAGTAGAAGCTGAATGTACACCTGTCAGAAGCTGAATATAAAAGGATTTCTATATTAGGTAGGAAGTTGGAATGAAACAAAAACAAATAATGTATTTGCATTTAAATAGCACTGTATGAGAAGCAAAGTGTATTGGTAGTCAGTCAGTTAGTCAGTAAACATTTATTAAGCACCTTCTATGCACCAGGGATTGTGCTAAGTGCTGGGGATACAAAAGAAGGCAAAAGAAAGTCCTGCTCTGAATGAACTCATAATCTAGTGGAGGATACCACATGCAAATTATGTACAAATAAGCTATAAATTTGAAATAATCAACAGAAGGAAGGCAATATAATAAAGAGGGATTGGGAAAAGCTTCCTATGGAAGATAGCATTTTAGCTGGGACTTGAAAGAACCTGGGGAAGCCTGGAGATGAGAAACGAGAGCATTCCGGGCATGATGGACAGCCAATGAAAATACCCAGAGTTGGGACATGGTGCATTTTGCTTGAGGAATAGCAAGGAAGCCGGTGTCCCTGGATTACAGAGTATGTGTTGGGGTTGAGGTGGAGGGGTAAGGGGGTTTAAGGTATGAGAAAATTGAGGGTTATGACATCTTCATTGATAAATAAAGGCTGAGTCTTAGAATCAGGAAACCTGGGTTCAAAATCCTCCTTTTTGCTATATACTAACTGTTATGACTCTGGGCCAGTCACTTATCCTATATGTGCCACAGAACTATAAATTACAGATGAATTATTGATCTGTATCAATGGAATGTTTTTCTACCCCAGGAATTAGGTGACCGGATAAAGTCACAAGTCAATTCCAAACCTCCCCCGCCTCCCAAAACTACCACATTACATATGCCATATGCCATTAATCCACACAACAATCTTGTGAGTATAATCTTATTATCAGCATTTTACAAATGAAGAAAGTGAATCTCAGGAATTAAATGACTCGGCCAAATTAACATAGCTTAGTGGTGGATCAGGGATTATCTTCACTTACACAAAAGTAGGAAGGAGAAAGTGGGAGACAGGAGTTAAAATTATACATCTCCTAATCAGGGAATACTAACTTGCTTGACAATGGACAAATAATAGTTCACGTTTCTATACTTTTTTAGGTTTAACAAAGCACTTTTCTCACTACAGTCTTATGAGGTAGGTTGTATAAGTATGATTATCTTTATTTTGCTGATGAAGAGTTTAAGGCTCAGACTTTCTGATGGCCAATATCGTCAGAACCAGGACTGGACCCCAGGTCATCTGGTGCCAATGTCACGTTCTTCATTGATGGTTTAGGGTAGTGGTGTCAACTCATAGAAACTGGGAGGGCTGCATATTGCCTTAGAAAAACATATATTAACATTATCCAGGTTCTGTTGTATTTTTATTTTGTTAAATATCTCCCAATTTCATTTTAGCCACATACTTGACACCTCTGCTTTGGTCTATAGAACTCACTGCATCCAGAGCTAATAAGGGACAATGGGAATAAAACTCATGAATATATTGTGTGTATCATGAAAAGAACCTAATCTCACTTGCAGAAAACTTCCTTATAGTGTAGCTCTTTAGTGAGGTGAGAAGTCCAGAACCTTCATATTGGAACTACCCACCAAACTTTCTTGTGCATGCTTGCTTCTCCTATGCAAAATGGGTGATATTCACTGTTTCTCATTCAGACATCAGCTCTAGGTGAGATTTTGGTGATTTCAGGTAAATATGGGTGGTTTTTCTTGAGAACTTTGTGTGTATATGTGGGTCAAGCATGGGCACGTGTATTTTTATGTGAATGTATATGTATGAACATTGAACATGGGGATGGCAATACAATTAACTTCATTCTATATCATTGGATTTCTATTTTATTAGTTTGAATAGTCTAGCCAGATAACAGTCCCTTTTGCAGTATTATAGAGTGAACTTAATTGTGGGTGATTTCATTCTGTCCCTTTTATGTTGAAGCCAGGGGCTTGCGTCATACAACAGTAAATTTGGACAGATTTTATTTGCATGTGAATCATAGCTTTTCCAGATGAATGTCACTTACTTGGAATTTTTGTCTGACTTTGTTTTTGTTTTTGTCTCTTGGGGTTTTTCCATTGGGTTCTTTGGCTAACCAGGAAAAAAAAAAGATTTTTTTGAGGAAAAGTTCAATCTGACTAGAGCAGGGTTTGAATTGGCAACTAAAAAAGGAGAATGTTATGAATGTGGAAAAAAAAAAAGAAAACAGATGCTTTATTTTGCTTTGAGGGAGGGACTGAGGCCAAGTCAAATTGAGAGCTCTAATTTAGGAATGGTGTTATTACAGGTCATTGGGAGTCAGTTACTAGCTAAATCGGGAGGCCATAGTCACATGAAGAAGCAGCAAAGACAGATCACATGGTGTCAGTCCAGGTTATCTTGTAGAATGAAGCCTTATTTTATTTACTACATAGTCAAAATGCAATTGGTTTCACGTTGAAAAAACATAACTAGCTTATCAGAAGCTTATTGTTTCTCACCCCTGTCCATTAGGGTTTCTTGCGGCTAGTTTGTGCATACACTGGTTTTTCCAATATGTGCAACTCCAGTGGCATTATTTTGGTGCTGGAATCTGTTCAGTGATAAGTGGTTTAAACTACATGTCAAATGCTGCATATCAATACCTCATATATCCTTCTTATCTCATTCAGAGGGGTTTCCTCACCTAAAGGACTTTTCCATAGTAGACAGTGTAGTCCAGGTGTTCACATACCTTAAAAACAAACAAACAAATGATGAACTCCATTTATTACATTATCCTCCAATTCTCCCAGAGCATTTACTTAAAAAAAATCTGCTGCAGAATAGCAACAACAGAATAATGTTTCTTGCCACACCACAAGAGGCTGTGAACAAAATGTTCCTACTGAAAATGCTGCGGACTTTTGGCCTTGTCCGAGCTGGGGACTGACCATGAAGGGCAGTGGCAAGTGCCTGCTTTTTCCTTTAAGAAACAGAGTCAAGTTTCTGGTTCATATGAAGTCCCAGGTAGAAGTGCTCCACTTTCTCTTTTTTTTCTTCTCTTTCTCTGTCTCTCTCTCTCTCCTCCCTTACTTCTCTCCCTTACTCCTCCTTCTTTCCCATCTTCTTAAATAAGGGAATGTAGAGAAAAAGAAAAAAATAAACTCAGTAAATTCAATTAAGGCCTAGCCAAGTTAGTGCTCATTGTCAGCCCTAGAGAGAGGGGTCAAATTCTATAAGGGTCACAATTAGTAGGTCTGTGACATAGATAGTTCATGTGGTGTTGCCTAAGGCATGAGAACAGGCAACGCTCGTTATCAAGGTTAGGAATAGAAGGTGTATGGAAACTTTCTAAAAAAAGGCAGCATGGTCCACTGGACTCTTCAGGACTAGTTAGTTATCTGCCAGGAGACTTGGGTTTAATTCCTGGCTCTGCTCCCAAATTGTTGGGTGATCTTGGGCAAGTCATTCAGTTTCTCTGTGTCTCTCAGTTTTCCTTATCTGGTAGATAAATGGTGTTGATGATTTTGCCCTATGAAATCTACTACAGTAAAATACAAATGACTTAAAGAGATTATCTGTCTCTTTAATGAATCAGATGCAAAGTGTTTCTAGCTGATTAGAGAAATAAAAGGTGCCATACAAAGCGATGTGCATAGACCTCTGTATCTTTGCTGGCCATTGCTCTCCTCTGAGTCACCCACCACCCTCTGACATCACAATCCCCCTCCCACCCACTCAACAATGGGGAGCTATGCTCAGAGGACACCAAGGGAGGGAAGAAAAAGAGGAGGGCAAAGTGGAGAGGAAGGAGATGGAGTAATCCCTTACAGAATTCCATCAACCCACAGATTTTTCACTTACCATCTGGTTCAACTGTAATGTGTTCAGCTCCATATGACCTGTGCAGCTTCTGTATCCTCCCTCAAAGATTCAGCAAAATATTATGGTCCCGGAATCCAAGATAATTTCAATACTGTTGCTGAATATCTTGCAGTACTGTGTCTTCAGACCTCTGAATTGATGCTGAATGCTACTTCTTCACCAAACTGCCATCAGGAACAACCAATTAGAGGTAATGTTCTGGCAGCTTAGCTCAGGGCTTTTCTGGCTATTCATACAGAGACTTAGAGCTGGAAGTGATCTTAGAAATTATTCTGGTCCAGCCACTTAATTTTACACATGAGGAATCATGGTCTTCAAAAAGAAAAGTGAAATGACTTCCTCAAAAAATTCTCAGGACATCTTTTCTTGTGTGATTGGAAGTTTTTAGAATATGTTGTTTCCAAGGGTTTTGTTTTGTTTTGTTTTTGTTTTTTGGTGGGGGCCAGGTGGGGATTTGTATGTGTCTTCTATTTTGCTGAAAGATCATGTAAAGCTAAAATGCAAACTAGGTGAATAAAACACATTTTTTGCTTCTTCATGTGCTACTAAAGTGTAAAACAGACAAAACTGCGCTTTAGGTTTGCCGCAAGATGGGATACTTGTACCAGTCAGTAAATAAACATTTTTAAAGTTCCTACTGCCAATCACTCTGTGCTATGTGCCAGGCATTGTGCTAAGTGTTTGGGATAGATGCAAAGAAAGGCAAGACAGTAACTGCTCTCAAGGAGCTCACAGTCTAATGGGAGAGACAACATGCAAACAACCATGTTCAACAGGATGCATCCAGGATAAATTGGAGATAATCAACAGAGGGAATGTGTTAGAATTAAGGGGGATTGGGAAAGACTTCTTACAAAAGGTGGGATTTTAAGTAGGACCTGAGGAAGCCAGGGAAGCCAGGAGGCAGAGATGAATAGGGAGAACATTGCAGGCATGAGGAATAGCCAGTTAAATCCCCAGAGCTGGGACAATAGTGTCTTTTTTTTTTTTTTTTTTTTTTTTTGAGGAACAGCAAGGCCAGTGTCACTGGATTGAAGAGTATATGGTGGGATTGTAAAATGTGAGAAGACTGGAAAGGTAGGGGGCAAGGGTATTTTATATTTGATCCTGGAGGTGATAGGGAGCCACTGGAGTTAGTTGAACAGGGGAATGATAGGATCAGAGACCTGTGTTTTAGGAAAATCTCTGAATTGGAGGGAAACTTGTGGTAACCTGCAAACCCAGGAGCAGACTATTGTAGTAGTCCTGGAATGAGGTGATGAGGGTTCTACAGCAGAGTGGTGGCAGTGTCAAAGGAGAAAATGGGCAAATATGAAAGGTAAATATGAAGGTAAAATTGACAGGTCTCGGCAACGATTAAACATATGGGGAGCTGAGAGATCATGAGGAGTCAAAGATAGCACTTAGGTTATAAGTCTGAGTAACAGGGAAAATGATGATAATATCCTCTAAAATAAAAGGGAAGTTAGGAAGACGGAGGATTTTGGGAAATAGATAATGAGTTCAGTTTTGAACATGCTGATTTTAAGATACCTTATGGGACCTCCAGCTTGAAATATCCAGTATTAAGTTGGATGATGTAAGTAAGTAAGGAGATGCAAGACTGGAGGTCAGCAGAGAGAGAGGTTAGGGCCAGACAAGCAGATTTGAGAATCATCAGCATAGAGAAGATAATTGAATCCATGGCAGCTGATGAGATCAGCAAGTGAAATGATATAGAGAGAGAAGAGAAGAGGGTCCAGGACAGAGCCCTGTGGGATACCCACATTTAGCAGGTGTGGCCTGGATGAAGATTTAGCAAAGGAGATTGAGCAGGAGCAGTCATATAGGTAGGAAGAGAACCAGGCTAGAGTGCAGTATCATGAAAACCTAGAGAGAAGGGAGTATCAAAGAGATGTCAGAGGCTGCAGAAAGAGGTCGAGAAGGATGAAGATTGAGAGAAGGCCATTAGGTTTGGCAATTAGGAGATTAATGATAATTCAATTAATGGTAACAATTTCAGTCGCATGATGAGATCAGAAGTCAGACTGTAGAGAGTTAAGAAGAAAATGAGAGGAAAGGAAAGGGAGGTACCTATTACCAGGAAAGTCAGAAGTCTCAGAGAAACAAGACTTTCCTAGTAAGCCTTGTATTGTCCTATTAGCAGCCACCTCTGGGGCCTAAGGTAAAAGTGATAGAAAGAGGTCTTGGAGTCATGGAATCACAGAATGTCAGTCTTTGGAAGGACCTCAAAGGCAACCTAGTTTAATGCATAGCTCTACAACACACCCCAAAAGTATTCGTCAAGTCTTTATTTCAATATCTCTGGGGAGGGGAAAGCCCACTGCTTGCCTCAGAAGCCCATCCTACCATTTGACACCTCTATTTTAAAGGAAAATGTCCCCTCTCATCAAACCCAAATTTGCCTTTTTTGTAATTTTCTCCCATTGTTCCTAGTTCCCCTCTCTGGAACTATGCAGAAAAAGGTCTACTATGCCTGCTCTGATGACCCTTCAAATATTTGTTCATAGCTACCCTACCCCTCCTAAGTCTTCTTTTTTCTAGGTTTTAACCAGTTCCTTCACCTATTCATCATTATGGCATGCTCTCAAGGTCCATTCACTATCCTATCTGCCCTCCTCTGGATTCTCTCTAGTTTATCAAAAAATTTCCTAAAATGTAGCACTTAGAACTGAACTTACCATACTCCAGATGTGGTCTGAGTGAATTGAGTCTAGGGTGTACAATAAGCTCTGATACTAGCGGTATGATATGGCCAGGTCACTTACATTCAGTCTCTCCATTCGTATAATAGAGGATAATAATGCTCACATTCATGTTTCATTAGGTTGTTGTGAAGAAAGTACTCAGCAAACTACAAAGTGCTAAATTTTTATTTTTTTTTTATTACACCACTCTGCTTTCATAAGTGGAGGTGGTATGGGGTTCCCTCAGCAGTTCAGGTGATATAATCACAGAATGAAGCTATTCAAGATAAGATTTTAATGTGTAAAAGATATGTATCTATACCAGGTGAACCCTTTACGAGGTATGCATTTCTTCGGTTGGATGAAGAAGGGAATAGCACTATTGGCTGAGCAAACAATGTAGCCATGCCTCTTGGGGATTTAAATAGCTGGATAAATTTCAGTAATTCAGTTGCTGGAAGCAACTGAGTCAACGCTACAGAGCCTTTGTGAAGGAAGACCCTGTAGTAGGGAAGAAGGGTCTTTTTCTCTTCCATTAACCACAGACCTGTTAGAACAATGGGAGAAAACACATCCAGCCTGTATCAGAGACACACAGAGATGTGAGAGACAGATATGGGATTTGGGGAGACCCAACGGAAGAAAGAGGGCTTCCCTTATGGCAGAAAGGAATGGTAGCTGTGGACTCCTCCAGAAAGAAGCAGACCCTGGGAGCCCAGTTGAATGGCCCACCCAACAGAGACACTACCCAGGGAGCTGCATTAGGACACTACAAAGCAAGAAAGGACTTTAGGTCATGTGGTACTAGGAGCTGTGAGTTCCATATCCTTTGCCACACATGTTTCATCCTGTGTTAATGAAGGTATTCTGAAGTTTGAACCTGCGCTTCCCATGGATGCTGTATTTGTGAGAGAGTATACATACTAGACTTATTTGGGGAATATTTTGTAGCAACTGCTCTTAGTAAATGCCTTTGCTAAGAGCTATTTAAGTCTGCTAACAGGTTGTATGTCCCAGTACTAATGGGACACTTGCTAGCTGTGTGACCCAGGGTAACAGTACTAATGGGACACTTGCTAGCTGTGTGACCCAGGGTAAGTCACTTAACCCCAATTGCCTAAAAAAATAAAATAAAATAAAATGGGGCTTTCTTGGAGACTGTCTCCAGACTGTCTCAGGCTCATAGGTACCTATCCCCTTAACACTCAATTAAGAAACCTTTTATTATCAAGCCCCTCACCTTTTTGCTCCCCGCTCATTATCCCCACCGTTCTATGAGGCTTGAAGGAAACAAAAGTTTCACTTCCCCACAGATTGTGGACCTCTGCTCTGAAGAAAAATACTTTTTATCTCCTGTAAAAGAGAATTGTTTTCTCATGTCATCAGCAAAATGTCAGTACTGTAATTAAAAAGTGATCTCTTCATAGATTTTATCTCAGAAGTCTGTGGATGATGCCCCTCTCTCCTTCTCTCTTCACTCCCTCTCTCTGACTCCAACCATTTCTCACTCTTATCAAACTCCTCTTTTCTAGGCTGATTCTCCCTAGCCCCTTTGAAATAGATAATGAGGTTCTATGCCTAATTCTTGCCTGTGTAGTAGCAGCTAATCTCACTCTAATGACAAAAGTATGAGATCATTAGAAAATAATGACAAAATTAATTTAGAAACATTTTTCCTGAAACATTTTTGTGAACTATACTATTGGAAATTCTTATTAAAACACTTTATTTTGACCAAGCACAATTTATCATGACAAGGGGGAGAATAAATGACTTTATGGAACAAAAATTTTCTTAGTGGGGTAAAAAAATCATAGAGACAGAGTCAGGGGGCACAGCCATTTTTATGCAAAGGGGGAGAACAAACTTCACAACAACCCTGTGAGGTAGGATCATTTTACAGTTGAGGAAACTGAGGCAGGCAGCAGTTAAGTTGTTTGCCCATGGTCACAGAGTTTAGTAAGGTCGAATTTGAATTCAGAGTCTTCCTGACCCCAGGCCCAGGGCTCTTATCTATTGCCACCTAGCTGCAGATACTTAAGTCAGTGAGTATGTATATGCTAGGCCCTGTGCTAAGTGTACAGGATTTGTATGTCCAGTGAAAGGACTTTGTGCTCATCCTTATGTCTATTTAATTTGCTTGAGTCTTAAAGAAAGTAGGTGGTGGCAATATGAAAGTGTTTTTCATTATTTTAGAATTCTGAACTTTTAAGTTTTAGATATTTAAGAAGGTCCCTTAGTCTCTAGGTATGATGTATAGCTCTGGGCTGAGTCATCTTGCAATTCAACAGATACTTGAGAAAACACGTTGTATAGCAGATAGAATGTAGAATTTAGAGTTAGGATAATAAGCCCTGCCTCTGAGCTAATCACTTAACTGGATCAAATAAGAATAGATTTTTATTATGTGTGTGTGTGTGTGTGTGTGTGTGTATGTATTGTATGTATGTATGTATGTATATATATACACACACATATACACATATATTATATGTACATGTATGTATAAAGATATAGATATAAGCTATTCTTATTTGATTCAAACTTTAGAGTACCATTTAAGCGTCAGTTATTATTACACTACAATGCAAGAGTCTCTAGATGGTCAGATGACACTGAAGTCATACCTGGTTGATTGTAGCCTTTCTCACTTGAATTTTTAAAATGGGGCTTTCGGGGCAGCTAGCTGGCATGGTGGATAGAGCACTGGCCCTGAAGTCAGGAGGATCTGAGTTCACACCCAACCTCAGACCAAACACTTGACACTTGCTAGCTGTGTGACCCAGGGTAAGTCACTTAACCCCAATTGCCTAAAAAAATAAAATAAAAATAAAATGGGGCTTTCTTGGAGACTGTCTCCAGACTGTCTCAGGCTCATAGGTACCTATCCCCTTAACACTCAATTAAGAAACCTTTTATTATCAAGCCCCTCACCTTTTTGCTCCCCGCTCATCATCCCCACCGTTCTATGAGGCTTGAAGGAAACAAAAGTTTCACTTCCCCACAGATTGGGGACCTCTGCTCTGAAGCAATAACTGTTACACTAGGAAGCTGGGTGACAAAGGCACTGAGGTGCAGATATCAGGAGAGAAGGCTCAATCTCAGCATGCTTTGCTTCAGTGCAAAGTAGACTATTAAAATGGATTACCTGTCCCTTTGCATTTATTTGAGATCTCTCAGTGTTGACTAAATAGCCTCTAAACTGAATCCAAAAGGGAAGATGTGTCTCTGACTCCCTCTACAGGTCTGGACTTAATGGGGACTGCCTAACTTTGCTAGGTCAGTCAGTTACAAGAATGGGACTTATCCACTTGCCTAACTCTTCTAATTCTAAATTAAACAATGGTTGATTTGTAATGAAGGATAAGAAAAACCATTAAATCACTTATTCTCTCCTCATCACAATAAATCGTACTCAGTTTAAAAAAAATGTTTCTAAAGAATTCCCAGGTCACAGAGCAAGAAGATATTGATAAAATAATTTTGTCATCAATTTTCTATTGATAAGTATAAATGCTAGTCCATGGAAAGAATAGCAATTTCAAATTCATTCACTTGTAATCTTAGCATTTACATGAACACATACTTTTGAATTTAGGATGAATGATGTCTAAATTTTTGAAGATTCATTTCCAAGTTAATTTAAGCAGTTAACTCTTATTTTGAATGTGTAGGAATGGGGTGACCCGACATTTTGCTGATGACATGAGAAAACAATTCTCTTTTACAGGAGATAAAAAGTATTTTGTTTGGGGGAATTTTTATTTCTAGACATTTTAATATTGACACAGCATTTAGTATACCTTGATATTCTTCACAATTCTTCTCTGAGATCAGTAAGTATTACTCCATTTTAACCTCAGTGATGCAGAAACATGGAGAAGTTAAAGCAATTTATTTGATGTTATAAATACAAAAGATAAAGCAGGATTAAAACACATTCCCTTTTGTTTTCTAGACCTTGCATAGTCTACTGAAATCTTTTTCATTATGAAATGTATCAACAAACAAAGTCTACAAAAGTTCAACATGACCACTTTGGGGGGGGGGGGGGGGAGCTCCAACAAGGCTCTTTTTTTAAAAAGTTTTAAAAGTGTGTTCTTTTGAGAAACCTATGGAGCTAACATGTTTGATATTGGAGTCACATTTCTGTCATGACTTGATCTTCTCAATTCCTTCCAAGATACTGTCCTGTGTTGACTCAGAAATCTGACAAATACTTAGAGACTTAAGGCTTCTAGTAGCGAATATAATAATATTATTGCAATTAGATGAATAATACTCATTTTTAGGGTTCTCATTTTCAGCCTGTGCTCATTGAAACATGTTGAAAGGCCTTACTGAGACATAATTGTACAAAGGATGCTTTCCCCCCTCCAGTGTTAGTATAAAGACAGTATACTCACTCTTGTAAAACAGCAGTTGTGAAGTAGATTCTTTTTGAGTTTAGGGTGGAATAGGGACAAAAAAGGGAAGAAATTTAACCTTAAAATCAATGAGATCTAAGCTTCTTGCTATTCAGATGGCCTTTACATTTTTTCTTAAAGGGCTTAACCAGGTATCCATATTTTTCCAAGGATTAGTTAATTCATTTCATTCATCAAGAGAAGAGGATGATATATATTTTTTCACCTCTAATTTTTTGTAATAATCTTACAAAATTCTGTTAAGAACATAGTCATTTTTATGGTCAGAGATATTAGGACAGATCATATTTTTTGCTAATATAGTGTTCTCTCTATCCTGAGTTATCATGTATTTTTTTCCCTTTCCAACAGATGTTTTAGAAAATTAAGTCATATGAACTATAATCTAATTCTGCTGCCTCTGAATATTATATGATTGGGAAGTCTCTAAAATCTTTATTGTGAAGATCATTTAAATAGGCATTAGTTACAATCAGGAAAGCACTCATTAAATGCATTAACTGATGCATTAAATGTTTGTTTTCAAGTACATGGGGAAATTTTCCATTTTAAACTATTGAGAAAATTTGCCCATAGTAAAAAAATTTTTAATTGAGCTAATCTTTTTATTTTCATTTCTGAAATGTTCCTGTTTTGACCTTAAATTAAAGAAATCAACTCAACAGAGATGTAACCCTAAATGTCTTTTTTTATAGACCTTTCAATGGCATAAGTAACAAATAGTTTATATTTGACTAAAATTTCAGCAAATATGTGTCATCCATCCAATCCATTTACCAGACTGAGTTAAAGGGGCAGTTCCTCTTGATGGCAAAACAGTGATTTCTGGAATAGGAAGCAGGAGTTGCCTAATAATGAATACAAATAAGAGTTGTGGCAATGGAAAACAGTAACCATTGAATTGAGGGTAGGCACTGTGTTTGTGATTTCATTGATATAGGGAACTCCTAGGTGAGAAAACTGCATGCATTGACAAGGTTAACCAACTTCTACACTTTAGAGCTTAGAGAGTTTCCAAGGGCCCTGAGAGGCTGTGACTTGCCCAAGGTCACATGGAGCCAATATGTGTCAGAGGCAACGTTTGAATCCAAGTTTGCAGGCCTGCTTTCTATTCACTATATCCTACTCCTCCCTCTCCTCAACTGAAAATGGATTGAAGCATTTAATCTCTTTGGGATTAATGACTTCACTACTACCCCAAAGTTCTGCATGGATTCTCAATTATAGCAAATAACTAAACCCTTAGATTCTGCAATCATAACCTTTGAAGCAATAGTTCTGCCTTCATATTAGAAGTCCTACTTCTGCTGGTAAAGTGAAGTTCCTTTTTCTCTGGGGTCTTCCATTTACTGGTCCTTACTTTAGCTTAGGGATATACCAAGCATCAGAGTTAAGTGAAACCTTAGTGACGCAAACTCCACCTCGTGAGTTCAATTAAAGTCATACAGGCAAGGAGAAGGTAGGTAGATCACTGGAGCCCAGAGACATTTTCCCTTCAACTGTCTCTGCATAGGTGGCACTGGGTCTCAACCAGGAAGGATCCAGTATTGGGAATCAGGCTAAGCTCAAGGTTAACAGGTATCATAGGGCTAGGAAAATAAGAGATCAAATCAAAGAGGTTGGCTATGATAAAAAGCAGGTACTTTAGGCATCCTAGGCAAAGCCAAGATTCCAGGAGGTCTGAGAGTCACCAGCTAAACAGAGCTGATAAAGAGTGGTGAACACTGATCCAAGAAAGGGAGGCTCTTTGTTCTCAGACCTTTTCTATGCTGCCTACTGGGGATGTCCTGGAGAGAAGAGGCTTACAGGTGAACTTTGTCCCCTGATTGATGCTGGATTACTTCACAGAAGTCCTCTGCTACCACAGCCAACTAGAAACAAAAATGCAGGATGGGGGAAGGGGAGCAGTGAGAATCTGCTAAGGACACAAAATAACAGCAATACAAGGTACCAAATACTGACTCAACATAGTCCCTTCCATCTCAATGGTCATTAAAAGGGAATCCCCAATGATGAGCTTTCTGAGGTCTAAGAGGTTACCAAGAGGAATGGGGGGCCCCATCGAGATCTAAGGTGACCTATGTTCTCTCTATGTGATCGGTACGTACACAGGGAATTTTAATACGACACTTTCAAAAATAACTATTGATTACTCTTACCATCCATGAGGAGTTAATAAAGAACAGTGCAATAAGTTGATACCTTACTCTGGTTCCCATAACACTGATCTCTGTCTCTTTTCAATGAACTCTGGGGACAATAGGATGGCTGCAATGATGGAGACTATAAAAAAAAAGAAAAACAGGGCTTCTATTTTCTGTTATCACCTCAATACTCTTTATACTATCATATACACGCAACACAGCACGTGCAGATGGAATGCCTGGGCATCAAGATGATGCAGTGGATATAATGCTATGCCTAGAGTCAGGAAGGTGGTGTTGTTCAGTTGTGTCTGATTCTTTGTGACCCTGAGATCATAGCATGCCGTTGCTGTCCGTGGAGTTTTCTTGGCAAACATACTGGAGTGGTTTGCCATTTCCTTCTCCAGTGAATTAAAGCAAAAAGAGGTTAAGTGACCTGTCCAGGGTTACACAGCTTGTTAAGTCTCTAAGGACAGATTTGAACTCAGGTCTTCCTGACTCCAGGATCAGCGCACTGAGCCACCTAGCTGCCTATGGTCAGGAAGATCTGTGTTCAAATGTGGCTTCAGACAGTTGTTTGTGACTTAACTGCTGTTTGCCTCAGTTTCCTCATCTATAAAATGAGGATAGTAATAGCACCTACCTCCCAAAGTCATGAAGATAAAATGAGATATTTGAAAAGCACTTAGCATAGTGCCTGTCACATAGTAAGGTGCTATACATAGCAGCTATAATAATAATAATAATATATTATTATTATTATTATTGACTGTTTCCAGTTTTATATGCCCATGTCCCAAAATGAATATTTCCAATGCCCATCCAACCCATGAGCCCTCACAGTACAGGTTTCAAACACACAGCCAACCCATCAGTCACATGCAACTTACAACCCTCCTGAGTGCGGCCTGAATCAGATAAAATTTAATCGGGAAATATTTAACAAAATAAAAAGTTCACTAAAACACAGATAATACCTTTTAAAACTAAATCAATACATGGCCCAGAGGGATCCTTATGTATGGTTTAGTGGCCCCAACTTCTACTTGAGTTTGACACCACACTGCTCTATCTATAGGGATCTCAGATATTTTTCCTTAGTTATCCATAGTCGCTGAGACCAAGGCCAGTTGCCAGCTTGAAAATATTTAAGAATGCCTCAGTGTCCATTACGGGCTTCTTTTTCACTTGTCTGCGACTGCTTTGCTGTCACCTCCTGCCGTTGCCCAGTGTATAAGATTCTCGGCCATGTTGCTTGTGAGGCATGCAGCAATAAAGAATTGTACTTGTTTAGAAAATTTCACAATATGGTTTTTTCTAGGAAGTTTTTTTTTTTCTTGAAGTTCTTGATATAATTTTCTTCAGCGCCTTTGACCACTTAGAAACCACTATGGTATTTCTATCTTCCAGCAATTTTGGCTCTCTTGTTTAACCAATACCTTTCAGATGTGTGCATTTAATTCTAAGTCATTTCTTGCATGAACAAATTGTTTAAATGCAATTGTGAGAAACCTTTTTATGGTAAATGTTATTAAATTGAAAAGCAAGGGTATAATAAAATAGCAATTTAAGTGTAATTTACTAACAACTGGAGCCCTTAAACACTCACTTACCATTGTGCTGTAATATTGCCAGACTTTGTTTTTAAATACACTCTCTAGTCACTCCAAGAATCCTTGGGGCAGTTTTTTAAATCCTCATAGTCTTTAATTATAGTTCTTCTTACTGCTTCTTTGTTGCTGTCTGTTTTATAAATTGCATTGGTAAAACCCCCAGCTGACACAGCTGGGCACTTTACTTGCTGAATTTGACAGTGTTAAGAGACTGAGAATTGTGTAATTTCTGTGCTGCTATGGAGGTGGGTTAGCAGTCACCTGCTCTTCTATTCTGGGGCTTGCTTTCTGTTTCCAAAATCATGACCTGGGTGAATGTTGTTCAAAAGTGCTTCACAGAAATAGTGTGTGGATTATGAGGACTGTGAGGTCTTTCATGAGTGGAATTTGGCGTGAGTCAACGTGAGAAGGTAGGAAGAACAGTTGGGCTTTGGAGCCGGAGGACCTAGGTTTGAATCCTGGTGTTCCACTCCTAATTATAAGGCAATTCACTTTATCTCACTGGGCCTGTGAAGTATTAAATAGTTGGACTATATATATAGTGGCTAAGATCCTTTCTAAATTCAGTGTACATAGCCCAGAGTCTCTTTACTTCCCTGTTAGATGGTTCTTCTGTTTGATCAAATCATTTCTCCACCTGGCTAGTGGGTTCAAGTAACTCAGTCTCTCTGTGTGTCTGTCTCAGTTTCTTTCTCTGTCTCTCTCCATCTCTCTCTCTCCACCCATAATAGATAGGTAGATAGATAGATGTATACATACATATGCACAAGTATATACTTACTAGCTGTGTGACCCTGGGCAAGTTCCTTAACCTAGGTTTGCCTTAATCCACTGGAGAAGGAAATGGCAAACCACTCCAGTGTGTTTGTCAAGAAAACTCCATTGACAGTATTGGTATGCTCTGGTCCATGGGGTCCCAAAGAGTTGGACATGACTGAATGACTGAACAGCAACTAGTGCTGGGTCCCAATTAGTACAGAATTTTAGCATCCACTATACTGTGTTTTGTACAGTGTCAGGTATGCTATTGACACTGGACATTTTCCATGGATACTTTCTACTCTCTAGGTTTTCCTGATATTTCTCTCTTCCTACTTATCAGATTGTTTCTTTGAAG
Organism: Vombatus ursinus; assembly: GCF_900497805.2. Lineage (NCBI taxonomy): Eukaryota > Metazoa > Chordata > Mammalia > Diprotodontia > Vombatidae > Vombatus > Vombatus ursinus. The sequence goes on from NW_020947062.1 coordinate 27,020,477, forward strand.
AGGTCTAGGGGTTTTGGGGTGCTCAAACGGACCCCAAGATCATGGCACCAAGCCCTGCCTGAAAGAATTCAACTCAAATCTTCTTCCAGCCAGAGAAAAAGTTTATTAGAGATAAAACATACAGGCCAGACTCCCAAGGAACCCGAAGATTAGTAACTCCCGTAGGGACGAGCGGGCATGAGAGCATCTCAACCTTTTGGGTATGAGAAATCTCAGCGTCTGAATGGGGGCCAAGGTAGATCTTTTATACACTAAAGTAACTTTGGGTGGCCAGAGGAAGTGGGGGGGCGTGGTTGGGAAAAGGGTCTAGGTGAGAATTCCCATTGGAAGGTCTGAGAGATTGAACAGACAACAGAGTAGATAATGAAGGGAACTGAAAGGTAGAAGTTTGAAAGGATCAGAAGGTGGGGCTAGGGCTTTCAAAAGGGAGATAAGGGGAGTTAGACCAGAGTAAAAAAAGGTTAAGGGTTTTCTGGAGTCTGTAAACAAATGGGAGCCAAATTCCTTTTGACAAAAAGGGGCAAAGGTGCATCTGAATAAGATCAAAAGGCAAGACTAAAGCTTTCAAAGAGATAAGGGGAGTCTATAAGGAATCTAAAAGTTTAAGGGGTTTCTGGGGTCTGTAAACAAATGGGAGCCAAATTCTTTTTGGAGAAAGGGGCAAAGGTCTCTGCTTCTGAAACTGAATGAGGGGTGCATAACCCCATCATCTTCTCAGTATCCTTTGCTGAATTTTTTTTATTCAGGCCACACTCACTAACCTTGGGTATTACCCTAGAGACTATCCTTGGTGCCCTCTCTCCCTCTACACTCTCTAGATCACTTAGTGATCTTATCAACACTCAGATGGATTCAATTATTATCTCTATCTAGTTGATTCTGAGATCTATTTATCTAGCCCCAACTTTTCTCCCTAGCTCCAGGCTTGAATCTCAAACTAGATGTACTATAAACTTCTCAAACTCTCATTATCTCTCCCCTCAATGTCTCCCCTCTTTTGAATTTCCCTATTATTGTGGAAGGCACCACCATTCTCCCAGGATTATATAGGCTTGCAATCTTGGGCACCTTAATACCTCACTCTGCCATTCCCCTCCCCCATATCCAATCTATTATTGAGTCTTGTCAATTCTACCTTTATGGCATCTCTCACGTACGCCTCCTTTTCTCCATTCATGCAACTGCCACCCCACTGCAGAACCTAATTACCTCACTTCTGGACTAATGCAATAGCCTGCTAGTTGGTTTCCCTGCCTCAAGCCTCTCCTCATTCCAGTCTATCCTCCTGTCACCTGTCAAGGTGATCTTGGATCTGACCATTCTACCCTCCCCACTCAATAAATAAACTTTATTGGCTTTCTATTACTTCCAGACTCAAATATAAAATTCTCTGGTACTTAGTCATGCTTGGCACAGTACATTCATTGCATGTAGTAAGTGCTTAATTATGATGAAATGGTTCACAAGCATAGTGACAGTGAAAATTGTCATTTCTTATGTTGGAGGCTCAGTTATCATGATTTTCTCAATTTAAGATCCTCAGGATACCAATGGGCTTTCTCAAGTTTTCCTTTTGTTTTAGAAATTATAATGGTAGAAATAATTTAAGTTATCTCCCTTTCACAGAGCTTGAGGTAGAGAAGGATGAGGGAAAAAAAAATCCTGGAATAAGCCTGAGTGAAGTCCTTGCCAAACTTTGGGATCACAGGATCTTAAGATCATAGGTTATAGGATCATAGACTTAATTAACATTATAGCTAGATAGCTAGATATAATGTAGGAAGGTGGATGAGAGGGGAAAAAAAGTGGAAGGGATGATTGAGTGGTTTGCATCCATCTAGAAAGAGGGTAGCATTAAAGGTATTCCCTTCCACATTCTAGAATTCTCCCATGAAAAAGAGACCAGTACCCATCCCTCAGTTGTGGAAATGGGGGGACCAGGCCATGTGACTTGATGTTTTCCATATCATCTTTGTTTTACTTATTCCTCTTCTGATTCTCAGTTTGATTCTTGCATAGAGGGTGTTTATGTAGGAATTGCATGTATTTGGTATGTAGCATCTGTTGCTCTTGTTTATTTTTAGCTCATAATTAAATACAAACAAGCACAACATAATACAGGACATTTGTAGACTTGACTATAAGATGACTTTAAAATTCATCTTGAACTTTCAAAGGATGATCATTTTGCAGGAAAAATGACATAGAAATTAAAGTTATTTGTAGAAATCATTCTCTTTTATTAACCACAATTTTCAGTGTTTTAATTTTACATTTGGGAGAGGAGAAAGACTGAACCTGGTAGGGAGTTGGTTTTTATTCAGACTTTTTTTTTCTCCTTCCCTAGTTTCAAGAATACCTCTTCAAACTGTTGTGGGAAATTAGTGAAAAAAGATTATTGAGTGGGTTTTTTTTTAATTTGTAAAAAAAATAAATAAATAAAAACCTTTTCATGGTGAATGTTATTAGACAGAAAAGCAAGGGTATAATAAAATGTCAAAATAAAAAGTTATCACACAACATATTCTTTATTTAAAATGGTAAAAACTGTATGTTCTAGAAATCAGATAATTGTGAAAGACATTTTCATTTTTATGTTAAAAGTGGTCTACTTTTTGCTACCAAATAGAAAATTGCACTCCAGTGAAAATAGCTTCAGATAATTTTGTGTCAAGAAGCTGAAAAGTAAAACTAGGTAAAATTAAAATCACTCAGCTAGAATTCTAGAGACCCAGAAATCTCATATATAATCCATTCCTCTGCCTTTTTCCAACAAATAAAAGTTTAAACCAGAGGTTTTTATCCTGAGGGCTATGCATTTCAATATAATCGGTTTCTTTTATAATCCTATGTATTTTATGAATTTAAAAACATTATATTCTGAGAAAGGAGTCCGTGCTGCCAAAGGGATGTCATGACACAACCATCCCCTGGTCTAGACCATCCAGTCACAATCACTATTGACTTTCTCTTTAAAGACCTGCAGGGATGAAGGTTCTATTACCTTCCTTGGAATCTCAACCCAATGGTTTATAATCCTGAGAGTCTGGATCTTTCCTATGTCCAATGGAGAGAAATTTTATCAAGTACTTCGCAAAAGTAAAGTGCTCTATAAATGCATCACCTCAAATATTTTCTTGTCTTTAGTATCCTCAGAGCAACATTGCTCAGCAACCTTCTTCCTGAATTTAAAAACATCTGTCTTTTAGCTTTTTCATTATTGTGAAAGGGCCTATTTTTCCCCCATATCTTGTTGGTTTTCTTTACAGTTGCTAACTCATTCAGCTTGTGATCAGCTATGACCTATCATGACCCTTACGTCCCTTTTAAAGTAAATAAATATCTATGCCTACCCTCTTAAAATGGGCTTCTCCAGTCTTTCAGAATTACCCTCCTTGTCTTGTGAATCACAGTTTCCTGAAATGTGGGGCTGATGTAGTGCCACTGAATCTTTGCCAAAAGTCACTGAGTGTTTTTGGAAGGCAAGTTTTTACCCAATGCTTCCGTGGAAAGGCAGCCACCTACTTTTAAATGTTTTTTAACATTTATTATTTAAAGTTGTCTTTTGCTTTTTTTGTGTCACAGTCATTTTTTTTTCCTCCACATTGAATCAGGCCTTGCCTGTCAATCAACAAACTTTTTTTAAGCACCTACTACGTGCCAGGCACTATGCTAAGTGCCAAAGACACAAATAAAGGCAAAAAATAGTACTTGCTCTCAAAGAGTTCACAATCTAATGGGGGAGACAACATACAAACAAGATATATGTCTGTATCTGTACACATACTTACATATATGATCAACTTGAGGGGAAATAGTAGAAGCAAGACACTAAGATCAAGTAGTAAGGAAGAAAGACTGTTAAATTTACTGAGCTGACAGCCTATATAAGAGTCTTTCTATAGTGTTCCACCCCTCTGCTGAGAGGCACTTCCTTTAAGGAAAAAAATATAATTTAGGATAGAAGGCAATAGCTTACTTAGGATCTGTGATCAAAAATGCATTTATGATCCTGACTTTGGGGCAGCTGCACCATCAATTTTGATCTTGAGTTAGTGGCTTAAGGTCCCTTCTTTAATTTAGTTATCCACAGGAATGGTATGGAGACTCATGATGATATGAGAGGTCAATTTTTTTTTATGACAATCATTTCTAGCTGTGAAACACAAACCAGACAAAAGCAAAGCTCTTTTGCCAGTATTGGTATACATTGGTTTTACATCATCTTCATTTCTGAATGTATCTCTTCCTTCTCTTTTATTCTATGAAACTATCATTTTTAACAAAGAATGTTTTTAAAAAGAGAAAATGCAGCTCAGCTAAACAAAAGCACTCACCTTCCCCATACATGGATGTACCATCACCATTTCCAACTCAATCTGTCTTTGCAAGGGTTTATATCACATTTCCTTTGTTTCATAGACAGAAATTTGGGGTAGCAATGGGAATTATGGGGTGCAGTAAACTTACTGTCTGGCCTCCAATGCCCTTGTATGTAAACACTCTGTTATACAGTAACTTTGTTGTGCACACTACCTGGCTCTCCTAGTCTCCACTGCCATTCATAAATCTTCCTACCTTAATGCATATCTAGTCTTCCTTTCAAAAGAAAATGAGGCTGGAAAATTTTGTTAGATTATCTCAAAGTACTGGCATTCTTTTTGGAGATGTGGATTATGGGAGTGGGGAGTTGGGGGTCACATAGCTTCATGGATGGTATGGTGTTTTCTCAATGTTTTGATTTTCACTGTTAGTCACCACAGTCAAGCTGATAGCCCAAGACTAGGAATCCAAACCAAGGCAATGTAGTGTATTTATTTGGGGGAAATAGGTGAGTTCTGTAGACTGAGAATCTAAATCAAAGGAATTATCTCTTCAACTTTGTGTTGACAGTATTGATATACTTCGGGGGAGGCATATTTGCTCATGAGCCCGTGTTTTCTGTTCCAGGAATCATTAACCAATGGCAGCAGGAATCCAAGGATAAAGTGATTTCCCTTTTATTAACTCACCTGCCTTTGCTGAAGCCAGGAAACATTGAAGCAAAAGTAGAGTACATGAAACTGTTGCCTAAAATCCTGGCTCACTCCATCGAACACAACCAGCACATAGAAGAAAGCAGGCAGCTGCTGTCTTATGCTTTGATCCACCCGGCCACTTCACTAGAAGATCGGAGTGCTTTAGCCATGTGGTTGAATCACTTAGAGGACCGCACATCAGGGAGTTTCAGCAGTCAGAACAGAGGTCGGTCTGATTCTGTGGATTATGGGCAGACGCACTATTACCACCAAAGACAAAACTCTGATGACAAGCTCAATGGATGGCAGAACTCTCGGGATTCTGGGATATGTATCAGTGCCTCCAATTGGCAGGACAAAAACCTGGGCTGTGAGAACGGCCACCTGCCCCTGTACTCTTCATCTTCAGTCCCCACCACAATCAATACTATTGGGACTAGCAGCAGCAGCACAAGTGAGTAGGACCCTTAATTTTGTTTTCATAGTTCTCATGATCTGGTTTGGGCAGTTTGCTGTGGCATGTTCCCTTTGAAAATGTCTACTGGCCGCATTCTGTAACCTTAGGAAGAGAAGGGCTGATGGTTTTAAGTTGGTGGTAGAAAATGGCCCTGGGGACTTGCGTAATTCTTGCTTATTTTGACTATTCTGTAGTGTGAAGACACCAGGCTGCTAGAAATGATTAATGGATGAAAATTACTTTTAAAATGAAAAAAAAAAAAACCTTCCTGCTTCAAAGTGCCTTTCACCCTGGTGGTTTTGGACTTTCTTTGACACTGATTTCCCATGTTATTATCTCAACCTAACTTCTAACCTATGGATTAACCCAGCCAGACTCTTGGGCTCTTTGTACATTTCTTGTTTTATTTCACACCTGGATTGTTTCCTTCTCTGAATTTCCTGTCATTAATTTCCAGTTATTGGAGCTGTCTCCCTCCTGGCTGGGGAGGAGAGACAGGTTTGTTAACTCAGAATGCTTCTCTGTGCTGTGGCTTGGTTTGAATGCTGTGGAAATCCTCCTTGTTCTTAACCTATTTTATGAGTAGTGGGAGTTGGGAATTACAATGAAGAAGATACATATCACTTGGTGGGAGGAAGAGGGGAGGGTAAGTTGAGAGGAAGACAATAAATACTCTTCCACTCCATGAACCATACTAAGTATAGGAGCAAAGGAACATTCACCCTATTCTAGCCTAGGGCAGTAAATACCTAGCCCTAGCATTCCTTTCTTAGGGTGGGTGACTGCAGTGATAAGCATTGTATTCATCCCGATGGAGTTCAAATGTACAACCACAGTCACTCTCCATCCTTCCTCAAACAGCTGTCAATGCAGTCTAAGTTGCCAAGTGTTTGTGAATATACATAGCATTGAATGTGTGGAGAGAGCTTTTTAAAGGGAAAAGCTTTTTGTGGTAAGATGTAATGTGCCTGTTGACATACAAGAACCCACAATTAAAAGATAGGAAAGCATTAACAATTGTTATTGAATGCTTGTTGGCCTCTTAAAGGCTTGCTTGAACTAATATGTCTTCTAAAAATGCCTTTAAAAATCCACCAGCATATTAAATGGTAACTTTACTATATTAACTGACATAGTTATTTAGCAGAATAATCAAGGTTGTACTTCAGGTCCTATATTAATCTAACTAGAATCTGGGTCCTCTAGTAGGTTCTTTTATTATTTTTAATTACATAGTATTAAAATTAGGTTATTATAACTTAACTTTTTACTGAAGAGATTTTTATTGAATTCTCTCTTTCACAAACTTAATAATAATCTAGCCATACATTGTTTTCATGAGGCCCTGGCATAATATAATGTGGTAGGGTACATCCAAAGTGGGAGACAGAGTCCTCCTCATTAGAGCTTCCTATATTAAGCCATGGGATTTTGTGATTACTACAGAATTTATCAAGAGCTATGAAAGATTTGGGGCTCCATTCTACTCCCCTCTCCCAATAGCCACACCGAAACTAAAACTTTTCTTGCGTTACTACATCTCTAGTCCTCTTCAAGAACAAAAGATGAACAACCACATCTCTGTCTCTAATAAATAAAAACATCTGGGATTATTTGATAGGAGAAATTTAACCTTGGTGAACAGGGAATTTACAATTCAGTTAGGGTTATCAGATTTTAGTAGACTGGTGTTTTGCCAAGGCCACCCAAACACACTGATGGAATGAAATGATGAAACAATTTACATTATTTCCCAGCTGCTTTTGAGGCCTTGTATATTATTGGGCTGACATGTATTCAGTAGCCTTACAGGAGAATGGGATTAGGCCTCTTCAGAAGGTAAACAGACTAGGAGTAGAGCTTGTAATCTTATCCTTGGGCAACCACACACCCCAGAAAGCTTCCTATCATCACCTTCTCCAACGAGTTTCATTCATAGACATTGTGTCGACAGTAGTGACTCTGTAGTAATACCCAAGTTCTAATTTTGCTAAAACTAAATTCCCCAGAATATCTATGATGTTGTCTACTTGAGCCCTCTCTCCAGGGCTGCTATTTGCATCCTCTACACAACTTATATAAGTTGTCATGGTACAAAAAATCATTACCAGTTGGCCCACCTTCTAGTGATGAGTTTCTTAGAAAAAAAAAAAGCAGGTTGATCCTCCTAGGAAAGATGCAGAATCTATTGTTGGGCTTTTACTATAAGCCTTTTCAGCATGGTATTAGACATTTCAGAGCTCTGGGCACTACTCCCTTCAAGAACTCAGGACACAGCAGTAACTTGTACAAAGCAAACTGGGTTTTTATATGGGGCACTGTAATATGGGTGCTACAGACAGGGGTGAGACACATTTCCTCTGTAAAGGAGGCTTCCCCTTCTGGAAGGCATACTTATTGGCCTGCAACAAACCCATCTTTCAGTGCCTAGGCCACTCAGTTCTCTGGAAATATGCCTTACAATTACACCCATATTACCATTCCTAAGGTTCTGTTGCTATGGTGTGCCTCTCTCCAACCCCACAGGGCCAAGAATTGGATTCCGCAGGGATTGATTGAATGGCCCTTCTACTGGCATGACTGCCACTTATCCATCCCGGTGGCTGTCCTAAACTGTTTTAGCCACAGGTAAAAGAATTTGTGACCCGGAGAATCACCTCCATGTGAAGAAGTAACAATTGAATGTAGGTTTAGGCAAATAGCATTACTTTTATCTGCTAAAGTGTAGCTATCCATATCTTATTCATGATAACTGTAAATATTGCACAAATATATATAATCCAAGCAGGTAGACTTGGCTGAAGAGAACAGGATAAATGATCGTTAAAAATTTTAGTCGTTGTGACACTGACAGTTTAGAAAAATATTCTTTAGTAATTTTGTTATTTATTGTAAAATGCAGGTATTCTCAGGACAATGTGACACAGAAAGTGGCAATGTGTGTGTATGTATTTTCTCCGAAGACATTTTTCTGTTGGTCAAAACTGATTATAAGGTTGCTGTTTGTAAAGCTATCTTCTTCAGGGAGGGAGTAATATAATAATTTAGTTGATATTCACCATACAGTGCTTTTTTCCTGAAGGAGGAAAAAAAAACAACTAATTATATTAATGCCCCTCAAGTGATATTGAAGATTTACATTTTGGCCTTCATCTTTTTCCAAATGTAAAAGAATGTTGTCAGTACAGTACAAAAAGAAAAATGATTACAGGTAAAGAGCTTAGGGTCAAATGCTTGTCCCATTTTTTCAGTATTGGTTATACTACTGACACTGAGTTAAGAATCTTTCCCTTTCTCTATATTAATTCTTTCTACCAGTAGTTCATTTTTCTAGTTGTTATGCTCTGACACTGTTACTCTGCCATATTTCCTTTTACCTTGTGTTGCTCTCCATTCATCCATTCATTAGTTTATTCCATAGTTATTTACTGAGCACCTACAATATGGAGATACAAAGAAGTATAACACATGGTTTGCCTGCCCTCCAGGAACTTAAATCTAGTTCAGAGACAAGCTATGTACATATAAAAAGTTAAATAAAGGAATGACTTATATAATACAAGGCAGCAATACTACAAGATGCCAAAGGACACTGTAATGATTAAGTGCCAAATCAATAATAGAGAGTAAATGCTGTGAGATCAGAGGTGGGAGAGAGACCTGTGGGTTCAAGTGATTCATTGAAGATTGCTTGGTAAAGGTTGGATTTCAGCAGAGCTGATATTTAAGATTCACCTTGGCAGAGAGTATAGGAATGCTGATGGAAACGTGTATGGTGTGTCTAGGCAGCAATGTGTATATGGGCCTGAACAAAGCACAGATGTCATAAAGCTGAGGATAGTTAATACCTGCACACCCTGAATTAAACAGTTGTTGTGAGGTTCAAATGAGATAATGCATGTCTAGCACTTTGTAAACTACACATGTTATTTATTATTTTTCTAGGAGTGCTAAACTCTTGCTTGAAAGGCACTTGTCATCCTTCCTGAAGCACCGTAACATACAAAGAATGCAAATGTATTATGGTAGCTAGTTAACATTAAATAGCCTGCATTTATATAGAGTTTTAAGGTTTGCAAAGCTTTACAAATATTATCTCATCTGACCCTTCTAAATAAGGAAATTCTCTTCTGCACACTCCCCCTTCCCAAAACAAATCATGGACACTGGCCTTTCAAGGTTTGGGGCTCTGTTAAAAACTTTTAAAGTATCCCCAAAGGATGTCTCTGGAGAAGGCATACAAGAAGGTCAAAATATAAGACCCAAGCATTAATGGAACAGTAGAGGCAATAAGGATGGAAATAGATTGAAGCATGATTCAGAAAGACTTTGAATACCAAGCTAAGGAGTTTGGTATTATCCTATTGTTGGTAGTAGTAAAACACTGAATGTTTTTTAATTGAGAGCTGACATGATGGAAAGCTGTTTCTAAGGGATATTAGCAGGATGAACTGCAGCAGAGAGACTAGACTCAGGGGGGTCAGCTAGGAAACTGCATAATCCAGGCAAGAGGTGATGTGCCAGGATGGGAATGGACTCTTAGAGGGTGAGGCCTGAAAGAAACCTTAATCCAACCTCTTTCTGGTACAGATGAGAAACTTGAGGGTCACTGAGATCGAGTGTCTTGCCCAAGGTCATACAGCTAGTTAACAGAAAAACCAGATTAGAAACTAGATTTCAGAGTCCCTGGTCTAGCACTGCATTCTCTCCAGGAGAGGAACGGAAATTCAAAAAGAAATTCTTAAGAATGGACAAGACTTAATGAGTCAGTTCAACTATGTGCCTAAGACTTTTTGGTTTTGTTGTGGTTCAGTCATTTTTTCAGTCATGTCTGACTTTTGTGTCCCTATTTGGAGTTTTCTTGGCAAAGATAGTGGAGTGGTTTGTTATTTCCTTCTCCAGCTCATTTTACAGATGAAGAAACTGAGGCAAACAGGATTAAGTGACTTGTTCAAGGTCACATAGCTAGGAAGTGGCTGAGGCCAGATTTGAGCTCAGGAAGATGAGTGTTCCTGACTCCAATCCCAACACTATCCACTGCACCACCTAGCTGGACTGTTTTTTGGTCTCACAGTGGGGAAATGTGACATACCGAAATATCTAGAATAAAAAATTATGTATGATAAGTACACAAGAGGTTCAAATGAAGGTTTATGTGAATAATAATCAGATGTGGGGAATGACGGAAAGGGCTGAGTCAAAAATATTTCCCGGATCAAGAGATCATGAATGATCATTTCAAGTCTGGGTGATTAGGATGTCATTGACAGAGAAGAAAAGTGTTGAGAGAGAAAGCTGGCTGCAGGGGAAAGATGTGATGAATTTTGTTTTGTTAATTTGAAATTTTGAGGTGACTAAAGAGTAGTGAAATAAACTAAGTTAAGTAGTTGGAAGTAGGAAACTGCAACTGCTCAGAAAAGAAGCCAGGCATAAAAATCAGAACAATCATGTGAAAGAAGATGAAATTTGAATAGTTGATTTCTCTGAAAAAACAGGTTGTTGCCTTGCAATGAGCTCTAATCTGAGAATCAAACCCTTTTCTGATCATTCACAATTATTTGGAGGTATGAAGTGTTTGTTTTGTGCATGGAAGGTTTGAATTGTGTGAAATCTCAGACGATCTCTAATCTAGGCCTTTGTTTTTAACCTCCCTATCCCTCTGGGCAAGAAAAGAATGAGTTGAGACTTGAATTCTAGGCTAGATGAGTCAAGAATAGGATTGGAGCCTTTTGTGTGTTCTTGACACTAAAGTTTTTTCTGAACGAGAATTTTTATTTCTCAGTGACTGTAATGCTACTCGAAATCTTTCTTCTACTTCTCCTCCTCCTTCTTCTTCTCCTTCTCCTCCTTCTCTTTCTTCTTCTCTGAAGGAAATGTATCTTAATATGAGTACACTGGGTGCCAAAAAGGAGCCTTCTAAGGAGAAGTGGAATCCTAGACCCTATGCTGCCATTCATGGTTATCTACTATCAATCCCAAAGCAGAGTTTGATCTAAGAAAGACAAACTATTAGGTCGTGTGTCCAAATTTTTATTTCTCTCAAGTTGGCTTGACACGCATTGCATGGGAATTACAGTACAGAACTGAGTCCCCCTAAGGCGGCCAGTCCAGAACTTGCTCAATTTGGGATTTGGGGGTGCCCAGTTATATACCTTTTCAACAGGGGCTGATATCATCCTGCCATCATTCTGCCTCCTGACACAGAAAATACCTGTTCTATCAGATCACCCCCCTACCATACCAGACCACTTCCAGCCTTGGCTATCTAGGCAGAAGAATCTGTCTCTACCCAAGCAGATTCCAATGCAATCTCATTAACAGTAATGTCCTTCTGAAGAACTTTGGAGAAGGGAGCTGGTATGGCTGGGGGGAAAGTTCTAAGAATCATTTTTCACGCTACAAACCATTCCTTACTTGCAGCCCCCATCATTAGGGGTTTGGGTTTTTTTTGTTTGCTTGTTTGTTTGTTTTTGTTTTGTTTGTTTGTTTATTTCTTTATTTCTTGAAGTGTACAACAAAACACGTAAGGCTGGCAGTCAGGAGAAACAGAGCAGTCTGTTATTTTTGTGGCTGGAGGAGACTCTAAAAAGGGGTTTTTTTTTGTTTTTTTTTTTTTTGCTGCTTTGTTTTGCTTTTCAGATTAAAGTGATTTACCTAGAGGGTTATTTGGAAGACTGGCATTCATTTAAAAGGATCAGACGAAACAACCTAAACCAAACTGTCTTTTCCTTGCAAAGCAAAAAAATCAGAAGATCTGCTTCTTTTTTTTTCCTTTCTGTGATTCCTGTTGGCCAGTTTTCAGACTGATTTCAACAAATGTTTCAATTTTCATTCACTTTCATTCTCCCAAGACCATTTCCATAATTTCACTTACAAGAAAAACACGTGCCAGTGATCTAATAGATTGTAACAATAACGAGAGGGTGGGAATAGAGAGAGATTACAGTTGATTAAGAGACCTGGCTTCTCCTTTTGGCTCTGGTCTCTTACTTAATATGAGGATCTTGGGGTTGATAACATTTTAACAATAACAATAACAACAAACGTTTACATATAGTTTAATATGTCCCAGGCACTATACTAAGCACTTTACAATTGTCATTTAAACCTCCTAATAATCCTGCAAGGTAGATGCTGTTTTACAGATGAGGAAACTTGAAGCAAATGGAAGTTAAGTGACTGTAGTTTCTGAATCAGTAAATAAGGACCTGGCATAAATAAAATCTCTCTTTGATGGAATCATGCTATTTAGAACAGGAAGGAGTCAGACCTCTAAGGTCATCTAGTTCAACCTCTCACTTAACAGTTAGGGTTTTGAGTTCAAATCCAGTATTTTATTTGCTAGTGTATGTATAATACAGATTAATGTAGTTAGTAAAAGAATTTTTCTTTGAAATGTTTGTATATATGCATTAAACAATGCAATAAATAATAATACCGTGTAACAAAGTGTTATACTCTGTATTTACAAGGCATCTTAGAGTTTTCGTAATGTCTTTACAAATGTTATCTGCCTTGAAACCATTTTGAAAGATAGAATTCTGTTAATATTATTACTAAAGCATGAAAAAATTCAGATTTGACCAACACCCAAGTATAAAATGTATCTCAAGCTATTTCTAAAATGAAAAATGAACTACCAGAAAATTGTTCATTTTATTTTCAGCAAAGTCCACAGTTTTCATGACTTAAATTAGAATATCTGCAAGGAGATTGAAAGAACATTATTAGAATTGTGATCAGAGAAGACCTAGGTTCAAATCTCAGCTGTGTAGCTTTGAGTGTTCCATTGACCTTTATGTGCCTCAGTTTCTTCATATGTCAAATTGGAATAATACTTGTTGTGAGGATCAAATAAGATAATGTATGCCAAGCATTTTAAAAGATATAAAATACTATAGTGGGATTGCTGTTTGAGGATTGCTATATTATTATGTTGGGATCATTTAACAAAACTCATTATTAGCAACAAATGGTAGCTGAGAATCCAATATTAGGACCAAGCTACATTTGTGCTTTATATATGTGTCTAATCCAAACTGAATGTAGCTGATTTCACTGTAGGATGAGTGAGAAGGGATCCAGGTAATAGCCCTTATATGATCTCAGGTGGAAAATACCTAGGTACTAGAGCCATGTGACTTTTGACAGAATTTGAAGGCTTCAAGTCAACAAGTTATTTGAGTTTCCAAGTTGTTTTCCCTTCCATTAGGTAAGTTATTACTGCTTATTATCTTTTTTCTTCCTCATGTTGCCTTCACTGTTTATTTACACATGCCCACTTCCCTAAAAGCTATAATTGGGGCAAAACAACAGGCCAGATAATGGATATTCTAAGAGAAAAGGTCTGCTACCATGTGCATTAAAGAAACCAGAAGCAAGGGCCCTAGGAAGCAATCTAAATATCTCCTAGACATTTTTACATCTGAGCTAGCTCTCCTTTTGGATTAAAAGAGATGTACCACTTTTTGTGGCATCAGGGTTGTGTTGGTGTTGTTGTAGTGGTTATTGACTCTGTTGTTGTCTCTCTTCTGAAGGAAGATGCTATTCCCAGCAAGCCCTGGCTTCCCCAAATGGGAAAGGCTTTCAGTATCTGTTATCTGAGGACCAGCCTACTTAAGTTTGAAGAGGCTTACAGGGGAATGGATGCATCTAAGACTACATAGTATTACATATTAAATAGCTGTAATTTTTCAGTTATAATTTTTTTTGTTTTGTATGCAACACCTTGAAGTATCTATGTATCTACTGCTGCCAGTGGTGGCATCAGCTTCTCTATTTCCAAGCCTCAAAATAGCACTATAGCAAAAGCTCCCATTAAAGTCCTCTACATGAAGGAAGTCTTAATCTTGAGTCTAGAGATAGATTTCAGAGGCTCAATGAAATTAGGTGGGAAAAAAATTACATATCTATTTTCACTAACCTCTAACCAAAATTTAGCATTTCCTTCAATTATGAATTTGAAAACAATTATTCTGAGGAGGAGGGCAGCTAGGTGGCACAGTGAATAGAGCACTGGCCCTAGAGTCAGGAGGACCTGGGTTCAAATCCAGCCTCAGATACTTACTAGCTATATGACCCTGGACAATTCACTTAACACTGTTTACCTTAGTTCCTCATCTGTAAAATGAGCTGGAGAAGGAAATGGCAAACCACTGCACTATTTTTGCCAAGAAAACCCCAAATGGGTTCATGAAGAGTCAGACATTACTGAAATGGCTCAACAACAACAAATTCTGAGAAGGGGTCTATAAGATTCATCAGACTGTCCAAAGGAGAGTCCATGACACACAAAAAGTTAAAGAACTCTTGTTCTATATCATCAATTGCAGTTACTTCAAGACTCATAGAATGTCAAGGCCATAAGGGACTTTGTAGATTCCCTAGTCCACCCACCCTCCATTTTACCAATGAGAAAAGAAGCTCAGATATGTCAAATGATTTTCTTATCATCATAGACAATTAAGTAGCAGGGCTGGAACTTGAACCCAGGATGTCTGATTACAAGTTAATGAGCTATCTTCTTTCTATTGCCCTTTTGCCCATCCTTACCAAAAAACAAAATCAAAAACTTGATGTTAAGACCTCATAAACACAGGAGCTCCAAAGAAATAACAGATATGAATCTCAAAGCACTTTACAACTATAGATTAGAGGGGCTTGCTCTAAATCAATTTGAGCCAAAAACCAGAAGTTTGAAAAAGAGAATTTGAGCTAAAATTCTCTCCTTCCTTTACTTACTCTTTCAACCCTGTTCTCTGTCACAATTTAGGGAAAACTTTAGTTAATAAATATTCATGCTTTCTTTAGAACTAACAAAGAATTTATCCAGGTAAAAACCAAATCCACACCATCAATTTTGACAGTGGTCTCCATTGAACAGGTATGTGATTGCAGGAACATATTGTCTCTTGGACTATCCAGGATCACATTAAAAAAAAACATGAATTTCCAGAGCAGGTAAGAAAATCTCCCTTGTGGTACTTCTATTTTTCTCTTAACTCTATTGGACAGCATCTGGAAGTATCAGGATAATAACTGTCCTTGACTCTCCTCTCATTGTGACATAGTTACCAACTGTCTTAGCACCAATGTTATAAATTAAATAATGGTTACTCAACTCCTGTATTCTCCTTGACTTCTATTTTGGCCTTTGGCCCTAGTCTCTCATTAGATGTCAATATATGTTTTTGTTTTGTTTTGTTTTGTTTTTCATAGTCCATGGGTCCCACTGATTCTGAGAACCCTCTTGGACTTGGATTTAAATCTTGGGTTATTTACCTGTCTTGGATAGCTTTTCACCACCACTCACTCAAAAAAACCATCAACATCTGAAGTTCATCTAAGTTTTCAGCGATTCAGCGTCCTTAACAGCACTAAGTGAGGCAAAGCATTAGAACAATACAACTTTTAATTGTCATAGCAATGAACAACAAGCAACAGAAAGCAAGGTCTCCACATTCACATTCTTGAAGGAATATAATTTCACATAATGGTTGGATTCTCTTTTGCCTGGTCCAGAATCAGGTCACTGTCCCCACTTCTCCCATTTCCAGACCATGCTGCTTACACTCTGGACATCCTTCTTATCCCCCTTCTTCTGGAACCCAGACTGTGCTCCTGGGACCCTGGGTTCTGTTAAAACTAATGGTGGATTCAAGCTACCCTGCCACTTCCTGATAATTTCCAAACCATGTTGCTGTGCTTATACCTTCTCCCTCCCAACTTTCCAGCCCTTCTTTATGAACTGTCTTCCCCCATTATAGTGAAAACTCCTCAAGGGTATCACTTGTTTTGATATCTTCCACACATTGATGATGATGATGATGATGATGATGATGATGATGATGATGATGATGATGCCTGGCACATCACAAGCACTTTATGCTTTCTCATTCATTCTTATCTATCCATTCCCCTTTCTCCCAGACTTTGGTTGGAAAAAATGGGCACTCTCTTCCTCCTTGCAGCTGAAATGTACTCTTAGATGGAACTGGGGTTAAATTAGACTTAAGCAAAGGGCTTACTTCAAGTTTAGAGAATTGAATTTCCCTGCTTTCTTCACCCTCTGCTTCCCTCCCCCACCCCAGCCAGGACTGCAGTCTCTCTTAGCTCCTGGCTTGGTTTTCCCTGGGGTACTAATCATCACTCCTCATTTGTGTTGCCCATATCAGGTTTTCCCCAGCAAGGATGACTTCCTCAGCCACTGTACAGTGAGATTCTCCTTCCCTCTTGGGGCTTAAAAGAAAAAGGGGGAGGGAGGATTGAGCCATAGAAGGCAGTTACACAAAGATGAAAACTTCATCATCAAAAAGCAGGAAGAAAACTGATAGATATCCTCCGAGTGCATACGCATACAGAAATGCTTTTCTAACGATCAGTTATCACTTCACTGAACAAGAATAAAGACTGACATTGGGTATGTGCCATTAGATTTGTCAAATGTAACTGAAAATTGTTTACCTCTATGAAATGGCCAAGATTTCAACCATGTTGAAGAAGGAAGCTGCAAATAGCTGGGTCATGTGTATTTATAAAAATGGTGGGGACAGCTAAGTGGAGCAGTGGATAGAGCTCCAGAGCCTTGGAGTCAGGAGGACCTAAGTTCAAATCTGGCCTCAGATATTTGACACCTACTAGCTGTGTGACCCTGGGCAAGTCACTTAACCCCAATTGCCTCACCAAAAAGCAAAAGAAAAAAAAATTATGGAGATTATGATGGCAATGTAGTGACCAGATCTTCACCACTAGAAATTACCAATTGATTATACTTAAGGAGACCCATCCCCTTACAACAAAGATGAGAAATGCTTTGAAAACAATCAGACATCATGTCACTTAGCAATAATAAAAGCTGACAACAGGTAGCATGCCTTTGGAATTGGCTGACCAGAATATAATTGAAAATGAGTTACCTTGAGATGGAGTCTATGAAATAATGAAGATCAAAAAATGGAATCACGAGGTCCTCCATGGATGATACCCCCAGGAACACAGCCAGTAATATGTTGACAAAGAAACATTGAACAAATGTTTGTGGAAATGGAGGGTTTTTAATAACAATTAATGGCAAGGTCTTGGCCACCAGAAATTATGGAAATGTTATTGTTTAGGAGCCTGGATTTAATGATCAATGTATTTTATACAGGGAAATGGTAGATGCTATATAACATATCACTGCAGGCTATAAAAATTTAGCACCTGACGAAAATCTAACATGACATGACCTTTGGACCAGAATTATATATAAATGTAGCTCACTCTTTCATGGGCTGATATTCATGATGTAAGCCAAGATGAGCTTATATCCCAATGCTTTTATTCAACTATATGTATGGAGAGAGAGAGTGAGAGAGTAAGAGAGAGAGAGAGAAAGAGACAGAGAGAGAGAATCTATATGTGTCTTTGTATATCTGTATGACATACATGTATATCTATAGATAGATAGATAGAATAGTCCATGGACCATTCAGTATACAAGAATAATAGGTTAGTGACTTGTCCCAGGACCATTTCTATATGAACTCCATCAAAAAAGAGAGGAATGAGATGATGATGATGATGATGATGATGATGATGATGGTGGTGGTGGTGGTGGTGGTGGTGGTGATAATGATGATAATGATGATAATAACTGCCCTTGGCCTCTGACACAGACTAGCTCAGAGATATAAATTTAGTTTATATGATGCTTCCCTTTCTCCTCTATCCTTCATACTTAGTGAAAGTACAGCTTACTCAGGCACATTACAGTAAATAGGATGGAAACCACTACTGATTAGACTTAGTAGAGAGAAACTAACCAGTTTCAGGAAGCCCCCTCCTCCCTACAGCCCCCTTCTTCATGGAGGGGAGAAAAAATTGCCCTTATAGAGAAGCCTTCTCAAAATTTTAACAGGGAGAGAAAAAAAGAAGGTTGTGTATGAGTCTGTATCTCAGGGTTCTCTGGCAATTTTAGGCTCTTTAAGTGTGAATTGGATTGGGGGTCCCTTCTAAATTTCAAATAAAATTGTTTTCTCTTTCCTCAACAGATTTTTTGTGGCATGGAAAATTGTTCCATCCCAAATATCCAGCAGAGCTGCATGTGACTGAATAATTCTGTTGCATTAACCCAAAATTTGGTCTTTAATGTAATAGCATACAAAATAGTTATTTTGCTTCCTTTGAAGAACATTTCTAACAGCTGGCATAATGTTATTTTTAGCTTTGGTTTCCTTCTCCTTTTTGGGAAACATTTAACAAAAGAAAAGTTTGTTACTGCC
Source organism: Vombatus ursinus (assembly GCF_900497805.2). Taxonomy (NCBI): domain Eukaryota; kingdom Metazoa; phylum Chordata; class Mammalia; order Diprotodontia; family Vombatidae; genus Vombatus; species Vombatus ursinus. The sequence continues at coordinate 27,039,214 of NW_020947062.1, forward strand.
CTACCTAATATCACATCTTTAAAATAGCAAAAGAATAGCTCAAGACAACTTTATATTTCCACAGAAATCATCTCTACTCTCTTTCCCAGAAGTCAAAATTTTGTACAGCTGACTGCTTTTCAGACAGTGTTCTAGGACCAAGGCAGAAAAAATAATGAGAAAATCATTAGAATATATTACTTGCTAATCTTTTGCCAGTTCTCAAATCCAACTGTTTGCATGAAGTCAGTGACTCTTACAAGTTATGAAACTTCTTCACCAGTTCATCAGCCCAGCTACCTGAATGCTGTCTCCAGAGGCAGAGAGAATTTACTTTAAAAAATAAAATAGTGGGGCAGCTAGGTGGCGCAGTGGATAGAGCACTGGCCCTGAAGTCAGAAGGACCTGGGTTCAAATCCAGCCTCAGACCAAACACTTGACACTAGCTGTGTGACTCTGGACAAGTCACTTAACCCCAACTGCCTTAAATAAATAAATAAATAAAATAGTGTGAGGAATGAGGGTTAATTCAACACTTAACATGAGTTACTGAGAGAAGAATTTTGTGTTCACAATTTCCATAAAAATTTAGGCATGTCCCTCACGGTCCTGTTCATAGCTCTTCATTGTGGACAAGCAATCAGTTTAGGGAACTCTATGATGTTTAATTTTATTCAATTCAGTAAACATTTATTAAGTGCCTACTATGTGCCAGGTACTATGCTAAGCACTGGGGATACAAAAAGAGCCAAAAGAGAGTGTCTCTGCCCTTAAGGAGCTTACAATCTAAGTTGAACATTTCAGCTCCTGAATCTCCCTGGATATTAAACTGTTGGTCAGTGTTGTCTAGAGATGCAACTAAAACTAATCAAAGCCATTTTGCATCTTCTGGCCATTTCCATCTATGCCTTTTCCCTGTAGAAGTTGGTGATTGAAGTAAGCATATTCCAGTGTTAATTTTTATTGTGTATCCACTTTGCTTTATCAAGCTTCATTTCCAAGATGATGAGTTTATTGCTGCTGCTGCAGCTTTCCTTAAGCTCTGGGGTGGAATTTGCAAAAATAAAATATAATTATTAATAAAAAAACAAAAATGCACCTATTCTGCATAAAACAAGAAATGCCTTATGAATTCTAAAAAATTGCTTGTGAAACATTTGGCAATTTTGATTCATTTGGACAGCAAGATTCTTATTTTGAAATGGGTGTTCTTTGAAGAGTAGCAAATGATGCTCCCATCCTTTCCCCCAAATGAACAAACTTGTGATGGAGTTTTAGATACTAAAACTCTCACCAACTTGACCTCTATAAAATATTACTTTAAAAAATAAAAAGGAGGAAAACTTGCAAAAGAGAGAAATATTTTTCATTTCTTTTTGCATTCCCGAACTATTTATCATTCCATTCTAGCTTTCCTCCATGATGCTGATTAAGAAGTTATACTTTGCCTCACTACACATTGCTAACGACCAGCATGTTCAGTATTTTATCATAGAAATGTGTTTGATTTTTTATTGGTGTCATGTTTGGTAAGTTTCTAGTTTGATGATTCCACCCACTATTTGTGTTGGTGTTTGGAGTGCCTTCCACCATCACAGATTTTAGAATAAAGTTTGGGTGAGGATGTGGAGTAGAGTAGAAAGGAATAGATGTTCCAAGATGAACTATATGGGTGAGGAGCTTCCTGTCTGATCCATCAAACTAATCATTTAGGTCTATAAATAGCTAAATGTCCATTCGACATATTCAAATTAGTCAACCCATCAACATTTGTAACTGGCTTAATTATATGCCAAGCACTGTGCTAAGTATCAATGAAAGGCAAAAATATGGTCCCTCCTCTCAAGGAGTTGACGTTCTAATGGGAGAGATGACATCAACCAATCAATCAATAAATACTTATTAAGAATCTACTACTATGTGCCAGGCAACATGCTAAGCACAGGGGATACAAAAAGAGGCAAAAGGTAGTTCTTGCCCCCACAATCTAATAGGGGGAGCTTGCGATCTAATGGAGGAGACAATATGCAAACATATATACAAAGCATATACAGGATAAGCAGGATATAATTAACAGAGGGAAGGCATTGGAATTAAGAGGATTTGGGGAAGGCTACTATAGAAGGTGAGATTTTAGTTGGAATTTAAAAGAAGCCATGCAAATAAATGTAAATCCATACAATACAAACGGAAGATAATCTTAGATGGAAAGTACTAGTAGGTGTGGGGGTGAAGGGGAGATAGACTGGGAAAGGCCTACACAAGATGGCATTTGAGGTGAGTCTTGAAAAGAAAGCTAGAGAACCTAGGAAAGCTGAATAGTCCATATTACAATTACCTTTCCTCCATAATGCTAGATTTAAAAGTTATAGTTTGTCTTACGATACACTAGGAGACAAGAGTGAGGAGGGAGAGCTTTTCAGTGAGGGGCCTGGGGCAGTGAGAAAGTATGGTGTTGAGAATTGTGTGTAAGGAACATTACTAAGGCCATGCTTTTGGTAAAGTGTGAGGCAGGATCCTCAACTGACAAGGTGGGAGGAGAGGGTGCTGTGAGAGGCTTGAGGAGGAATGAGCCGGTGACTGTGGTAAGTGAGATAGAAAACTGAGTTGGGAGATGTAAAGGGGTTGTCTTGCTACAGTGAAGATCTAGTTGAAATTCGATTATGTAACATAAATTTGTAGTGGACCCAGTTAGAATTGTATCAAAGGAAGCAGATGGTGGGAGTAATTCAAACTTGGGCTTTGGCAAGGCATGATTGATGATAGGACAAGGTGGCAAGGAATTCATGTGAGAGGATATGTGGAGTTGAACTAAATTTACCCTGGGTAACCTTCACATAGCTTGATCATGGAGCCAATATTATCAAATAACTTTACATATGGCACAGATAAGAGAATGAAAATGTCATATTTGCTGATTGTGCCATTTTAGGAAAGGGATTGCTCACTTGAAGACTTGGAAAAGTATAAAAATTATGTCATTTCTTACATCTATTCTCCTACCATGGACCTAGTTTAAGGCTCTCAGTACCTATGGCCTACCTCATTACCTGACTGGATTAGAGCTCTAGGCCTGGAGTCAGGAAGACTCATCTTTGGTGAGTTCACATCCAGCCCCAGACACTTACTATCTGTGTGACCCCAGGCAAGTCCCTGTTGGCCTCAGTTCCTAATCTATAAAACAAGCTGGAGAAGGAAATGACAAACCACTCCAGTATCTTTACCAAGAAAACCCCAAATGGGATCATGGAGAGTCAGACATAACTGAAATGACTGAATAATACTGCCTTCTCATTACCTGGTCTCTCATTACCTGGCCTTTGCAATACCTTGCTAATATTCCTAATTCCAGTTCTCTCTCCCTCCCCCCTTATTCTAACTAGGAGGTGGAGGGAGCAGGGAGCATAGCACTGCAACATTGCATGTCCTTACATTGCTCTGATCATGCCACTACACTAATTACAATCCGAACTCCTTATCCCGGTATTCACGACCCTACACAGTTTGATTCCAACCTAATATAGAGAAATGCAAAGAACATTAGATTTGTGGGTAAAGAACCTGACCTTAAATCCTGTCTCTGTTACTTACTCCCTGTAATGTAATTACACAGTGTAATGGATTGCCTTGGAAATTACTTGGAAAGCAATGAGTTTCCTATCTTTAGAGGCTACAAATGAAGGTGGGATGACCACTTTATCAGAATGTTATAAAGGAAAATTCTTGCTTCATGCATGGGTTGGATTAGATGATTCTAAGGGTAGCTAGGTGACGCAGTGGATAGAGTGCTAGGCCTGGAGTCAGGAACTCCTCTTCCTGAGTTCAAATCTGGCCTAAGAGACATACTAGCTGTGTGACCCTGGGTAAGTCACTTAACCCTGTTGGCCTCAATTTCCTCATCTATAAAATGAACTGGAGAAGGAAATGGCAAACTCCTCCAGTGTCTTTGCCAAGAAATCCCCAAATGGGGTCACAAAGAATTGGACACAACCAAAGCAACTGAACAACAAAAAGACAATTCTTAATCTCTTCTAGAGTCTATGATTCTATGATGTCTTCTGGAACATCTTTCAGCGAGCTAGAATGAACTTTATTGGCATCAAGAATGTCCAGCAATTGTGGGACACAAATGTGGAGGGAAAGAGAACTTGGATTAGAGCTAACTGACTAAAACTATTAAATGAGGAACTCAGTAGGAATATTTCTTTTGTCTACTTCTATATTGAGAAAAGTACTGAAGTGGTTTGTGTAATACCATTTAGGAAAGCAGATGAATGGTGGAACTGTCAACAGGATTTAGAAGATGAGATCTCGAGATCTGGGACTCTCCACACATGCTCATATTTCCTCTGGGAAAGTAGTAACTTTTAAATTTATCATTAATCTTTTAACACATAAAGAGGATATTTTTACTTTCGTTAAAGGTTACTGAAACCTAAATGTGCATGTACGTATACATATACATGTGTATAATTTAATATAGGATGACTGGCCCATCTAACCTCCAAAGGAAATAGCAACCATCACCTTTCTGGGGAACAAGAAGAAGACCAGGCTTTACTCTCGGAAATTTGCTCCATTACTCTCTTATTCCCAAAACTAAAATTAAATCTATTTACCACATATCAAATACTGGTAGTATAGGTGGACTATGTTCTTTAAGAGGGTTCAGAATATAAATCAGTTTTCTTGGTCACTCCCAAGAGGAGGATAGATAGTGGTTAACTTACCAACAGCAAGCTTAACTCCTTTCCACCAAATACAAGTAACGCAAAAGACAACCTCTGATAGTGGGCAAGCACATTTATCCAAACAAACAGTAAATGGAAATTGAGTAAGTTATACAGACTAGTGTAGGCAATTGAATACACATGAGTAAATGAGCTCTTCGACTTCTGGACTCCAAGTTCAATGCTCTGTACTTCTACTGAATCAGGAAAACAATATGCACAGAAGCAGCTAGAGACAGTTAGGTAATATAGTGGGTAAGAGCACTGGACCTGGAGTCAGGAAGACCTAAGTTTAAATCCATCTAATCCAGACTACATTTACTACATTTACTAGCTGTATAATCCTAGCAAGTCACTTAACTGTTGTCTACTTCAGTTTCCTCATCTGTAAAATGGGAGTGATGATAGCACCTACTTCCTAGGGTTATAAGGATAAAATGAGATAAATAAAATTATATATATATATATACACACACACACACACATATATATGTAATATAATCTTTGCAAACCTTAAATATAGATGCTAGTTATAGCTATATATAGTTATGTCATCATCAACATCATGGTAGGGATATTTGTTAGTATTAATTCTTTTATGTTTAGGATTCTTCATTCCCCTTTCTACACCTCATCCAGTTTTACCTCTATCCATTTCAGAGACTAACTCTAAAGTGTAGCACAAAAGTTATCTGCAGAAAAGATTGTTAAAATATTAGAATGAATGCAACAGCTTCTGTCTACTCTGCAGTCCCATCATCACCCTCTTCCCCACATTTGAGCATGGAGAGGATTTTTTTCTTTTTCTTTTCTTGCTGTTGTATGAAAACATTATTCTGAAATAAGTCAGGGTCCAAAAGAAATATTTTTCTTAAAGAGAAGGGTGTGTGATACACATTGACTATTATTTCCTTGGTCTTTATTTCTGGAAAATTGTAGAAACAATCAGGTCCTACAGGAACAAAGTGTTCTTATTCCCCACAGGTCCATGCTTGCGCTCGCTCGCTCGCTCACGCGCTCTCGCTCGCGCTCTCTCTCTCTCTCTCTCTCTCTCTCACACACACACACACACACACACACACGTACACACGTATCTTTGATCTCTGTAGCAATTCAGGAACAAGGAACTTTACACACGGAAGTGACATTGGAAAGCTTGCACTAGTTTGAGAGCATGCTGAATTTTGTTCAGTAACAGCTTCTTTGTCTGTGGTCTAGTTTCTCAGAGAAATTTACTCCTGCTTTCCAAGACCCTGAGTTTCAGTATAAAGGACATATAAAGCTGGTGAGTAAGACATAACTAGCTCACTTTCTGTAGATAAGTTAACTATTTCAGGCCACTCATCTTAAAAGTCACATATGAAAGAATTTATCTCTTGGATCAGATTTAAGAAAGCCTGACTTTGGAAAGAAAAAATCTAAGAGAATGAATTTTTCCCTTACCTTTCAGTCTGAAGTTAATCAATTTCTGGCCCAATTTTCAGGTTGTGAACCCAGACTGGAACAGACAGGAAAAGGATTCCTTTCTGTAGGTAGCAAGACCCTATGTGGTCTTGATGAGGTCTAGAGGTTTAGGGGTTCTGGAACCCCCCCAAGATCACGACGCAGGCCCTGCCTGAATGAATTCAACCCAAATCTTCTTTCAGCTAGAGGAAAGGTTTGTTAGAGATAAATCATGTAAGACCAGGTGATGCCCATAAGGACAAGCAGGCACGAGAAAAGCTCAACATTTGAATGGGGACCAGGGTGGATCTTATATACATTAAAGTAACTTTGGGTGGCTGAGAATTTCAATTGGAAGGTCTGAGAGACTGAATAGACAATGGGAACTGGAAAGAAGAAGTTTGGAAGGCATCTGCATAAGATCAAAAGGTGGGGCTAGGACTTTCAAAGGGAGATAAAGGGAGTTAATAAGGAAAAGTTTAAGGGTTTACTGGGCCCCATAGACAAATGGGAGCCAAATTCTTTTTGGCGAAAGGGGCAAAGGTCTCGGCTTCTGAAACTGAATGATGGGCCCATACCCCATCAGTCTCTCCAGGCCCTAGTTTATCCTAAGGAGCACTGAAGCGTCCTGGAAAACTTTTGATTTTCTGTGGTTCCCTCAATCAGAAAGGCTTCAGGGTAGACTCCATCTGTTAAATCCCCTAGCTCACTCTCTGGGGTTTTGCTAGTCTGATTTCTTAAGATAAGCTAGATCTCATGAAGACCAGACATTAACTTCTCACTGACTTAACTTGAAGTTAGAAGACCAGATCATATACTCTCTTTTATTAGCTGTATAACTTTGGGAAAGCCATTTATTGACCTCTCTATACTTCAATGCTTTTGTAGGCATTAAAGTGGTTTTATAAATGTCAGTTATAGCCATCATCATCATCATCATCAGGTGGCTCCAGTAGCTCATTATTACCTCCATGCTCATATATCAAATCCTCTCTTTGGCTTTTAAAGCCCTTCATAACCTGCCTCCCTCCTACCTTTCCAACCTTCTTATGACTTACTCCCTATCACATAGTTGGCAGTCCTGTGACACTGGCCTCTACAATACTCTATCCCCTGAGTTTTTTAATTATCTATCTGGATATACCTGGAACTCTCTCTGTCTCCACCTCCTGGCTTTCCTGGCTTCCTTCAGGTCTTAGTTTATGTCCCACCTTCTGCAAAATGCCCTTCCCTGTCCTTAATTTTGTGCCTTCCTTCTGAGACTCCCCCCAGTTTATCCTGTATAGATCTTACTTATACATAGTTGTTTGCATGTTATCTCTCCCATTATCCCTACCATATCTCTCCCATTAGAGTGGGACCTCCTTTTGAGAGCAGGAACTGTATAAAATAATAATAATAATAATAATAATAATAACAACTAACATTTGTATAGTGCTTACTATGTGCCAGTCACTGTGCTAAATACTTTACTATTATTATCTCATTTGGTCCCCGTAATAATCCTGGAGATAAGTGCTGTTATTATCATCATTTTCCAGATGAGGAAACTGAGGCAAACAGAAGCTATTGTGACTTGCTCAGAGTTACCCAACTAATAAGTGTCTAAGACTGGATTTGAAGTCTTCCTTACTATAGGTTTCACACTCTATCCACTGTGCCATATAGCTGCATTCTTTCTATCTCCAGAGCTTAGCCCAGTGCCTCCAACATGCTTGATAAATGCCACTTGACCAACTGACTGGATAGAGCACTGGACCTGGAGTCTGGAAGACCTGAGTTTAAAACCAGCCTCAGACACTTATTAGCTGTGTGACTCTGGACAAGTCTTAACCTCTGTCTGTCTCAATTTCCTCATCAGTAAAATGAGGGTAATAAAGGTACTTATCTTCTAGGTGGTGTTGTGAAGATCAAATTAAATAATAATTATAAAGTGTACCATATAAATGCTAACTATATATGACTGTCATCAACATCACCATTATTATTATCTGTAAAATAGGGATAATGATACTTGTGCTGCCTAGATAATTTGGTTGTTATGAAGATCAAATCAGATCATTGATATACAGGGTATCCCAAGAGTCTTAGTGGCTTTTAAGCCTAAAATTAAGCTTTTGGGATTCCCTGTATTTTTAAAACTAAGCTTAAAACTAAGACTTTTGAGATTCCTTGTATATTTAAACACTATGTAACCCTTAAGGCATGATGTAAATATTAGGTATCATGGTAGCAGTACTCATGCTATTGTTTTGGCTACATTTTTATTGTTGTCTCATAATTTGTTGAGAAATACATAGAGATGGGGCAGCTAGGTGGCGCAGTGGGTAGAGCACCGACCCTGAATTCAGGAGAACCTGAGTTCAAATCCGACCTCAGACCAAACACTTGACACTTACTAGCTGTGTGACCCTGGGCAAGTCACTTAACCCCAATTGCCTAAAGAAAAAAAGAAAGAAAGAAAGAAATAGAGATTATCTAAAGTTTGTGGTGGTGACATAACATTGGCAGGGATAGAAATTAAGTTGGTTGATAAGAGTTAGGATTTAGAAAGATCCTGACAGTCTGGGGAATACCTAAAAAGATGAAATATAAGTGATTCAGAGACTGAGCTTGACAAAGCTGGAGAGCATAGAACCTCAAGCTCGTGCCACAGATAACTTGGCTAAAGATGCTTGGAGAAGTTCTTCGGAGACATAATAGCTATCTCCAAGTCTTTGAAGGGCTCCCTTCATATGGAAAAGGAATTAGATTTGTTCTGCTTGGCCCCAGATGGCATCACTAGGAGCAGTGAGTGGGAGTCACAGAGAGGTAGATTTAAACTGGATATAAAGAAAAGCCTTTGATGGGGCTTCTACAGCTGGTAATGGGCTTCTTCCTGCCTGGAGGTCTTCTGGCAAAAGGTGGATGACCATTTGTCAGCTGTGCTCTAGAAGGGATTCTTATTCAGATATGAGTTGAACTGAATGGTCTTAAGGGGCCTAAACTGAAATCCTGTGAATGTTTGTGATAGGATTCTGGACTTGGAGTTAGGTAGACCTGGATAACCTTGATTGCCTCTGCCACTTGTTATATATTTGACCTTTGGCAGGCAGCTAGGTGGTGAAGTGGATAGAGCATCGGGCCTGGAGTCAACAAGATCTGCGTTCAAATGTGGCCTCAGACACTTACTAGCCATGTGACCCTAGGCAAGTCACTTAACCCCTATTTGCCTCATTTCCTCATCTGTAAAATGGGAACACACTGGAGAAGGAAATAGCAAACTACTCCAGTTTCTTTGGACAAAAGTCCATGGGGTCACGTAGAGTGAGGAATGACTAAACAACAAAGTTGCTTTAACTTCTTTGCACTTCTGTTTCATCATCTGTAAAATGAAGATATTAATATCTGTTATGCATACATCTCAGAGTTCTTGTGAAGCTCAAATGAGAATATCCTTTCTTGGAGGAGGGACAGTGGGAGAGAGCACAGGATGGTTTAGAGATAGCTTAACGGAAGTTTATATGAAAAGACTTGTGGATCCTGTCTAGTGTATTTGGTAGAGTACTGGCTGTGATCCTGGTTGATAATAACAATAATGATTAACATTTATAGAACATCTTCTATGTGACAGGCACTGTGCTATGTGCTTTACAAATATCTTTGTATCTTATTTTATCCTCACAACAAGCTGGAGAAGTAGGTGCTATTTATTATCCCCATTTCATAGTTCAGGAAACTGAGTGATTGAGGTTAAGTGACTTTCCCAGGGTCAAACATGAGCCAGTAAGTATATGAGACCAGATTTTATTCTGCTGCTTAGTCACTTAGTCACTCTGGGCCCCAGTTTCCTCATCTGTAAAATAAGAGGGTTGGACTAGATGACTTCAGAGGTCTCTTCTATCCCTAAATCCATGATCCCATGATATAGGCTTATTATGGGCCAGCAGTGAATGCGGCATCCAAAAAAATCCCTGCATTGATAGTAGTGTCTAACCCTGAGGCTACACACCAAAAAAGGGAGGTAACAACCTGTCTTCCTTAGTCATACCATGCTTGGAATAGAGTGTGATTTGCATGCTAGATTTCACAAAGGACATTGACAAACTATAGCCTGACCAGAATAGTAAAGGATCTGAAACTGGATCATCTGAGAAATAATTTAATGCATGTTAACCTGTAAAATAAAAAGACTGTGAGGAGGAGAGGGAGCAGATCTTAAAATATTTGAAATGTGCTGTCCTGTTGAAATGAGGGATTAGGTTCTGTGTGGGTCTGGAGAGCAGGACTAGCACCAATAGGGTGAAGCTGAAAGAGCTTTCAAATAATTAGAGCTGTCCCAAATGGAATGGGCGGCCTCAGGAGGTAACATGCTGCCAATCACCAGAAATAGGCAGAAGCTTAATGACCATCTGTCACGAACTTAACAGATAACCAACATTGATTCAATAGTTAAGTCACTATGTGCATGGTGCTCTGTTGCATGGGGGTGGTAGAGGGAATCTTTTTGAATCTTGAAAGTGGTTCAGGAGATAACACAGATATAATGAGATGGCACCTCTGCTCTTAAGAAGCTTAAAAATCTAGTGGTAGAGATAAAATATATGCACGAATAGCTATAATATAAGATAAAACATGAGAAATACATAAGAAAGATGTGATATCCAAGGAAGGAAAAAATAGCCTCATATAGGAAGGTTCAGGGAAGGCTACTGCTGGGTCTTAAAATAAGCAAAATTCTACAACTGTAGAGTTGGAAGGTTCCTTGGAGATCATCTGGTCCAACTCAGTGCAGGATTCCTACTCCTTAGCCTGGCTTTTAGGGTCTGTCATAATCTGGTGCCATATTAGAAGCATTTTTAGCTTTATTTCATGCTACTATTTGCTCCATCAACTGTGGTTACCTGTGTATATTAATATACCCTTACTCATATTATTTATTAACCCTGGAATGCCTTCCCTGCCTATGGAAAAACTTTATTCAGTTTTTTAGTTGTGTCTAGTTCTTGGTGACCTGTTTGGGGTTTTCTCTTGGCAAAGATACTGAAGTAGTTTGCCATTTCCTTCTTCAGCTCATTTTTCAGATGAGGAAACTGAGGCCAACAGGGTTAAATGACTTGTCCAGGTCACACAGCTAGTAAGTGTCTGAGGCCAGATTTGAACTCAGGAAGAAGAGTTTTGCTAACTCCAGGCCCAGTGCTCTATCCACTGTGCCAGCTACTAATCCTCTGAAACTCAGTTCAACTGCTACTACTTCCCAATGAACAAGGTGTAAAACATGGTGATTGTATTAGATCACAGATTCATAGACTTACCACTGGAAGGAACTTTAAAGATGATCTAATCCAACCCCCTCATTTTACAGGTTTAAGGACTTTCTTATGGTAAAGAGATTAGATTTTGTTCCATTTGGCCCCAGAGTACAGAACCATGAGCAATGTGTGGAGACTGCAAAGAGGCCCAGCACACGGAACTTTTGATTAGTCTGCTTTTGATCAAGTAGAGCTTGATTACTGATAGTATTATAGAGGCTTGAAACTTGAAAGGACCCCCATGAGACATGTATAATCTGAACTCCTAGGTTACAGGCACAGTCTGATACTAAAGGTCAGTAGTGGTTACTTTGATCAATTTGATGTCACCTCTCTCTACCTGTTAATATTAAGTTCAGTTTGGAGAGTTAGGATGTAAGCCATTTTGACATATGACTCTGTCCTTTTTGAATCTTGAAAGTGGTTCAGAGCCTGGGTTGGGGCTGGGGGGAGAGGGATGCTGCAGAATCATTGATTTAGAAACTATCAAGTTTATTTACTCTTTGATAGCTTTCTAAAATGCTGTTAAATAGTAAATGGCCATCTACATAGCCCAGGCTATGGTTGACATGTAAACATGCCAAGTTCTTTCAAGTATATTTTATTCAGTTAGTTAATAAAAATCAGGCCTATTTTGAAGGTCTTGAGAGTATAGCATTACAGCCACAGAATTAAATGTGTGCCAAACTGTATGAAAGGGATCAAGGATAACTAAGAAACAATTCTTTCAACTAAAAGTATTATGGAACTCTTAATTGGCATAGTGTGCTATTAAATTGGAGAGAGCATTTCAGTTTTTGAGTATGCAAATGACCTGACCCAGACTCTATAGCAGTAGTCTGTTAAACTAGGAGGCCAAATGTGAAAGGATCCCATGGCCAGCCCTTCAGCAAAGGAAGGCTAAACATGGACATGGGTCTAATTTGAGCTGGACAGGTGCGCAATAGATCTGGAAAAATCCTGCTTGTGTGTGGACACACATGTGCAGTGCTGGTTCCCCAAAAATATCCTGTGGCATATACTCGTGTTTTTAAGCTCAGAGGCGTAGTTTCTGGTGTGGCTGGATAGCACATCCCTAAGTTTAGGAATTTATCTTTTGTAATTCTACCCATGGATATGTATAGCCCAATCACTAAAGGGAGAGCCTCAGCTTTGGGTTTATTAATAACCATCACCATCACATTTTATCTGGCAAAAGAAAACATCCCACAACAATTGTATAAGGTGAGTTTGAGATTGCTTCCCTCTTTCTGTCAAGCACACCACCATTCTTCTAGTCAGCTAGAAGTAACCTTGAGTTTTCACCCTCCTTCACCCTAAAAATCTAATCAATTGTTAAGTCTGGTTGATTATACTTTCACAACATATGCTGTCTCTCAAATCTGTCCTCCTCTCCATTCTCATGGCCACCACCCTAATTTAAGTTCCTAGCGTCTCTTGCAATATCCTCCTAATTGACTTCCCTTTCTCACAAGTCCTTCCCCATTCCAATCATTCACACACATGCCAAAGTGATAGGCCTAAAGCATAAATCTGACTATGTCACTCTCCTATTCAATAAACTCTAGTAACTCCCTGTAAGGAATGCCACTGTAGGCCCACTGAAACCCTACCAGAATTGTGGCCCAGCTATAATTAAGCTAAGTTTGAAGAAGGCAAGGAAGAACCAGGAAGCCAGGAAGGTACTGATGATATGAGATCACCCCACGCTAGACTATGAAAACATGGGCTTGATGCCCTGGGCAGTGGCTTCTCTGATTTGATGGTCACTGTCATCCTTTAGTACAGTGCCTGGCACTTAGTAGGTGCTTGATAAATGCTTATTGATGTGACTTGATGGAGCACAACTCCATCCAGGCTGCCACCATCCAGGCAAAGATTGTGTCTTTGTTAGAAAAATAAGGAAGACAAGAGAAACTGCACTCTACTATCTCTGTGGATTCTTGCCAGTTGTTTCACTTGTGTCCTTTAATAAAGGATTTAAGTGGTCCTTGAGGCCTCATTGTGACAGATCCTTAGACCTGACCCAGTTCATTCCCATTATGTTTAGAACCAACTAGAAACTTTTGTTTGACATTTAAAAGTCCTTAATAATCAGACTCCATTCTGTCTTTCTGACCATGATACACATTGCTCCCCTTCACTTCCCCTTCTATAGCCCAGCCAAATTGGCTTTCTTGCAATCCTTCATACATGGTATTCCTTTTCCCATCTCTGTCAAGTTCCCCATATTTGAAATTCCTTCCCTCCTCACCTCAACCTCTTTGAATTCCTAAGTTCCTTCAAAGCTCAGCTCAAGTGGTATCTCCCACATAAGGACTTCCTGATCCCAGCACTTGCCAATACTTCTCTTGAGAAATTGCCTTGTATTTATTTTGTACATATATGTATGCATGTTATCTCCCCCAATAGAATGTAAGCTCTTTGAGGGTAGGGATGTTTTACTAGATACTTGAAATATTTATTGATTGATAGCCAATACAAATATTATTATCAATCACTTTACAGATGAGGAAACTGAAGCTCAAAAAGTTTGAGTAACTTGCCTACAGTCACATACCAAGGACCTTAGCTTTTCTGACTCGAAATTTAATGGTTGTTCCATTATTCCATGTGGCTCCTTACTTTCTATTTATCGGCAAATAGTACAGGTTTACAAAGCAAATGTTAAGGAAGGAGAGATGGAGAATAAAGGAGGAGGGGAGCAAGTCCTCCATAATGAATTTAGAAATCATCAGTCTTCTCAGAACCTTAGTTTCCTCACATTTCAAATGGGAAGAATAATACCGATACTACCTATCTCATAGAACTGTCATCAAGCAATTAACAAGAATTTATTTTAAGGGCTTACTCTCTACCGGGCATGGGAGATAGAGAGAAAAAAGTGAAATAGTTCCCACCCTCCAGGAACTTACATTCTAATGGGGAAGGCAACATGTTGGACATACAAATATAGTGATACTATATAGAGGGTATATGAGCAAATACTTTGTAATCCTAAAGAGAGGCAGGTGATAACCAAACCATCAAGTCCCAAGCTACCTTTGCATCCCATTCTTCAGAAAGTAAACAACACTCTTTGAAAAGTATCTGACAAAAATCTGACACTATCACGGAAAAACCAGCATCATTTCCTCTGGGCACATGTACAACATCAACAACATTTATTTTTCAACAAAATGTTGGTGCTCCTTTACTCAGTACAAATTCAGATGAAAGCTTGACTTGAAATAAACAGATCTCTCCTTATAACATCTGGTAGACTGGAGATTTCAAATGTCACTTTTGAGGTGGGTAAAAGTCTTGATGCTTAAGTTTGTATTAGGGGAAACACCACTGTTTTGCTTTTAAATAAACAAAGTTAGATTTTTCTCTCTAATCTAATCTGGGACATCCTAGGTGGTGCAGTGGATAGAGTGCTGGGTTTGGAATCAGGAGTACCTGAGTTCAAATTCAGCCTTAGACACTTACTAGCTATGTGACCCTTAGCAAATCATTTAACCCCTGTTTGCCTCAGCTTGCTCACCTGTAAAATGGAGATAATAACACCTACTTCCCAGGGTCGTTGTGAGGATCACATATTGAGATCATACATAGAAAGTGGGGTATAAATGTTAGTTTGTCATTATTGATCAATAAGTATTTATTAAGCACCTATTGTATGAGCACACTCCATTTGAACTACTTGGGATATAAAGACAAAAATGAAATAGTCTTTGCTCTCAAGGAACATTTGTGTGGCATTTTATTTCATTCAAAATGATCATATGGTAAATTTGCTTATCCTTCCTCATCTCTAAAACTAGGGGATTGGATTAAATGGTCTCTGTTGTCTCTTACAACTCTAACATTCTGTTTCAATGATTCCACCCACTCCATCTGCCATTCAAGAGTAATCTACTAGAAATGATGCATTTGAATATCTGATGTTTAGCAGGAAAGAAAAAAAAATAAGAGGCAAAAGATGAATCCTATATGATTTTCATTCTTTTCCTTTGATGTAGTTTCCCCAAAATTAGGAATAGGGAATTCACAAGCATCTTAGTTGTTGATGAATTCATTCAGGACTTAGACTCAAGAAGATCAGAGTTCAAATACTACTTCAAACATTTACTGGCTGTGTGACCCAGGGCAAGTGATTCAACCTGTATGTGTCTGTTTCTTCATCTTTAGTGGTAATAAATAGTGTCTACCTCCCTGTGCAGATGACGATATCAAATGAGTTTAACATATGTAAACACCTTTCTTTAAACCTTAAATGCTACGTAAATGCTAGCTATTATTCTTACCACTCCTTAAGGTATTAAATAAGAGTGGCAAAATTAATTGGAATCTCGGTTGCCTAAAATTTTTCATTGCCTTTAGCAAATCCACACATTCATGTGAGTCAAAAATGGAGAGAGAGTGATGATTTTTCAAATGATTGAAAGGTGTTTTTATTTAGGGTTTTCTTTCTTCTTAGGCTTTTTAGTTTTAAGTACCATTGATTATAGAGGAAGAAAGATCAGACAGCTGCTATCATCTAGCTCATTGACTGTGTCTCCCCACAGAGTTGAAAACCTGTTTAGTGATGTGAAAACTTGTACCATCAGTTCACGTGAGGTAAGAGGGAGACTACAGAGTAAAAAGGACAAGGGAATGAGAGGTACTGGGGTAAGCAAATAATAAATGCTTATTAATTTTTCTTTCCCTTAACCCCAACCCATGAGAAATAGGTGACAACTTCTTGATTTGTTACTGTCAGCCCAGAAAAAAAAAAACAAATTCTTAGAGAAGATTATGCTTTAAAGTAAATAAAAAAGCAGTGGGGAAGAAATGATGTGGAAAAAATGATTGTAGTCTCAAAATGAGGGGACAATCCTATATTTAACAATCAGAATATCCAATAATATTCTATATGGTTGAATATGTATATATATATACATATAGATATAGATATAGATTGCTTGTGACTTGATTATCTCACTAGAATTAGAAGTTTATTCCTATAGGGATAACAAATAACGTAGGAAGGAAAAGGGGGCTCAGATCTGGAGTTTAGTGGAGAAAAGAAAGATGATCAACATTTTCTGACTCTCAGGTGAACACAACATCATCCAGAAAAACCACCAAGAGTGTGAACATTGGCACTGTTTGGGAGTGACAAAACTGGGGGAAAAAATGTGACAAAAAGGAAGATGACTCATTAAAGAAAATCTGCCTCTGTTCCTGAATATTCCAAAACAGACACTATAGTAAGGGTTTTGATAGTCAGTAACTTAGTCTGGTACTATAAAACACATACCTATGTAAAGGATTATAACATCCTGAAAACTTAAGGAGCACAGATGGTGGGGTTTGTTTTTTTTTTTTTTTTATCATTGCTGCTGTTGGAAGGCAAGGGCTTCATTAAAAGAAAAGTAGATCTAACCAAGCAAATAGCTAGTTTAAAAATATGGTATCTGAGAACAGACTGTAGATTTATGGCCCATGGCTTAAAACACAGGAGTGACAGTGAAGAGTGATGGTGAGAATACATTTGCTCGGAGTCTTACAAATCCAATCAAAATGGCTTTAAGCTGAAAAAGAAGGGGAAAAGTAGAAAACCTCCTATGCACATTCACCAAGCTAGTTACCATAGATTGTACTTAGAATACAGAAAGAATAGCAGGAAAAATGTCCAGGAATTCACAGGAGACAAAATCCAAGAAAGGAGCTAGCCATGGCCTCAGATGTCTATAATTGATGAAGTATGGAAAACAAATAGGTTGAACTAGAGATCTTGATGCAAGATGGCAAATTTTGTAACATAAATATCACTGACATTTTAGGATAGGGTATTTGAATGGAATTTAGTTCAAGAAAAGCACCTTACTGAAGATGTACAGAATAGGTAAAAGAGTGGGTCATAATAAGCATTATAATATTAACAAGATATACTCAAGTGAGGAATTCCAGGAATTAGTGGGGAGAATGACAAAGAACTTTTGGACAAAAATCCGTGAGGACAGATAACCAAGTGATATTATCGTCAGAATATACTACCTGGACATAAAGAAGACATGGATTAGAAGTCTCAGGTTATAATCCCAAGCTTGGAATGAAGAAATAAAATAAAAATGATGAAGGACTTCAATTATCTGGACACCTACTGGAACTTTTCCTATCCAAAGAAGAACAAGTCATAATTGCTTGGCTTGCCTTCATGATGATATCACCCTTCAAAAAATAGAATACCAATGAAGGAAACTGCTAATCTGGGTCTTGATCTTACCAACAAGAGAATTAAAGTAGATGGGAATCTTGGGGGGAAGTGACAAGCACTTCTTAGATTTTTGAGCTAGAGGAGGAGACAAATATTGGCCGTAGTCTCATATTGTCTTATCTCTTTGGGAAGAGCTAATTTCAGAGGATTCAGAGGAAGACTAGATAGAATCCAGCAGTGTTAATAAGCTCTTCAAAGTAGATTTCTGTCCTGACAAAGAGAAATACTTATGCTGAACAGAAAAAGAAAGAATTGCACTAGGAGACTGATATAGGTGCACAGGGAATTTACCAACCAAAAACATGTTAGAAGATGAAAACAAGGGCAATTAAGAGTAGAGAAACAAAAGTCTTGGACCATCTTGTAAAAATTATGTATCAAGGGCTAAATCTGAGGCCAGTAAGGAAAGATTAAGGCAATAAAAAGGAAATTTTTTTAAATCTCTGGAAGTTTATCAAGCAAATGAGAAATCAAAGGCTGATCTACTCATTTTGCTTTTGCATTCTTTGTCAAGGAGAATGATCTTTGGCCTGGAAAAGATCCAAATAAGTAGGGAGAAAGTAAGGGAGAGCCTAGCCTTCCCTTGATGAATTCAAGTCACCAGACCCAAGTGAAAATACAAACAACCTGGAATACTAAAAGAGGTGGTATTTTATTGAGCCAATTAATGATCTTTATTTAATCATGAAACTCAGGATATATCCCAAGAGGTCATTGAAAGAAAGATGGATCACCTATCAAAATATTTATTAAAACACTTTTCATGGTGGCAAAGAATCGAAAACAAAATAGATGCCCACAGACTGGGGAATAGCTAAACTAAATTATAATGCACATGAATGTAATGAATTATTACTGGGCCATGAGAAATGATGAAGAATTCAGAGAAGCATCATAAAAACTTTTTATGAGCTGATGCAGAATAAAGCAAGCAAAACTAGGAAAAATAATAAATTATAAAAAACAAAGGAAATTAAAAGAATTACCAAAAAAAAAACCTATGCTCTATAATGGTAATGATCAAGTTAGGATTTGGTGAAGAGTTGATTTCTCATCTCCCTCCTTTCTTTGTAGACACAGAGAACTTCGAGTGTGGATTATTTAATACACTATCAGACTTGAATGACTCAGTGACTGGTTTTACTGATGTGCTTTTTTTTAAATTTCTCTTTTTTTCCGAGGATAATTTGCTGGGTAAGGGAGTGAAAAGGGATATATTTGGAAATGAAGGTGATTTAAAAACAAAATATATCAATAGATGTTTTTAAAACAGAAAAATGTTTCATGGGTTGCAATTAAATTTGGAAAGTTAAATCGGGAAAATAAATGTGATTTAAAAGAAAGATTATGAAAAATGGGAGATGTGCTATGGGATTAGAGAAGGGAAAATGACCTAATTTTCTAAAAACTTGGAAGAGTTCAGTCTATAAACTATAAGTCAAAGAGTTTGACTTTAATTCCTGGTAGCATTCTAGGAAGATAATTTTTGTCTAACAAGATAAAGTTTAATATGAATAAATGTAAAAATCTTATACTTTGGCCCAAAAAGTCAGCTTCACAAAAAAAGTATAGAGGGAGGTGTAGCTAGATCTCAGTTTGCCTTAAAAAGAATTGCTGGTTTTAGTAACCTGCTAGCTCAATATGAGTCAATAGCAATATAGCAACCAAATATAAGCTTTGGTTGCGTTGACAGTACCTAGAGCATGAGATGTAATAATAGTGTCGCCTAAATTCTTCCCAGGTCATACCCAATCTGGGCAGGAATTGTGTTCAATTTGGAAAGTCACATTTTAGGAAGAATGTTGATAAGACAGAAGTGAATTCAGAGGAGAGTGATGAAGCTGCTGAGGGTTTTTGAAACCTGCTGTTGAATATCATTTGAAGGAACTGGATAATTGTCCATTTGGAGAAGAGAAGACTCCATAGACAGTTATCTTCAGAAATTTCGAGGGCTTTCACACAGAAGAAGGTTTAAGTTTGTTCTACTTTACACCAGGCCACAATTAGAAGTAGAGGCAAATTTTGGCTTGATGAAAGGAAATCCTTCTTAAAAAAATGAAAGCTATCCAAATGTGGGTTTCTAATCACTGGAGATCTTTCAAACAAAGACTGGATGATCTCTCATAGGAAATATCATAGAGTTGATTTTTAGTTGTATAAAGTCTGAACTCAGTGGTTTCCTGGGTCCTTTTCAATTCTAGAATTAGCTGATTCTGTAACTTAATTTCCTGGGCAGGTCACTCCAGTTACTTCAGTAAAATTTGGGGATGACACTATGAGTTTTCTAATGTCTTCTCCAATTCTAAAGCTTTTAAAAAACTATGCTGTGAAATAACTTGTTTGTTCATGTTTTAATGACACTGTTGGCTATCATCATTTCTGAAATATAGCCAAAGATGAACTGAGATGCTTTGCTGTCCTCCTAACAGGTCTCTATTATGCATCATTCACTGGCTGTTGTGAAATTTGTGACTGTTACATCTTATCCAAGCAAACGCTGTAAAAGGGCTTTTTAGGACAATTAATTCTTGATTTGTGCATTTGCCTTTCACAGTCTCTCTTCAGCTCAGATCCTTTCCTCACAAATACGTTCATCATAAATACTATTTCATTTAAGTTTCATTTTCCCCCACCCTTGTAGAGTTATACTCAACTTTGCCAGATATGTTATTCTTATTTTGGAATATCCTATTCAAGCTCTCTTCTCCTTTTTTATTGGTAGTTGCCACACCTTGTGTGAACTTGACCATAGTTCCTTAGTACTTAAATTTTTTCTTCCTAGTTCCTGACAGTATTTTTTTCCTTTGATTTGGAATCTCTGGATTTTGACTATCACATTCTTTGGAATTTTTTCTATTGAGGTTTCTTTTGCCCTTTGGTTTTAATAGGTCTGGACAGTTTTTATTCACAATTTCTTAAAATATGGTATGCAGACTTTTTGTTGTTTATGGTTTTCACATAGTCTGATGATACTAGATTTTCTTTTGATCCATTTTCCAGGTTAGTTATTTTTTACATGAGATCCTTTATGTTTTTTCCTATTTTTTCATTGTTTTGATTTGATTCTATTGTTTTGCATAGTCTGATTCCTATTTGGTTCTAATTTTTAGGGAGTCTGTCATTTGGGTAAGGTTTTCTACCTCCTGTAGTAATCTGGTAGAGGAGGTTTTCCAGTTCTTTTCTGTAGAACTCTCCTTTATTTTCAATACTTTGCTCAAGAACTTTCATTTAATATATAAATCATTTGTAACTTTTGCTTCACTTGCTTCAAAAATTCTAATCAACCTTCTGTCCAAGACATGTTCTGTTTGTTTTTTCTTGTAGATATTGTGACACTATCCTCTTCTTCTAGATTTGTTTTAGATGTCCCTGGATCCATAGTTCTCTATCATTGGTGTCTTCTTTGGTTTGCTCATTTTCCCAACTTATTTCCCAAATTGGCACTTTGTGCCATGACCAAGTTATGTGCTCCTCTGGAAGGAATGGTGGGCTGTTGTTTGGGCCTAATCTGTATCATTTTGGGATCCTTACACTAATTCTTCTGGGTATCAAGCTAAAGGCTCCAAGTATCCTTGCTTTATCCTTACTCTATGCTTTACCCCAAGACACATAGCTGAAGACTCTAGGTTTTTCTGGTACGCTGCTGGTCTGCTTGTTTGTAGACTTCTGTGTGCTGTACTTCCAGGCCAGATTTTCTGACTGGATCTCTCATTGTTAGTCCCCCCAGAGAACACAGCAACTCTTTCCAAGTTTCCAGGGTTAGATCCTGCTTTACACACCATGCAGGAAATAATATTAAAGAAAAAGTTGGAGAAGATCTCTAAAAGGAAGAACAGTTAGGTGGATTAGGAACCAGTTGATTGTCTAAAGCAAAACAGTAACCATCAGTGGTTCAGTGGAAGAATATCTCCAGTGAAATTTTCTAGGCTTCTTTGTGCTGTTTAACATTTTTATCAATGTACAATAAAGTCATAGATGGCATGCTTATGAAATTTGATGGTGACACTCTGCTAGAAGGAAGAATGAGCATGTTGATCAAAAAAATCTTGACAGGCTAGAATGTTGGTTCGAATTTTATTAGATGAAATAAGAGGCCACTTCTTATTAGATGAAATTTAATAGGCATAAATGTAAACTCTTACTCTTGAATTGAATTGAATTTAAAAAAATAAAACTACAGAAGTATAAGATGGGGGAAATTTGACTAGATAGCAGTTCCTCTGCAAAGGGTTGTAGCTGTCATTTAATGGGACACTTGTTCTGCTTGGTTCAAGAGGGAGGAACTCAGAAATGGGTGAAAATTGCAAAAAGAGAATTGGAAATTTGGTCTCCATGTAAGGAAAAACTAAGAGCAATTCAGAATTAGAATGGGCTACCTCAGGAGCTCACTAGAGGTTTTCACACAGAGACTGGGTACTTGGGTAAATTGTAGTGAAATTTCTTATTCAGGTGCAGTTTTGAAAGAAGGTGTTTGACTGATGAAGGGAACTAGTTTTCTCTCTCTTGGCTGGCCCCTTGTCTTCTGGAACCACTTGTCCCTAGTTACTTCTCCAGGAGTGGTGCTCTTTTTAGTTTTGCCTTTCATCCTTCCCCTCAAGGCAAGAGAAGCATGCCGAAGTCAGTACGGACTCACTGGGTTGCGGTATTGTTCTAAATTTACATGTCATCTCTGCGTTTGGGAAGCTATGAAAATGTGCATCAATAAAATCTCTTTTATGGGTCCCCAATCTTGTGCCAAGAAATTCCTCCTAGTGGTAATAAATTCTATCAGTCTGTATCCCTACATGCCTCCCTGACCTTAGCCTCCCTTTTAACTGTGTCTAATCCCCCAGGAATACATAAATCAGTACTTAAATGAGTGACCAAGTTATCTTGGAGAAACCAGTTCCTTTTAAAATAAATGGCAAAGGGGCAGCTGGGTGGTACAGTGGGTAGAGCACTGGCCCTTGAGTCAGGAGGACCTTCAGGAGTTCAAATGTGGCCTCAGATATTTGACACTTACTAGCAGTGTGACCCTGAGCAAGTCACTTAACCCTGATTGCCTCCACCTAAAAAAAAAAAAATGGCAAGTCTTGGAGGGGGAGGGAGATGTGAGGGAGGGAGAAAAAATTGGAACTCAAAATCTTATTAAAATGAATGTTGAAAACTATCTTTACACGTAATTGGGAAAAATACTACTTACTAAAAAAAACTTAAAAAAAGAATAAACAACAAATGGCAAAACAAATTTAAAAATCAGGACTACATAAAAACAAAGAGTGGGAGGGGCAGAAGTAAAACGGAGAGTCTTACTTACTTACTTACAGGGTTCATTAGGTGTGTTGTCTGTCTGTGGAGTACCCTGTCAGCTCTGCATATCATATTAATTAAATGACAGCTATAACCCTTTGGAGAGCAACTGCTATCTAGTCAAATTTCCCGCATCTTATACTTTTGTAGTTTTATTTTTTAAAATTCAATTCAAGAGTAAGAGTTTACATTTATGCCTATTGATCATACAGTCTTTTGGGGGTCTCAACGTCCTGCTCTCTTTGCTTCCAGGACAATTGCTCCACTACTTAGTACTCAGTGGGCAAAGGCAACTATTCTGGCTGCCTGTCCCTGCAAGGACGCCCGCTCAAGTGCACTATGGGGCCACTTTCTCTTGCTGCAATCACTTCTATCTCACTCTATCAGTGCTTCTCTGACTTCATCCTCAGCACATTTGTTTATACCTCCCTTTTGTGAGGTTTTTCATTGTCTCCTCCAACTCCTTGGCAGCCTTCCCATAAGGCGCTATGTGCAAAATCAGTATAATCCATATCTGATTGCTTACTGTCTCAGGGAGGGGGAGGGAAAGGATAGAATTTGGAACTCAAAACTTTAAATAAAAATGATTTTAAAAATTGGAGAAGTAGTTTTCAAAATAATTAATAAATGGAGATTGTGCAGTGGTCAGGGTGGGGGCAAAGAGACCTAATAAAGGTATTATTCCAGATTCATATAAATGAGTAAATGATAAAAAGATTTTGAAAAAAAAACATAATTTGCAGTCCACTTGACTTCTGTGGTTATACGTCGTTACACCTAAATGAAAGGTAGCACTTAACAGAAAAAAAAGATTAACCTGGTGTCTTAGATAATCATCCTGAGTACCATTCACAGCGAATATGCATCAACTATATATGTAATAGACATAGCACAGTGTAAAGCATCACTTGACAAACTGCTTCATGCTACAGGCCTAACTTACATGCAAGATATATTACATGTATTATGTCACATGCATAGCCACAGAACAGAAGCAAATATGTACACAGCACAGCAAAAGTAAAATTATAATAACCTCAGTAGACTTATAGGATAAGAAAGCATACAGAAAGAGCAGGATATACATAATTAAATAAGTACATAATGAAAGTATGCATTGCTAATAGAAAAATGTACCTACAGTACATTCATGATACTAAAACAAAAGAAAATAAACATGAACAAGAAAATAATGAGAGTATACCTAAAACATGCAGTGTAATTAACAAGTACATCAATAAATGTGCAGCCACCTGTAAGACACACATTACATGGGTAAACTTGAGTGTTGTTATCTGGCTACATATGTACACCTCTCTAGTTTCTCCTGGAATAGGACGTAGTATAGTTGAATAGACCTAGCTCTTCCACTATATGCTGGCATATTGGCTGCCAAACCTGATTTTCTTTTAATATTTCTTGTCACCAGGGGCAGCTAGGTAGCACAGTGGATAGAGCTCCGGCCTTGGAGTCAGGAGAACCTGAGTTCAAATCTGGCCTCAGACACATAACACTTACTAGCTGTGTGACCCTGGGCAAGTCACTTAACTCTGATTGCCCATCAAAAAGAAAAAAAAACAAAACAAAACTATTTCTTGTCACCTGGAGCCATTTTCTTTTGGGCCCATTCTAATTTCTAGGAGTTTAATTCTTAGCATTTATCACCGTCTGATTAAAAAGTATTATCTCTCCTTGCCACTATTTCCTCCTTCAGTATTCCATTTTGCATCTCTTGGTTTATTTCTTCTAGGTGCTCTTGTAGTCTTTGTGGTCAGGACACTCTTGTCACTGAGTCTGTACTTTGACTTGTGGAGTTCCTCTCTTCTTCTCAGTTTACCCATTAGACTTCTCTCAGTCCCAAGGTAGTTCTTCTTTGAGTTTGAAACTTTTTTCTTGTTATTCATAACTCCAGCCTCAGTTTCTGGATTAGGGACTTGGACAGGATCAAACTCCACTCCCCCTAGCTTTTCTTCAAAGATCACCACAAATACTACTTCATACTTTCCCTCACTTCTCTCACTCCTTGTCTCCTCTTCCTCCATATTGCTTTATATTTATTTCTATATAGGCGTGTTGTTTACCCTGATAGACTATAAAGTCCTTGAGGGTAAGGACTTTAGTATATTTATTTTTGTATTCCCAGTGCAAAGCATGCTTTTTATTGTTGTCCTGGACCTGTGAATTCATTGGCATAGGGTGCTCCTGATGAGGGGCAGCGAGGTGGCACCGTGGATACAGTGCTGAGTCTGGAGTCAAGAAGACTCGTTTTCCTAAGTTCAAATCTGGCCTTAGACACTTATTAGCTGTGTGACCCTGAGCAAGTCACTTAACCCTGGGTTTGCCTCAGTTGTTTCATCTGTAAAATGAGTTGGAAAAGGAAATGACAAACTACTCTAATGTCTTTGACAAGAAAATCCAAAATGGGGTCACAAAGAGTCAGTTACAACTCAAAAACACCTAAACACTCCTAAGGAAGAAACAAATATGGTTTGCAAATCTGCAAATCATACGTAACAGTTGCCAGGGGTACTGAGAAATTAGTTGACTGCCACACTGTCAGTATATGTCATAGGCAGGACTTTTGTTAAAACCTCCCTGACTCAAAGACTGGCTATCTAAGCATCTCGATACATGCTTGTTTGTTGATTAATTAGGATAGAAGTAATATTAATAGATAAGAAGAAGGAAGAAGCAGAAGTGAAGTACAAAAAATAAAAAAAAGAGGAGGAGGAGGAAGCCTGAGCATGTAACTTTAACTTCCAATTAAGTTTATTCTTTAACTAGTAATTAAATGAAGAAATCTAATTCTTTCCATCCAGCCAGTAACTGTTATTGACAGAATGGTGCTTCTATATTTAGGTAGTATTCATGTTCACCGTTTCATATCAAATAGGAACCAATTATGTTTGTCAATATTCCTTATATTGGAGTTGCTCTGGGAAACAGTATATTCCAGGAACATTTACTTACAATATCTCTTGAAGTGTTTTTTTTAATAGAACTAATTTATAATCTATAATCAATAAAAATAGAAGCAATACATTATCTCTACTTCACTGTGTAATGGACTGTAGTTTAGATGAAAAATGAAATCTCATATAAAAATCCTAATTATATCTAATCATACCCTGTATATCAATTTTATAACTGCAATGTACATTTCACATGATCTTCTGTGCTGGATTATGACAGTTTTTAAGGGTTTTAGAAGGGAGAGAAAATGTAGAAATTGTGAATATATGTGAAGCCATAATAATTGATCTTCTTGAGCTAATCAAATTAATGATCAAGACAAACTGGAGAGTCTTAGCTATCTACTTTCTCTTAGTTAAATCCAAAAAGAACTCTAATTAGTAGTGTGAGCTCAAATTGTCTTCTTTAAGCGGTCATCTTATGTGACATTTTATCCAAATCTTCAAATGAATCTGAACAAAAAAAAAAAGCAATGTTCTAATTAGTAAATTACTTTGGTATTCACAGTCCTGAGAATCCTTTCTTATATTAAATTATGAAGAAGCTAAGTTACGGAATAGTCAGAATCATGTAATAAAATTATTTACAGCACTTCTCTTATTTAAAAAAAATACTGGTTTTTGAATGCTACAATACAAATGGTTAGTCAACAAGCATATAAGTATTTGCTATGTTCAAGCCACTGTGTGTTAACTCTGGGGATACAAATACAAGCAAGCAAGGCAATCTCTGATTGTATTTCCAAGAAATGTAAATTCAAATTTTAAAATTTCTTTTAAAGTAATTTTAATTAATTTTATTTTTATTAATTAGGAATTACTTATATTCTCTCTGTTCCACTTTTCCCAATGAGGGAAGAACTTCAGGAAAACAAAACCCTTGCAACAAATATGCATATTCCACCAAAACAAATTCCCACATTGGTCACATCCAAAAATGTATGTCTCATTTTGTGTCTTGAGTCTATCACCTTTCTGGTAGGAATGGCTAGCATATATCATCATCAGTCCCCTGAACTCATTGTTTTTTCATTACAATGAACAGTTTTCAAGTCTTTCAAAGTTTTTTGTCTTTACAATGTTGTTAGTAGTGTGTCCATTGTTCTCCAGGTTCTGCTTGATTTATTCCACCAATTCACAGCTCCACCAACAGTACAGGAATTTGCTTGGAAATTTACATTTTAATAGGAGAATTCTGGTAAGCATCCTCTGGAAGCAGAGGATACTGGCAAAAAGGAAGACACACAAATAGTGAAGTTAGAAGTTAAAAAAAAAAACATTGTTAAGAGCCTTCCTGAAATACCATTCTGAGTGGCAGAGTGGGATTTTAAGTTCAAATGTTTAAGTGTTAATGTGAAGAAAGAGTCGTAAGTCTGTGTACTCCCTAAAGGCTGACATGCCATGTTCTGTAATAGGAGTTGACTACAGTCACAAGAAGTCATAACATAAGAGATTTTAGCTCAGGTGCTGCTCTTCCTGCATTAAACTGCTTTATTGTAATACAGTATGGAAATAATGTTTAATGGGGAAAATTTTTAGGAAGGTATACCCATAAATCTCACTCTGCTTTTCTTCATAGCCTTAGGTTCCTCACCTCCCCCATATTCTCCATATATCTATAACTTTGTACACATTTGTATTTTGTCCTAATAGGAGTTTATGGTTTTTCCTATGGGCTTGCCATGAATCACTCTGCTACCATTTACATTATAACTCAGGAGTATGTTCTATTTTTCTTATCTAGAATAAAAAGGAATATGACAACCTGGTTTGTGTAATAATCTTCTGGGAACCGGATGTTATGAGTAGGAGCTCTTTGAATAAGATATAGAGACTAAAAATCTAGAATTGAGGCATTAGCCTTCAGGAGTACTTAGATCCTCCTGATTTGTCCTTAACATTTTCCCTGAAATAATGATGAAACAGAGCAAGCTAATTTTAACCTTAGCTATTAATACTTTTATTGCTCTCACAGTTCTGTATTTGGCCATAGTATGTGACTGCTTTTATTTTTTTTCCTTGTATGATAATGCCATTACTGAAATACCTTAGTATCTTTTTTTAAAAATATATGCCTTCTAGTATTATTGAGCATTTCTCCCAAAATATTATCAGTGATTCAGTTTATTGATAATTATTAAGGAATTTCTGATTGTTGCCAGTGAAAAAAGAGGAATCTGTGATAGTTCAGTTCAACATTAGTTAAGTACCTTCTAAGAGCTAAGGATGTATTTAAAAAGATAAGATAAAACATGCTTTTCAAAAGTTTAAAGTCTTATTAGGGGGACTATGATACATAAATAATTGTTGCACCAGGCAAAAAGTGATTTAAGTGCAGGAGAGATCCAAAATAGCATGAAAAATGTGAATTAATTGAGAGATCCCTCCCCTCAGGGAAGCCTTCATGAATGATTTGGTGCCTGAGGGAAACTGAAGTAATGGAAGGATTTTGAGAAATACAGATATATGACGTGGTTCATTTCCAGGAATGGGGAACAGCATAAAAAGTACAGAGTTGGGAGAGGGCAGGACAAGAATAGGGAATGGTAAGTAGTCCACTTTGACTAGACCAAGAATAGCATAAGACAAGATCAAAAAAAGAGGTTGGAGCCAGATTATAAAGATTCTCACATACCAAAATGAGTTTATACTTGTTGGTTTGTCAACAATAAATAGTCAACATATTTTCTTGAGTACCTATGTGCAAAGTGTTTTTCTAGACCCCCTGATGTGTAATGACTTTTCACCTCTAAGCAATGCTCTTATCTTGAAGTAAATGCCAACAATTTTGAAGAAGTAGCATTAGCAGAACTTCAGTCTGAAAACATCCCCCCAATAGTATCCCTTTTAGAGACGAGTTGAAACTAAGTCCAAAATGAGATAGTAGAATGGAACCTGAAGCATTTACGAGAGTAAATCTTAAGACAAGAGAATAAATTATAAATGTTCCCTGATTCCTCTGCAATGAAAACCATTTTTTTTTTGTAGGAAAATACTTTGTAAAATTATCAATCAAGCTTTTCCCCTTCACCTTTCATAAATTACAAACCATCTCCTTCAGCAAAATGAAAATAAATTTGAGAATGCGTAATGCGTAATGAGAATGAGTAATCTATTACCATTCTGTCCTGATTTTCTTTTGGAGACAGTGCTGGAAGTTACTATCCTAATACCGTGTTCACAATGTTTCCCTTCATGATATATTTCCCATATTTTGTGGGGAGTATGTTAGCATTAACAATTCTAGAAACATAGACTTTGGAATTTGAATGTTATCCAAGTAATAGAAAATTGAACTTGTTATCCTAATGTAAGAATAATTAATTTTAGTTTTAAGTAATTGATTCTAATTAAGTAGTTTAAATAATTTACATAAAATTAATTTTTTCTTAATTTAGATAAGGTGATTAATTTCTTTAACATAAAATAGTTTTAAAATATTTGGTCATTTCATATTCCTTTTTTAGATTTCTGAAATGGCCATTTCTAAGCGGTTTGGTTTAAATATAAAAATAAGTAGTAGGATTTTGAGTCTACCACTTTCTTATGTATCCTACAGGGATGGTCATCCCTCATCCTATTACTTGAATCATTACCATATTCATTTCATGTTTCTGAGTTCTAACATAATTCAGAGGTTTGCTTGGATATTTATTAATTACTAAGCTCCTTCTCATTAAATAGTTAGCTATTTGCCCCTACCTCAACTTACTAAATTTTATTTAATAAACTAGAGAAACCTTTTTGCCTATAAGCAGTTGTTTATCTCTCTGTATGTCAAAATCTCTAATCTCCTAGGCTTAAGTAAATATCAGAGTTACTGGCTTTACAACTTATTAACAAGTTTACGAATAATAAAACAAAGATGTAAATGATTATTTGTAATATTTTGGCTGTGAGATCATAGCCATAGCCACTTTTATCACTTCTACTCACATTCTCCTCACTCCTAAAACACAGTCCCACCTTCTGCACCTCCAGATAGCAGCCAAAATCTCTCAAGAACCCCTTTCTTATTTATTTACAATATAAACTCAGTCCTAATAGGAAATGAGTTACTTCTCTCTGTCTTTTCAGTTTCTCCCCAGCCATGACAGGTAAGTCTCCAAAGCAACAGTTAAGATTTTCCAGTCTCCTCACTTCTGTAGTACTTGGCACATAGTAAGTGTTTAATACAGTAAATCCTCAACTTTGGGGGGAGGGGACAGAACATTCCTAGAAAACAGCACAAAAGTAAAAAATTTGAATATTGATACATTGAACCTGTGGCAAATGGGAGGGTTAAGTTCCCACAACCACCAAAAACTGTCAGAGTGCTGAAAATACACTTCTCTGCATGCAATTTTTATAACAAAACATTAATTCTGATAATATGCGCTCTTCCTAACATAGTAATCATGAACAAAATAAAATTGGTAACATGCAAAACTATTTTTTCTCTCATCAGTAATTCCCAAGAATTCTGTGACCTTCTATGTCCTTTTTGCAAATATAATGAATCCTCAATTTGCTAACACCAAACTTTCAGTCTATGGTGCCTGTGGGCACCCTGGCATAGTTTATCTAACACCTTTATTTTCTCACTAAGCCTCATCACTGATTCTACAGGCTTGGGCTTAGAGCCCAAAGGACTTGCACTGTGCTTTGGGGGCATAAGTGCAACACCAAACTTGAGTTTTAAAGGCAAGCAATGAAAATGTGCAGTGAATGCATAGGGAGCTCTTTACAATGGTAGAGTGAATAAGACCAGTGAAGCACCTAGTAGGATACCAGCCTCTCCACAGACTTGCATGCATCTTGTCTCTCATTTTTTTCTCTATTGCACTTAGCACATTGCCAACTCAAAAGTGAAAATGAAGTTACTAATAGAATCTCAGAATGCTTGAAGTCCCACTGACTATAAATGTTTATTGATTGATTCCTTAAGGAATATTCTTTATAATGAATGATTCTCCATAAGATAAAAGGCAAAACAGTTTTATCAGGAAGCAAGTTCTCTTCATGCTCTTTTTCTCATTATGTCACTTGGTCACTCTTTAGCCATTACCTCTAACAGACTCTAGAATGACAGTTAAACTGTTAGGTCTCCCATAAGTTGTATTAAGGACTAAATCAACTCCCCACACCTAAGGATCTAAAATTTTGATAAATTTATGAAATATAAGTTTTAATGTGAGAACATTTCAATTAGGAAGGAAGACAGATTAAATAAGCTAATCACATTTTTGTAAAGGAAATAACTTGTGGTTAATGAAGACTTGAAAGGAACAGAAAAAAAAACCCTCAAGTTTAGGAGAAATTTGTTACTTGATTGATATAAAAGGTTGGAGTTAGGAATGACTTAAAAGAAGATTACACTAAGGCAGCTGGAAATAGTGGTGGGCCTGGAGTCAAGAAGACTTACCTGCCTAAATTCAAATCTGGCCTCAGACATTGGATGTGTGACCCAGAGCAAGTCACTTAACCCTATTTGCCTCAGTTCCCCATCCGTAAAATGAGTTAGAAGAAGGAAATGACAAACCATTCCAGGGTCTTTGCCAAGAAAACCCCAAATGGGGTCACAAAGAGAAACAAAAAGATTAAAACTATTTCCTTCACTCAAGTAGAAGTCATACTTCAGCCTTCCAGAAAACAACCAAGAAACCTGAATTACTTCAGTATAAACTTCTTGATGGCAAGGACTATGTTTTATTCCTCTTTATACTCCTGACAGTGCTTAATACGGTTCCTTGCATCTACAGGTTCTCAACAAGTGTTAAAAACAACCTAAAAACATATCAGAATTCCATGTAATTAACATTATATAAAGCTTATTCCCTTTTTCTTACCTTCCTCTAAAATCCATCTGATTTGTTCCATTAGGAATACAAAGCCATTTTCAAGCCGTCGCCTAGAAAATTGTGTCAAATATCAGAAGCAGCAGTGAGAAATAATGGGCAGGAAGAGACAAAAATTTTAAAGGCATAATTGTATAAAACCATTTAAAACAGGATCAGTCCTATGTATGTACCTCAGTGACTCTTGAAAGTATCACTTTAGGGGCAGCTAGGTGGTACAGTGGTTAGAGCACCGGGCCTGGATTCAGGAGGACCTGAGTTCAAATCCGGCCTCAGACATATAACACTTTCTAGCTGTGTGACCCTGGGCAAGTCACTTAACCCCATTGCCTAGCCCAAAAAAAAAAAGTATCACTTTGTTTTATAGCTAAAATATTCAAATGGATATGTTGTCTTATCAATTTGGGAACTCTACAATGCAGATCACAGCCCTTTCATGCCTACTCGTTTTTGCCCATACCCTCCCAGTAGTTTCCCAGAGAGAGTCCCCCTACCATTCTGGGGACCTTCCACATTTGCTCCTGACATTCATAAAGAGTCCCAAGTGGAACATTCTCATCATCCCCACTTTTGGTGACAATGACACCTGTTCTTCACAGTTCCTCATTGGATGTGTGTTACAGTCTGCTCACATCTATCATGCATACATCTTTGCCTCGCCCTCTAATGAATGCGGTACCCATTTAGTCTTCTGGAGGCAGTTGTATTTCATAATTCAGTGGCATCTAGTAGCTCCTAGAGAACAGTAGTATTGAAAAAGGTGGGTCTTTACTTTATTAGAAACTTGAAGTCAGTAAAAGAGCTTTGTAATTACCAAAAATCCCCTCTCTCTTCTACCTATTCTGGGCCCAACTCATCATTCATATGTGTATGTGTGTGTGTTCTTGGACAAGGTCTACTGGGCATCCATCCAAATGTACATTAAAATCTGATCAATAAATATTCTTCCATTTGGTTTTTCTTCTATGGATGGACAGGCCAAAATCTTTTGAATGATCACAAATCTCTTCCAAGAGGCTCTTCAGTATTGAGTTGTTGGATAAAATCAGTAGTACAAGGTCATATGCAAATAGGAACTTCTTAAGGACCTCACCATCCACAGAAGATCCCTCTTTAATTTCAGCTCTGAGCAGGATCTCCATCCTGTCACAGTGGTGAAAATCTTTTCAGGGAATACATTTTTCTCTTGTATGCCTTGCCTAATGTTTATTATAAGAGGTTTCAAGAACTGGGTTATTCTTATTGCTATATCTTCCAACTAATCTTGAATGATTTTGATAAATGGGATTGTTGTAAAAGAATCTATAAGGTTTATTCTGTAGAATGAATTTTTTTCTCTAATCAACAAGCAATAAGCATAATGGGATCCTATATTTGCCACATCTTTCAGTTAATTATGACATGGTAAGGATGTGGTCCATTGTTGATTATACCTTGTGAAAGCCTATATGTTTACCTGCTAATACACTTATCAAGGATGCCTTCAATTCATGTATAGCTGATTCTCCTAAAGATTTTGTGTGGATGAGAAAGTGTATAGGTTAGTAATTATTAATGTTCTCTTGTTTACCTTTTTTTTAGGTACAAATAAGATGTAGGATTTCCTCCACAAATTTAGTAGCTTCCCCTCCAGATATCTTGCT
This sequence comes from Vombatus ursinus, assembly GCF_900497805.2. NCBI lineage: Eukaryota > Metazoa > Chordata > Mammalia > Diprotodontia > Vombatidae > Vombatus > Vombatus ursinus. The sequence goes on from NW_020947062.1 coordinate 27,072,642, forward strand.
ATGGCCATCCTTCAGTGCTTTTAGAACAGTAACCTGTTGTTTATAGCACAATATAGTAATAAATACTCATTAATGCCATTAATATGACATTGTTATCCAACAAAAAGATTAAATGATACTCCATATATTATGTTTAAGGAGGCAGACAACTGTATGATGTATCTTAGAAACTGCCATCAAAAGTGGTTAATTTTTTTAAATTGTACTTGAAAGGGTGAACTTCAATTAAAATTCACTTATATGAAATAACTGGTGGTGCTAGATAAGTAAGTTACTTAATTTAGGGGTAGGACAGTGTTCCATGAAGATAAATGAAAGGGAAACCATGTTGTTTCTCAAATTAGAAAGTAGAGAGTATATAGAATTCCTAGCTGTCCCCAGGAGGGGACCAAATAGCCTAGAAAGTCCTTTCACAACTCTTCCCTCAATAATTAAAAATTTAGACTAAATCAAGGAAATGAAAGAAATGTGAGGGTTTAGAGAAAGAATTTCAAAGAACAAAATCCAAATGCAGGTATTCTTCTAAGACATATTGAAAAACTATTCATTTTTGCCTACTTTGTTGGAGATATTTCAGCATAACAGACATTATGAAGTTATGTAAGGCAGGAGAAGCTCTAGTACCAGAGTGATGTGAGATATCATTTCGTTAATGCCAAGATTATTTTGAACCCTTATCTTGAGATATCCTTAATACTTGTTGAAACAAAATACGTATATTTAACACATATATTTAAATTCTCTCTTTAACTTCTTTCCCTCATGTTTTTATTATACTTACTCAGTATTATTTTTATAAAAAGTCCACTTGAATAAACATTCACAAGTAAAGTCTCCCAGTGGAATACAGATGTACCTGGAATCTCTTTTGGAAACTAAAGACATATTTAAACTTAAATCAATAAATAACCTAAAATTCACCTTTGGCTTTCGAGAGCAATTTTAAGGTACTATTTTGCTCCTTTTGGAAATCTTTGGGATGATTTCTCATTTGCTGTGCCCATCTTAAATACTTCTCTCTCCTCCCTGCTACTACTTTAAAGTCACAGACAAAGTAGACATAGAACATAAAATTCCGTGGTAGGAATTGCATATTTATGCTTTTTTTCCAACAAGTGCTAAGATTTTTAAAATGAATGCCTCCTTCTATAACATTTAATATTACTTTTAAACAACTTAAATAAAATATTTTCTTGTTCCTTGGCCAGCACAAACAGAGCATTCAAAAGTTCTGTCTCTAGTACCTAACAACACTTCTGAAAAGCTTCTCAAAAGCCAGTTTCTATCCCCTTGCTCCCATCTCATTGAAAAGGAATTTGGGTTCTTCTGAGCTGCAGTACTCTTTCAAAGTGGTCATCATTGATTGGAATCAGTTCTTTTCTGAAAAAAAAAAAAAAAACAAACAAACAAAAAAAAAAAAACCAGTAGCTGACAGTCTGCTGTTAGCCATCTAATTGCTCCTTAACTGTGTTGCCTCTTTTCATACTGACACTGTGTCAAGAAGTGATTACCTCTTCTGGCAGGCCCTATGTAGAGACAGCATAGAGCTCTAATAAAGTAAGTCATACCAATATATTCTATTGCCAACATCATTTCCACCTAAGCCTTCAGCACAAAGTTGCAGTCTGTCTATGATGGGCTTCCTTGGATAGTCATTATAATCTCCTGTCATCCTTTCTTGGGAAAAGTAAAGATTTTACATCCCAGAGATTCTGACATAAGGTCTTCTTCACAGAGCTTCTTATGGGAGCATTGAAACTTGGGCTATTCTGTGATTAAAATACCTATTCTAGCTTTTTCACTGCTAAACACCAATTTAATACAACTTTCTTCAGCTGGTCGCCATGGTTGATTATATCCTATGAGATTTCGGGGTTGGGTACCAGATTTTGAAATAATTTTCATTTCTTTCTAGGATATAGAGGTGAAGCCCTTAATCAGAGGTGTGCTGGTAAATCTTCAACAATCAGCTCTCTGGAAGGAAAAGTCCCAAAGTATCCATAGCACACTCTTATGTCTAATCTGTGTTATTAACATTTTCTCCATCACTTTCCTAAGTCTAGGCAATCAACAAAACAATGTCAATCCTTGATTTGTAGAATTTGCCAATTTCTGAGGTATAGATGTTTACATTGAAAAATTTAACAATTGGCTTTTGACATAACTTTGAGCATACCCCTGTATGATGATAAATAGATGGAAAATAGGCCTGACTCCTCAGATGAAATTTGGATTTTGGAACATGTGTCAAAGATAAAATTTGTCCTTCTTTCCCCTAAGAAGAGTCAAATTCAATAGACTATCAGGAACATAGTATAGGTTGCTAATTTTTTAAACAACTCCAATAAACTCTGCAAAGTAAATAAACCTTTAGTGTCACTTAAATCTCCTGTGCCAATATGGGAATTGAGGCAGTTTTAGCTGAAAGAAAAATTGAATTTGGTCCTCCAGTCCTGGTTTGTAGTCAAACACTCAGTATACACATCATTGTCTTTGGCATTCAGAAAGGCAGAATATGACCACTGTGTGTTATTTAAGGACTCTGATGGCTAGTTAGTGACCTTCACTACTGTTCACTTGGTGTTTTGCTTTTACAGGCTACATGAAGACCTTGCTCTGAATGGCTGACTTTTGAATTCTGGATGTCATATATTACTAATATACATCAGGAACATCTCTTAGATGTCCCAAAATATTTATAGCAAGAATAGGTGAAGAGTATAAGCAAGACAAAGAAAAAGTTGGGGCTTCTGGGATTTTAATGCTTACTGCCCAATTCTACCCAGCCACAGGCAAGAGATGGATTTTCCAGGCTTCTTGATTTTCTTTTCAATTTGCTTTTCCAACTTTGCTTTTCTTTTTTCCTTATTTTTCTCTTGGTAATTCTGATCAAACCAGGCAATAATGCCATTTCTAGGAATGTCATTTCTGATAGTCTTGTAGATAGGATATTTAGTGGAAATGGAAACCTACAGTATAATAGAGTTGATTCCCTGCTTTTGTGTCCCAACCCCCATCCTCCACCCCCAACACACATATGTTTGAGTTAGGCAGTAAATCATTTTTGTTTCTGACAGTATTTGCCCAAAATGAGAAATTGTGAAATCAGTAAATTAATGTAGGTTTCAAATTCTGGAGAAGGAACCTAACTTTCTGCTCCTTAGGAAATTATATCCTTCTGGAAGTACACATAATAATAATACCAGTGATGATAGCTAGCATTTATATAGAGCGCTTTAATATTTGCAAAGTGTTTTTTATCACATTTGATCCCCACAACAACCCAGAAGTAGGTGCTACCTCCATTTTGCAGGTGAGGAAATTGAAGCTGAGCAAAGTTAAGTGACTTGCCTGTGATCTCTCAGTCAAGTAAAGTATCTGAGGCAGGATTTGAATTCAGGTCTTCCTGACTCCAAGTTCAGCACTCTGTTCACTTAGGTACCTATATAACCGATATACTGTACCATCCTACCTTTCAGCAAGCATCTGTATGGATAGAAACAATAAGAGCAAGAGGTATATTAACTCCTACTATCAAATGCAATAGGTTCTGAGAAGCAAAGCCTAATTAATACCAACTGAATTTTAACAACATTAACCACCTCACTGCTGCTACCTAATACAGCCTACAAACATTTTTCTTGGACATTTAGAAATATCCAAACAGTTCTGAGCTGGGTTTTCTTTTCTTGAGTGGACGGATGCACATGTATGCTATAACATTAATAAGAGCAAGTTAACAAAAACAAAGCTGAATGAATTTAGAATCTTGCTTTTTTTGTTTTCCAAACATAGAGGAAATAATGTCAGAAAAGAAATGCAATTCTGAGTTAGACTTTATGAAAAGAGTTGAGCCTAAGATGAAATTGAATGGTTGCACTGAAAAAATGTTTTAAAATGCATGTGGAAAAAAATGCATGTGGCCCAATCCCATATTATTGTAATAGCAATTAAAATAAACTTTGCCTTTAGGAAAAGCGTTAAAAAAATTTTATGAATAGTCTTACTTTTGAAAGCTGTCTCCTTGCCTCTTCAGCTGCATACCCAGAAGAACCAAATCTCTCAAATAGTGATTTTAGTGAACCATCCCTTCCATAAGCAGAATCTAGCTAAATGCATGAATTTTGTTGCTTTTTTACTAGTTTTCTCAAAAAGAGAATAAACTAGGGAACAAACAGATGCCATGCAGTGCACACAAGGATAATACATGGTGGTAAGGATCATTCAGGATTTACTAAAGGCTGCTTCTGGATTCTGAATGGTACCCTTGTTACCTGGAAATGTTTTCAGTGTAAGTTTGGCATTAACTTGCTGGAACAGGAGAAAGAATCTGTCCTTTCACAGCTGCCAGTTTCCATCTGTTTATCCCAGACTAGTTATAGTATGTAGCGATGTAGACACCCATTCAGTCTGCACTGCCCATTGACAGGTCCCTGTGGCTTCAACTGAAAAAAAAATCCACAACAGAGCACCATGCTCAGTCTTCTTTTAATGCTGTTCAGATTTGGAAAAAAGCAGTTTGCCAGCTGACCCTCCTCCAAGATATATATCACACTAATGATCTAAATGATATCAACTGTCTTTTAGAATTTCCTGGCACACCTTACTCATTATGGGCAGATGGTTATTTTTCAAGTTATCATGGCCCTATTCTAAGCATCTTGATTTGATGGCTTAAAAACCAAAACATTTGAAGATTAAGATTAAATGCCAGGTAGATATAGGTATACTTTAAAGTAAAAAATCAAGGCTGCTGGAAGTACTCGATCTTTTTTCCCAAAAAAAAATAGCCAGACTAGAATTTTGTCTTCTTATTTGGCAGCAGCAACATCACTGTAGTTAAGAGAATTAGTTTTGCCCACCATGGTTAATTGTTATCGGGGGTTCTTCTGCAACCCAGGACTAAAGGGGGGGGAATAACCTGTTTCATTTTATTTTTTTTTCCAGTTCTCTCAGGCCAGGCACATCACAGCCCTTTGAAACGATCTGTATCCCTTACCCCACCCATGAATGTGCCAAACCAGCCTCTAGGACATGGATGGATGTCTCATGAGGACTTACGAGCTAGAGGACCCCAGTGCATCCCATCCGATCATGCCCCCCTGTCTCCACAAAGCAGTGTAGCCTCTTCAGGAAGTGGTGGGAGTGAACACTTAGAAGATCAGACTACTGCTCGTAACACATTCCAAGAAGAAGGTAGTGGTATGAAAGGTGAGTGAAAAAATAAGAACCCACTTGAAGAGATTACCTCACTTTATTTATAGTTAGAAGCCTAAAGGGAGAGTAGAGTCAGTCAGTCAGAGGAAAGTCTCCCAAGGTCTCAGTAGTGACAGCAAGCTTCCATCCCATCCTTAAAGAACTCTGAAATGTGGTCATGTATTCCCTGCATAGGGCTGCAGAAACCAGAGGAAAGAGAGGTCAATGTAGCCTTTTAACCGTTGGCTTCCAGACTAACTACATGGCTTACGTATAGCAGGAGTGATAGGGCCTGCTATGGCAGATATACACATCCTTCAGAATATGCTGTGCTACTATGGTGTGCTACCTTTTTCTTTTAATCAAGGAGTTGTCAATAATTTAGAAAAAAATTTACTTTGATTGTTGATAGCGAAGAGTTGAATTGGTGCTTCCTTTTCCCCTTATTGTCCCCTTTTATCCAAAGAACTCTTTAAACTCTTTTCTGTGCATCTGTTTAAGGACATGAGCATACCACTAAGTGTCTGGGTAAAACTGTTAAGTATGATAGCCAGATCTGAAGATATAGATGATAGCCTCTGTGCAGCATAAACAAATGCTCCAGCACTTACCAATCAATTCACTCTCTTCACAGACATTTAGCAGAATCAACCAGTCAACAAGCATTTATTAAGCTTTTACTATGTGCTAGATGATGTGGCTACAAAGATAAAAAATGAAACAATGCCTGCTGTCAAGGAGATTCCGTTCTATTGGGGACTCAATGTGTACATATATAAGTATTTACAGAATAAATTATACAGAACAAATGCAAAATAAATTCAAGCTAGTTAAGGAGGGAGGGTACTAACACTTGAGGGATCAAGAAAGGCTCTGTAGAAGATAATATTTAAGATGTATCTTGAAAAAAGAGGAGGAGGGGCAGCTAGGTGGAGCACTGGATAGAGCACCAGTCCTGAAGTCAGGAGGACCTGCGTTCAAATCCGACCTCAGACCAAACACTTGACACTTACTAGCTGTGTGACCCTGGGTAAGTCACTAAACCCCAATAGCCTAAAAAAATTTTTTTAAAAAAAGAAAGAAAGAGGAGGAGATGAGAAAGAAGTGCATTTCAGGCATGGGTAATGGCCAGTGTAAAGACATGGCAATGGGGAATGGTGCCATGTATTCAGAACAGATTAAAAACAAATTTAATTAGAATGTAGAGTGAGGAAAGGGAAATAATATATAGTGAAGCTGGAAAGATAAGTGCTAAGGAGTTTATATTTTATCCTAGAGGCTATAGAGACCACCTTGAATTTATTGAGGAGGATAGTAAAATGGCCAGATCTGTGCTTGAGGGAAATCACTTTAATAGCTGTGAGGAGGATGGATTATAGAGAGACTGGAGGCAGGAAGAACAAATAGGAGTCCATTGCAATAGTGCAGGGAACAGATGATGAGGGCCTGAACTAAGATGTTATGACTATGTGAATAGAGAGAAGAGCAATCAGATGAGAGGGGTGTACCTGAGATAAAAACAGCGAAATTTGCTCACTGAGTAGATAGTTAGCAGAATGGTGAGAGTTAAGGGTAAGACCAAAGTTTAAAACCCAGAAGACTGGAACAATAGTAGTTTCCTTGACAAAAATAGGAATGTTTTTAGAGGGGTCAGATTGGAGGGAAAGGTAATTCTTTTTTGGATATGTTGAACTGGAGGTATCTCCGGAACACGTAGTTTGAAATGTCCAGTGAAGAGTTGGTGATGTGAGACTGAAGCTCAGAGAGAGACTGAGTTCTGGAAATATGTATGTATCTGTGAGTCATCTGCATAGAGATAATAATTAAGTCCATGGTTGCTGCTGAAGTCACCAAGAAAGAGAATGGAGAGAGAGAAGAGAAAAGAACCCAGGACAGAGCCTTAGGATACATTTACAGATAGAAGACTCAGTGTGGTCGATCATCCAGCAAAGGAATCTGAGAAGGGGTTGTTAAATAGGTATGACGAGAGCCAGGAGAGAGTAGGGCATAAAAACCAAACAAGTGAGAGGAGATAGTGTCATAAATGTCAAAAGCATCAAGAGAAGTCAAGGAGGATGAGGAACTGAGAAGCAGTCATTAAATTTGGCAATTAAAAGACTGTTGGTAATTTTGAAAAGAAAAGTCTCAGTTGAGTGATGAGGTCAGAAGGTAGAAAACAAAGGGTTGACAATTAAATGAGAGTATAGGAAGTAGAATCAATGACTGTCGACAGCTGTTCCTAGGAATTTGGATAAGAAAGAAAGGTGAGTTAAAGGATAATAGCTTGAGAGGATGATGAGGCCAAGTGACAGTGGTTTGTTTGTTTTTTTATTATTATTTGTTTGCTTAGTTTTTTAAGGTTGAGGGGAGATTTGGGCATGTTTGAAGGCAATAGGGAAAGAAACAGTAGAATTTGAAATCTAGAGAGAAAGAATGGATAGTTGAGAAGGATAGTCTCTTAGAGACAGAGATGTGATCAAGGATTCAGGACAGTTCATTATCAGACATTGGAGTAAAGGAGAAGAAAGAGGAGGAGGATGGTCAGGGATTTTAAGATGAAGACAAGAGGAAGCTCATGGCAAATGGTCTCAATTTGCTCATTAAAGTGAAAGATTTGGTGCTCAACTGAGACAGTGGGAGAAAGAATAGGTGTGAGTGACTTGAAGCTTCAAACTGCTTCTGTGGGGTGTGGGATAAGGAATCAATTAGAAAGGAGATAAAAGGGTTGTCTTGCTTTACAATGAGGGAAAGCTGAAGCTACATAACATAAATTTGTTTCAAAAATCTTCAACAAACAGGAATATTTCCACACACAAAGGCCAGAAAAAGTGGATTATCTAGAAAATCATGACTCTATTATATACAGATATATGTGTGTGTGAATTTAATATGGTCATACCAACCTTGCCCTGCTTTTCTTTGTTCCCTTCTGAACTTCCTTTCTTGTGTTATTTAAATGATCAATGATGCTATTTTCTTTCTTTTCTCTTATTTGCATCACTATCACTACCTCCACTCTTCCCTTCAAATTCTCCCTACCCCTCAAATTAAAAACTTTACCTTATAGCAATTGTATATGGTTAAGCAAAGCAAATTTGTGTAGTATTGGTCATATCTGAAAATGTATTCTGTACCTGTTGTATTACCTCTCCACTAAGACTGATAGGAATGCTTCTTTATCAGTCTTTTAGAGATATGATTGGTTTTTGCATTGATCAGAGTTCTTAAATGTTTAAAATTCTTTTCCCTTACAATGTTGTGATCTTATATGAAGAGTTCTCTTGGTTTGTTCATTTCACTTTGTATCTATTTATACAAGTCTTTTCAGGTTTATCTGACTCAGTCCTTTTTATTTATTTATTTTTATGGCGCCATACCATACCATTACATTCATTTTCTGTGCTTGATCACATGAATTTGTAGTGATCTCTGTGTGACCTCCTACAGCTCCAACCAGTAACATGCGAGTAGGAATGAAGGTGGCAGATGGCAGGAGTAATCAAGGGTTTGAATTGGCAAGGGACAAGTGGAGATAGAACAAGAGGAAATGGGATTCTGGAGTAAAGAGAGGAGTGTGGCTAGAAAGAGAAGAAAGTGAAGTCAGAGGAGCAGTACAAAGGTCGTATAAGGTCATGATGAGGGCAAAGAATAGGATTTCCAAACTGCTCATGGGAAGTTCAAAGGAAATGTGTATAACTTAGATCTATAGCTATGGAGTTGCTTGCACACCTAGAAATCCTTAGGGGAAACTGCTTAACAGATGTAAACTAAGAATAATTTGAGGAGGATGATATATTAGTCAGAGCTCATAAAAAGTGTTAGTGAGTGGATGGATGAAAAGCAGTTATTAAGAGCTTCCCATGTGCCAAGCATTGTGTGAAGTATGAAGATACAAATAGAAAAGTGAGACAGTTGCTCCTCTCAAGGAGCTCACAATCAAATCAGAGAAGGCAACACATGTAAGAATGATTCAGAGTTTTTCCCTGAATTTCAATGATATGAAAAAGGTTTCCCAGTTCTGTGGTTTTAATTGAAAATAATATCTGATGGAAGACTAAATACTGAGCCCCACTGAACTGTTGAGGAAGCAGAGCACATGAAGCTGTGATGTGTAAGATTATCCAGGTGGCAAATGCTGGCTGGTCCAGGAAAAGGGGGCCGACAGGCAGTTTGCTTTAGCTGAAGTCTTTTCTCAAGTGTCATCCAGTCTAGAGCTGTTTCTGAGGTGTGTCATGTTCCAAATTGCAGTTCCTGTACCGTGTGGAAGATCTTTCTGGTTTTTTCTCTTGTTTGCAAATGGGTCTTGAGAAATTGGCCTTTGAAGGACACTAAACATAAAGCTAAAGAATTATTTTGGCTTATAGAGAAATAGTGCCTTCTTTCCTCTTAACCATTCTTAGGGGAACATTTAACATTTTTCCCCAAACTAGCAATCCACTCCAATCCAAGCCTACAAACATTTATTAAGGGTTAACAATGGGCGTGGCCCTGAGAATGCAAATACAAGTCATAAAACACTTCCTGTCCTCAAGGAGATTATTATATTCTACTGCAGCTCAGGTGTCTTATCTATGAGTCTGAAGTACCCTTAGGTTCATGACAGTGCACTAATTAGTAATATGATAATCTTTTTTAACTGGGTCATAAATAACCTGAGTATCAGGTGTTGGCTACTTCAACTCAGCTTGACTATTTGTGAAACAGGGTCGTTGAATGGCTTTGAGAAATCAGACTGTTGCAGTAACCATTGCTTTTGACTACCTTCCATGTGGGGGTTCAATATCTTAAAAAATCATATTTCCAAGAAAATGTGAGTCTGCACTTATAACTTGCAAGATTGTTTTGCAGGAATCCTCTGACCTACCTAATGAGCGTAGGTAATACTAGAATGTAATTTAATGTAATAGAATGACAAGTAATAAGGAGTATTAATTAACTAAATCAGTATTTTGTTTTTATACAAGGGGCAGTTTATCACCCTGCACTGGACCATTGGTCCTGTAAAAATGGGCAAGAATATTCACTTTATGTGTGGTTGTTCTGGTGTGAGTACTGAATGAATGTTATGGATAGCCTTTTATGTGGAGAAATGCACATGAGAGCAGTACATGAGTGTTCAAGAAACAAAGCTACTGAGAGTCTACAGATATCTCAGAGACTTGTTAAATTTTGCAGTCTAGCAAATCCAGGCACTTTTTTTTGCTTTAGTTTTTTTTTTTTTAAACAGCATTGGGAGAATGGTCTTATAAAATGGACACATTAGGGGATAAATGACTACCTCTCCATGTCTTCCCATATTCTTCCAGTTCTCTCCCCATACTTCTGTGAAAAGTTTGAACTAGGGTATTTATAAAAGCCTCATCAGCAAGCTAAGTAAAGAAAATGTATAGTCAATTATGTGTAGAAAAGATAAGAAAGATTCTTTTTGTGAGAAAAGCACATTTACTTCTGGTTTGGCACCATTTCCTTGTATAGGACTAATTACTTTCCCCCAGTGGCCAGATTGAATGACATAACAACGTATCTTAAAGCAATTGAATGAGTGATACCCTACTCCAACATGGAGAAGACAGCTTATTAATAAATTATTCTCCAATTAGTTCTTGGATATTCTTTATGGGTTATCAGAATAACTATGAAGAAGTGGCGCTAAACACCTTCAATCCCAAGGTCCTGTGATGTGTCTCATTTCAAAGTGTGAATGTCAGTTTAAAATCTTTAAATTCATTTAAAGTTTTTGTGTACTGGCTTGAAGAGGAAATAGGAAACAAATTGGACTGCCTCTAAACATAGCTTTTCTCTTTGAGAAGTTTGGGGAGGGGTGTGTACATGTATATGTATATGTGTACATATAAACATACATATATGCTCCCTCTCTTTCCCTAATGTCTTATTAATTTTTGCAAGTATTATTTTAAGCTACTTTCTTGTTTACTTCAGTGTGCTACCTTCTGTTTGCAATTTTTCCATATGCCTACTTTATAAGAATAACAAAGAATCTTTATTAGAGTTTGTAAGGATTCCCAAATCTACAGGAAAAAAGTCTCTGCCTTCTTGGGAAAATAATAAAAATAACCATAATGGAATTCAATTTTTAGTGAATTAATCTTTTCTTATTCACAATGAGGGCATAGCTAACTTTTTCTCTATATTTGATTCACTCTTTACTCTATAAACTAGGTAGGCCTTGATCCAGATAATGTGACTCAGATGTACAAACACTGCGTTTTAAAGTCCCTCTTAAGGAGAAGATATTCAAGATCCCACAAATAAACATGTTTTTCATTCTTTCATTTTACATGGAGATTGAATTCACCACCTTCTCTTCCTAGAACCATCAGAGACTGCTATTTGATGGTCACCCATTTCTTTCCCAAATAGACCAACTTTTGGATTCAAAAGTTTATCATCACCATCCTGTCTGCTTTCCTTCTTTTTACTTATCAGCAAAGGCCAACATAAAAGTTTGTGTACACTGTAGCACAAATTTTATGTGCCTTGAAATAATGGTGATGTTAATACTGAGAAAGGAATAGAATTAGTCTACTTGAAGTAAAGAAAATAGGAAACTGAACTGAATATTCTCCTCTTTGATATCCCCTGTGGAAAGTGCAGTTTGTACTTGTTTAAACCAAATGTGTGTTGGGTAAATATTTTTTTCCATTTTGTTCCTGTATATGATTACAGTCATCCTCATTGCTAGTTTATATGCATGTAAATGATTGGTAACACTGTACTAAACCTTGAAACATGAAGCTTGCGTTAAATTGAGAGGTTGTAGCAATATGAAATGTCAGAAACAGCAGCCCTATAGCTAACTTGGTAGAAAGTATTTGAGGAAGGGATAGGACCAGGGACAAGACTGTTCTGAAATTTGCTACTATTTTAAGCAACGTTTTCTAATATTAGCTTTTTGTAAGAGAATAAGCATTTATTAAGTGCCTATTATATGCCAGACAGTATAATAAGTACTTTACACATATTATTTCATTGTATCTATAAATGCAATATAAAATTGTTGTGTTATTTAGTCATTTTCAGTCATGTCCAATTCTTTGTGACCTCAAGATATTGGAGTGGTTTGCCATTTCCTTCTCCAGATCATTTTTACAAATGAGGGAACTTAGGCAAAAAGGGATAAGTGACTTGCCTAGGTTCACAAGCTACTAAGTGTCTGAGGTCACATTTGAACTCAGGAAGATGAGTCTTTCTGACTGTAGGCCTAGCACTTTATGCACTGTGCTACCTAGCTGTCCTTAGATAAAGTAGATCATTTGTAATATTTTCACGTTGTTTTCTTCATTGCAAAAAAGAAAAAAGCCTCTTGCTCTTGAAATTGGTTCAAATGGTTAGAAGTGTGGTGTAGGGAAATAAGTGTTGAATGTAGAGTTGGAAAACCTGAATTGGAATCCTTGGTCTGTCACTAATTGTGCTGAGTAAATCTCTCAGCATTCCTTTCTCTATCCATAAAATGAATAGGTGGTTTTGGAGGTTCCTTCCAGTTCTAGTTTTTTTAGTCCTATATTATGCTGGAAATGCTTGCCTCTGGTTACTTCTTCAGAGTACGGTTAGGAAACATTTCCTGGAAGATATGGACTTCTTTCTCTAGAAAAAGGAATTTCAGACAGAAATCTCATGTCACAAAGGACCTAATTAAATTAATTAAAGTAATATGTGACTAGTTACAACTATCATTAGAAATTAATATATAGGCAGAGTTTTGCTTTCCCACACACTGACTTGAATTCATTTATTTACCTTAATCATAAGCATTTGGTAAATTTGCTTAATTTTCTTTCTTACAAATTACCAGCATATTACTTGTAGACACATATTTTGGTATGTTCAGGGTTGGATTCCAAAACAAGTTAAAAGTCCTAAATTCTTCGAACTGGGAATTCCAGAAACTCCCAAAAGTCATGATGCTTTTAACCTTTATTCATAAGACTGAAGCGCTTTATGTGTAGTAGTGTAGGGTACATGGAGGTTTTTCATGGCTTGTTAAAATGTTGTCTTTGTAGAACTGAATGGAAGAATATCAAACCTAACTGAAAGGCAAGCAAGAATTTAAATTATCTGTGCTCATTTAGTCCATCTAGATAGACGTTTCATCAAGACTGAACAGTCTTTGCTCATCTAAAGGGCACCCTGTGTGTCTTTCCGTAAAGGGTAGACAGTTGAGGCAGCATAATGTGGCTCACAAAGAAACGTCCTTGAAGTCATAAAGTCCTAGGTTCAGGTCCCATCTCTGATATATACCAGCTATGTAACTGGGCATGTTGTTTAAACTCTCAATGCCCTAGGCAACTCACTGTGACCATAAATATAGGGTTCTTAACCTTTTCTTTGGCATGGACCTCTTCAGCAGTCTGGTGAGGCCTATGTTGTTGCTATTCAGTTGTTTCAGTCATGTCTGACTCTTAATGATCACCATTTAGGGTTTTCTTGGCAAAGATACTGGAATGGTTTGCCATTTCCTTCTCCAGCTCATTTTACAAATGAGGAAACTTAGGCAAACAAGGTTAAGTGACTTGCCCAGAGTCACACAGCTAGTAAGTATCTGAGGTCAGATTTGAACTCATGTCTTCCTGACTCCAGGCCTAGCACTCTATCCACTGTGCCACCTAGCAATGGACTCCTCAGAATAATATTTGTAAATGCATAGAATAAAATACATAGACTACAATGAAAACCAAATATATTGAATTACAATTTTCAAAGTATTTTTTTAAGTTCATGGGTCCTTAGGTCAGAACTTATGCTATAAAACCATTTGCCAATTTGTAGCACTAAAGGGAGTTTCTACACCAAAGTTCCTTGTATACTAATGAAATTCCATGTCCATACTTCTTTCCAAAGTGGTAGAATGTCCCCCTAAAGACTTTCAGTTATACTTCCTAAGCAGCTTACTACACCTATGAGATGTGACAGAGTAATGCTATGGTCTTAAAGATAGAAGAAGATACTTTTATCTTTTATTTCAATCAGCCAGTCATTCATTAAAAAATTACTATGTGCCAGGCACTATGCTAGGCCTTGGAGAATGGTAGGGATACAAAAAAATGAAATAATCCTTATTTGCAATGAGCTTACATTCTATTAGGAGTAAATTGTAAGTACCCATGTAAGTATATATAGCATAAATATAAATAAATGCAAAATAGTTTGGGAGGGAGGGTGTTGGCATCTTTGGCCAATGAAATTGAAATGGGCTTCTTAAGGGTATTGTTATATCATTGCAATTGACTTCTTGATAGAGCTTTTTCCTCTTACTTTTCTCTAAATATCCTTTAATTTACCAGTCCTTCATTAATTGGCTTTCCTCTTTCCTTGTCTTGCTCTTTAGTTGAAAACTCCCTGATATCATGCTCCAGTCTGTTCTTCTTTACTCCACTGTCTGATAATTGTGTGGCCTCCACATGCCTTTCATCCCATCCCCTCCTGTCTTCTCCAATAGATTGTCCTTTCAGTTATCCCTTCTTTCTCTCTATCTTTCATTCTCACCCTGTTTCTTCCCTACTGCCTTTAATCATGCCAAAGTCTCCCCTTATACTTAAAAACTATCACTAGATTCTACCATCCCCTCAAGCTATCATCCTTTATTTTACTTTTCTTTCTTAGCCAAATTCTTAGAAATAGATATCTACACTCATTGCCTCTGCCTCCTCTCTTCTCACTCAGTTCTCAACCCTCTGTTATCTTCCTCCTGACTTTATCACTCAGTTGAGACTTCTTTCTCCAAAATTATTAACAATCTTTTAATTGCTTAATCTGATGGTTGTTTTTCAGTCCTTATACTCTTTGACCTCTCTGCTGTTTTTGACACTGTTGACCACTCTCTTCTCCTGGTTATTTGCTTCTCTGGGTTTTCATAAGACTTCTGTTCTGGCTCTTCTCATACATGTCTGACAGCTCCTTCTCAGATCCCTTTACTGGATGATCAGTCTGACCCTATCCTAAGGTTCTGTCCTGGGCTGTTTTCTCTGCTCTCTTTCTACTCTCTTTCTTATTGACCTCAGTAGCAATCATGACTTTAATTTTCATCTCTACACAGCTGATTCTCAGATATTCAATCCAAGTCTCGCTGAGCTCTAATCCTGCATCACTAACTTCCTGCTGGACATTTTGAATTGAATGTCCCAGAGACATCTTAGTCTCAACAAAACATAACTCGTTATTTTTACCCCAGAATTTAATTTTAATGAAAGAATAAAAAAAAAACCTTATTAAATGCTAAGTAGGTGCCAAGCAGTATAAGTAAGTGCTAAAGATACAGATATAAAAAGTGAGACATTCTTTGCTCTCAAGGAGCACAGTCTTCTTAGAGAAGAGAGCACAAATTAGAAGATTTAGATTGCAAGGTGGATGGAAAGGCTTCAGAGGTCCTAGACGTATGTTAACTAACCAGATGCCAGTGCCTAGGGATCTGGAAGACATAGTGGCAGGGCAGATCATAGGGGTTGGTGACCCTCTATCTTACCAGAAGGTGCCTCTCAGATCGTCAAGCAGTGTGAGCAACCATGTCATTCTTCCCTCTTCCCCCTGTGGTCTGGGGCCTTGGGAAAGGGAGAAGGGTGAAGGAAAAGAAGCAGGAAAGGTTCTGCCATTTGCAATTCTTCCCACCAAGCCACCCCAAGGATACCATTATCCTTGTAATCTCACAGGTTCCTAACCTTGGTGTTAGCTCCAACTTCTTGCTCTCTTTCCCTTACGTTTCCACTCAGATTCCAAATCTTGCTGTTTTTTACCTTCATGACTTCAATTGCATCACCTCCATGACATATCTCCCATCTGACCTCTTCTCTTTAACAAACACAACTCCTCTCTTGATTTAGATTGTCATCACCTCTTGACCAGATTAAGGGCTTCATACTTTGTCTTCCTTCCTTAAGACTCTTCCCACTATAATCCATCCACTTCAGATGCCAAGGTAATTTTCCCTATAAATAACCATTCTCCTATTCAGTAAATTCCAGTGACTCCCTCTTGCTGCTAGGATAACATAAACACCTTGGTTTGATTTGTAAAGCCCTTCACAACTTAGCCCTAATCTATCTTTGCCCATTGTATATCATCCTCTTCCCTTTCTTATTCTGCAATCCAGCAAAATACACATAGTGCTCCATCTTCCATCTCTGTGTCCCTATGCCTGGAATATACTCTAGACTCACTTCCACATCATGAAATTCTTATCTTCCTGAAAACACAAATGAAGTACAACTTTCTACATGAAACCTTTCCTTATTCCCCCAACTGCTGGTACCCTACCAAACTAATTTATGTATAACTATATTTATTTTTCAATACCTCATTCTTTTTTTCTTCATTCTTTTAGATGTGTTTGTTGTCTTTCCTGTTATTCTTGAGAGTAATAGTTGTTTTATTCTTTGTATTTGTATCTGTGGTGCTTTGCACAGTGCCTGGCACATAGTAGGTACTTAAATGCTTGTTGATCCATTGATTGATTGCAGGTGTAATGCATTCAATTCAATCCTTTTCTTTCTATTGTTTCTGATGCAGGACTATTTAGAGGTATTTTTGGAACTTCATCTTCTTGCAAGGAATTCCTCATGGAAGTTCTCATAGGATTTAAGGGCTTCATACTTGTCTTAGAGCTCACTTTCCACAATGGAAAGAGCTCTGGATTTGGATCAGGGTGCAAGGAATCGAAGCGTAGGGCTGTCTTATCCTATATGCTACCTGTTTGAAGCTTGGACCTGTTTCATCTATAAACTGAGGGGTTGGGGTGGGTTGTCACTAATGACCACTAAAGATCCTTTTAGCTCTATATCTCTGATGATCCAACACACTAATAATAGCTGACCCATATAGCACTGTAAGGTTTGCAAAGTAATTTATATGCATTATGTTGTTTGAGCCTTAAACAACCTTGTGGAGTAGGTGCTATGATTATCCCCATTTTACAGATCAGGAATTTGAGGCTGAGAGAGGTTAAGTGATTGACCAAGGCCACATAAGTAGTAAACAACAAAGGAAGCCAGGAATCAAGTCTTCTAACTCCAAATCCAGTGATTTTTTTCCCTTACTTTTTCTATTAAATTACATTGTTGATTCATAAGTAGGAGATCTGGACATCCCTTGGGATGACAGATCAGAAAAATAGATTATGTTTGTGACAGTATATGATGGTAGAGAGGGTAAGGAGCTATGGAAGGTGTTGACTTTTCACCCTGTAACTATTGTTGATCATTGAAGACAAGAGCTAAGAATCCCTAGTTGTAACTTGAAATCAAAAATGTGAATGTGACTTTGTTTTCATTACCTTTCTGTATCCCAGTTTATCTAATCTGCAAAATGGAAATAAATAAGAATCCTTATCCCCTGCCTACCACAGATGGGGAAAAATTCATGCAGCTGTCAGAAATGAACACTTGAATTTGGACAGATGCAAGGCGCTTCTCCCCACCCCCCACAAAAAATAAAAATCTGCGCTCTCAGGAATAAGACACCTGTTGAGGGAAAGAAAGCTCATTAGGTTTATGGTCAATGGCTGGAAGTTCTTTGATATGGGAAAAGCTTGATTATTCTGGTGTCAGAATTTGGTCATTATGAACCTTGGGTGGTAAAAGTTTCATGTATGTATGTATATATATTTATGTATATATGTATATATAAAATTATATATAGCACATATCTCAGGAATGTACCATTTGGTTCAGCAGTTGTCCTTTTTGCACAGAGCAAGGGAATCCTTGGGTTACCTAATGTGTTTGAACTGTAATGGCTGTATTAATGAGAACCCTTTAACTGCTCCATGGCTCAGTTAACAAAGCAGCCCTGTTAAAATTGCACAACTGTGTGGTAGCCATTGTTCAGGAGCCCAGCAGGGACATACCCCTTCAAAAAAAGGATCAACTTCCCTAGGAAATGGGGAAATTTTTTTCCTGTTTTCTCCCCCAAAAGAGTTTAATAGATTTAAAAAGGGAGATCCTGGTTTAATTATTGTTGCTCATTTGAGGTTTAGCATCTGGACTTTGAGGAAAAAAACCTGGGTGTTCTGTTGTTAGGACAGTGTCTTGGTCAGCCAGCATCTTGCAAAGTCCTGCATCCAAAGAATTTGGATTTCTGGCCATGAAGGAATAGTCAAAACTTTTAGGAAATGTTCATTTTTTATGTTCCAAGGACTGATGAAAGGAAGGTGCCCCACACAACTTATAAAATGATAAAAAGCAAAGGTGTATGAGTTTAAGATACAGAACTTTATTCTGCCTTTTTCTCCTCCTCAAGTAATGTTATGATAAGGATCAGTTAGTCAATAAGCATTTATTAAATGCCTAGTTCCAAATTGGAAAAGATCTATACCAGAGCAGAAATCTGGTCTTCAAGGAGTTCAAAAAGAACTTAAATGCCCCAGGCCTATGTTAGGACTATCCAGGAGCACTGAAGCATTAAGGTTTTCAGTTTTTGTATGTCAATCAATCAATCAATAGACATATATTAAGCTCCTACTATGTGCCAGGCACTGTACTAATTAAGCCTTGGGTATGTAGTAGTTCTATGGTGCTATATTCAGAAATGTCTATTCTTCAGCCTAGGTGTTGAGTAGAGGATTAAGGCTCCCCCAGGTTTCTGGTAGACTGTGTAAGCCCTTGTTGCTGAAGCACTAGTTAATTGGCCGCACAGCTCAGCAGCGTGTTATATGACCCTGTTAGTTGTGTCTTTAGTTATTGTGCAAGAAATGGCCTTAAAACAGAAAGGTCACCCACTGACTATTTGGCCTCATGGGGTCTACTTTTATACTCTTTAGGGGTAAAATTATATCATATTGTGAACTTGATGTAGCCAGACATATCTACACCAGGAAACCATGTTTTTGAGAATGGCAACTTGTGTTTTTCCAAAATAAGTTTAATACAAACTTGGGACCTATGGACTAAGAAATAAACATCTGCTTGACCTGAATTAGTAGGCTATAGTTAAGCTGATGGCTAGTTACTTTGTAAAGTAAAATGATGGTCAGAATAGATCCAGAGAAAATGACACCAAATTCTTGAACTGGCACTTCTAGAACCAACCACACTTGAGATTAGGTCACAGTTACTGTTGTTCAATCGTGTCCAACTCTGTGACCCCATGGGCCATAGCATGCTAGGCCCTTCTATCCTCCACTATCTCCCAAAGTCTGTCTAAGCTCATGTTTATTGCTACCATGACATCATCTATTCATCTCATCCTCTGCTGTCCCCTTCTCCTTTTACCATCAATCTTTCCCAACATCAAGGTCTTTTCCAATATTCTTTTTCCAATATGCTTTTTCAGTATTCTCCATCTACTATCTTTTTGTCTCTATGCATGTAATGGGAAGAAGGGCCCTTGCTGACAAGCTCTAGAAAGATTTATATGAATTAATATTTTCTGCGAAATGTCATTTGCAGTGAAATGAAGAGATTCAGTATTAAAAAAAAAAGTAGGTGGATATTGTGTAGAAGTATCTGTGAATCCTTGGAATGCCATTTGGGCATCTTTTAATGTATTTAGTTTTTTATCATTATGTTTAGAAACTATTTCTCAATTAGAAAACTTACATTTGCTTTGGGGTGGGTTGGGAACCTGATCATAAAAGCTTTTTTATACCAATCACCAGGTCCAACCAAACATACAAGTGTCTTGTAGTGATTGCTCTCCTTCTTTTTGCCCTTCCACTTAGGAAGAATCTAGATCAATGTAGTAATTTAAGTTTAAACCACTTTTCTGAACTTATGTTGAAATCAATAGTTGATCTGAGCAAGTAGGTGACTCAGTAGATAGAGGCCTGGACCTGGAGTCAGAAGACCTGAACTGAGATTTTATCCCAGACACTTGTTAACTATGTAACCCTGGACAAGTCACTCAAATTCTTCTGCTAACCTCAGTTTCCTCATCTGTGAAATAGTAACAATAATAGCACCTCCTTCCCAGGGTTATTGGGAAGATCAAACAAGATGATATTTGTATACTATTTACCAAAAAAAGGTAATATTTGTAAAGCATTTTGCAAACCTTATAAATGCTTTATAAATATGTACTGTACTTATTTGAGAGAAAACCAGAGCTTTTTAATACAAGTTATCCCCTATTATATTTTATATTGACACCTCTTTTAAAGCAACATTTCTGACCTCAGAAAAATCAGAAACTTTCTATTTGTGGCCCCTGACAACAGCAGAAGAAAAAAAAAAAACTTTGTTCCAAGTATGTTATAGTACGGATTCTTTTGGGGGTATAGGTTTGACCATATCACTCTCAAATTTTGTGATTTTGTAGTCTCACAGTAATTATCATGAATGATGATCTGATGCTTTGCCATTTCAAAATACTTTGCAGTTATTATCTATTCATATCATTCCTGACCAGTTATGGCCTTATGTATATGTTACAGGGAGAGAAACTGAAGGTGGTATAATGGTAACCTAGGCTGGAGCATGCAGGGGACCTCATCCCAGGTCTGCCACTAGCCATGTGACCTTGAGAAGTCATTTAACTTCAGTGGGTCTTAGTTTCCCACTTTAGAAAATACAAGGGCTGGAAAAGTTGATTTCTCAGAGCCTTTGTAGGTCTAAAATTCTATGACAATGAAGTGATTTAGGTGAATGCCTTGTCTTAGTTGTGTTCATAGTAAGATTATATAGCTTTTTATAAAATTACTTTTAACATGGTTTTAATTTAACTTGATTGGCTAGTTTTTAAGTCTGAGATCTTTAACTCATCAAATTTAATAGTCATTTCAGATCAGAAAAGGATTCATTGTGAAAGAGAGTCATTTAGCTGTATAATCTGACTTGAAAACAGCTCACTAGCCCATTGGTTTCTTTTGGGTCCCCTCAAATGCCTTTGATTCTAAATCGTTGGTTGGTTTATTTTTTAACATACCCCAAAATAATCAACTTCATTCCATGCTTTGGAGGAAAAAGTAACAAAAACATCCCTAGCCATTACTCATTTACTATTCTTTTGATCCGAGTACCCTATAGTCATAGTTTACACAGAGTAAAAAGATAGACTCAATTACAGTAGTCCTACTACATAGTACAATGACTGTACTCCTACCCCCACAGCTTTGTAGAAGTAGGAGGAACAGTCCCAACATATGCTTGTCCGACCTGAAATCTTAAAAAGGAATATATTGAGGCAGCAGGTAATTTATGGATTACTAATAGTAAGTTCTTAATAAATGCTTGTTGACTGACTGACAAATGAATTTTTGCCATAGCCATGATCAAGTGGTTCATCCAGAGTATTGTTTTGTGTTATTATGCAGGACACTTGGGAAATCTGAAGATGAAATGAATATCAGGTTGCATAGTAGAACATGTAATAACAGAAATTTCTTTCTCTCTTTCCTGCCCTCTTCTTCTTTCATTCTTTTCCTCGCATCTACCTTCCCATTCTTATTTTTTTTAATCTTCTTTTCTCCCCTTTATTACTCCCCATCTTTCTCATCTCTGATCCTATAGATGTTCCCGCCTGGTTAAAAAGCCTCCGCCTGCACAAATATGCTGCGCTTTTCTCCCAGATGACCTATGAGGAAATGATGGCTCTCACGGAATGCCAGCTAGAGGCTCAGGTAGGTTCCTGTCTTATGGCTAAATCCTTTAAGATTGGGCACCAAGTTAGGGCATGGCATCCTGGTCCCAAGTAAATCCTGTTTGAAATGACTCCTTTCCCACATAAGAGGCCTGACCTGCCTGCAAGTCATTTCTAAAATCACGCCCAGCCTCGTCTTTTAGTTTGTAGAGTTTACTGTGTTTTAATTTATACCAGCTTTTCTGCCACCACCATTAATAACTTGGGTTAGCCAATGAGATTTGGACGTTCTTTGCTTGTTTTTATTAGCCTTCTACATTATACTTAGGAGCCAACTTCTTCCCTCTCCCTAAAAAGCATCTTTTCAAAAGTGACCCTGCCAGAGGCAAGCCAACAGAGTCCCTAAAGTCCCTAAGAATGAGTGTGTTTCCTTCCATGCTGTGCTTGTGTAAATAGACTTGGCTGTTGTCTTTGTTTCTTCTTGGTTAAAATCCTGTTTGCATGTTGTGAATTTACTTCAGTTTCCTCTGAACAATGATTTAGATGAATTAATGAACATAATGGGCTAATAATACTTTCCTTGCAGGAAGAGGATATTAACAATATTTTTGGTGTCCCTGATTTCAACGTGTACCTCCCAGAAGATCGCTAGCTTTAACTTCTGTTTTCAGTGCCCTCAGCTGACCTCTTAAGACTTGGTTGAATATCAGCACTGAGAAACTAGACAATGTTGAACTCAGTGCAATTCTGCCAGAATCATGAAGTGCACTGATTTTTAACTTTCGTTCCACCCACATATTTTTGGATGCTGGATTGCTCAATGGGATATTGGGGCTGATGAGAGGACCATTTCTAAGAACAAATTTTTTGTCTGGGTCAGAACTGGGGGAGGGAAGGAGGGAAGGTTCCCAGGGTCATAACTTGTTAAACATGAGTGACACAGAAAGAAGGGCAAGAGTTTGGCAGAAACTACTCAGAATATTTTAATCCTGTTGAACCACTGACCAGTATAGATAAAAAAACATAGTACCCCATGATTTATCTCAGAAAGTAGACTCATTTTTCGATAATGTCTTCTTTATCCAACTCAAAGGGATATCCCTGCCCTTTCCTTCCTCAAAAAGGGCTTCTTTGGCATAGAGTATAGTTAGTCATGGGAAACTTATATTACAGATGAGATTAGGAAAAGGACTTTCTATTTCTGTACCTAAAGGAGCCATTCTAATGACTTGCACATAGCAGAGACGCTCAGCAAATGTTTATTGAATGATTCTTTGGTCAACCATTGCTTTGGAGCTGAGAAAATGGAACCTCAAATATAGGGCCAAATTGGCCTGGTGCAATCCTGGGCATATCTTGGCACCAATACCTAAAATCTAGATTTTTATCTCCTTTTCTGTTATATTTTCCTTTCTAAAAGAAACAGAAAAGGCTTTTGGGACCACACATTCACACACACACACACACACACACACACACGCACACACACACACACATACACACATACACATTCTGTGTTGTTTAGCATTAGCTGAGAACTGTCAGGAAAGTTTAGAGCACATGAAATTAGATATCTTGGAGAAGCAGAGTAGGTAGTATGATTTGGAATACTTCAAGAATGTGAAAAAATATTATCAATAAAATGATGATTAACTTTTCTTTGTCTGAAGGATTCAGTTTTCTTAAAAGGGCAGGGAGAGAGAGAGAGGGACAAGTTTTACTGCAGAAGGATTTAAATCCTTCTGATAGGTACAGAAGAGTTTCCGTACTATAGAGGCTCTAGCATTAGAATGGATTACTGAGGAAAGAAGTGGAGTAAAATTCATGGGTGTATGACTATTTAAGGACAAAAGAGAAGGAGGAAAGGACTAAATAATATATGAAGTTCCTGCTAGGTTTGGTGATCCTCTGGTTGTTTCTGGTTCTTTTGATGTATTTCTTTGAAAGCTGGTAAAAAAAAATGCTAAAAATTGGTACTTTTCACAATTTAATCTGATTATAGAATGTTACCAAAGGCGCAAGACACAAAATTGTCATCAGCATCCAGAAGCTCAAGGAGAGACAAAACCTGCTAAAGTCTTTAGAAAGGGTAAGTGATATGACATTTCCACCTCCATAATGGAAAAAGTAGCCAAGGAGAAAATCCTTAAATAACCTATTGAGAATATTATTGACAGTTCTTAATTCTAACCCTAACCAGATTCAGAAAATTAAAGTATTGCAAAATCAGATCTTCTATGTCATAGGTACCCCAAATTCTCTCTCTCTCTCTTTCTCTCTTCTCCTCTCCTCTCTTTTCTTTGCACACCTAAAATTTGCCTTATTAATTATCTCTTGTCCACCATTGAATAGAAATTTGAAGATAGGGGCAGCTAGGTGGTACAGTGAATAGAGCACTGGCCCTGAAGTCAGGAGGACCTGAGTTCAAATCTGGCCTCAGACCAAACACTTGACGCTTACTAGCTGTGCAACCCTGGGCAAGTCACTTAACCCCAATTACCTAAAAAACAAAAAACAAATAAAAAAAAGAAAGAAAAAGAAATTTGAAGATACACACATGGCATTGGCAACTTGATAGTTCTACACTTATCTTTAAATCTTTACTATTTCATTCAAAAATCATTTAGTAATGTCCTCAGGGAGTTTACATTCTGCAGGTAAGAGATGTGCACATATCCTTCCAAAACATTTCATATTTTCCCAAAGAATAATTGTAAGTTAATTTATCATTATTCAAATGGCAGGCAGCTCTAGAAAATGAAATACTCTTTACTTCCATCTTCACCTCCTTTCCAAACAGGAAAATTGATCTACTCCCTCTTTCTTTTAAGATAATTTTTAAAGAAATTTTATCATTAAACACTAGTTCAAACAACTTAAGTGCTCAAAAATTACATTTAGATGAATTGATTTTAATATGTAAATAACAAATCACCTTTTCAGTTTCTTTCTTTAAGTCTCTATCAGAATTCTGTCTATACTCATTCATTTTTTTTCCTTGTATGATCATATTTAGTTTGCTTTTTTTGGCCTTGCATTTTTCATAAAAGTTTTTCTAAGAAAGAAACTTTCTAAGTTTCTCTGTAATCAATATTTGTCCACCATAATTACTTTAGAGTATTACATTATGTTAATGGACCACAGTTTTCACAATTGTATAAAATGTAGCTTTGAAAACCTAGCTTTTTTGATGTTTTTGATAGCATTGTCAGGGTATTTTCATAACAAAAGTCAAAATGTGTGTTTTATTTTTTACTGCCACATTACTATTTAAGAATATTCTACTAATTGGCAGATCTATGGACAATAAATGGGCACACTTGTTTTACTACAACCCTACCAATGTTAAGTTTCCTTACTTTTAATTATTTTTGCTAATTTGATGGGTGTGAGGAAGTGCCTTAAAGTTATTTTGATTTGTGTCTCTGATTATTACGGAGATTGAATATTTTTCAACTGATTATAGAGGCAATATGATGTAGGGCATAGAACTCAAGCCTTGGAATCAGAAAGAACTATGTTCAAATCCCCTTAGATACTTAGTATTTCTTGCCAACACTGGGCAAGTACTTAAATTCTCTATACCTTAGTTTCTTCATCTGTAAAATGAGGGGGATTGGACATGATGTCTATAAGGACAGATTACAGCTCTAACTGTATGATTCTATGAAAAGTGTCTGTTCATATCTTTTTACCATTTATGGTCAGCTAAGTGATGCAGTGAATAGAGCACTCGCCCTGGAGTTAGAAGCACCTGAGTTCAAATGTGGCCTCAGACACTTCTTAGCTTGTGTGACCTTGGGCAAGTCACTTAACCCTGTTTGACTTAGTTCCTCATCTGTAAAATGAGCTGGAGAAGAAAATGGCAAACCACTCCAGTATTGATTTACCAAGAAAACCCCAAATGGGGTCACGAAGAGTCAGACACAACTGAAACGACTCAACAACAGCAAAAGATGGTGAAGTGAATAGTGTCAGCCTGAAGTCAGGAAGATGAGTCTTCCTAAATCCAAATCTGGCCTCAAATCCATATTAGCTGTGTGACCTTGGGCAAGCCCCTCAGTTCCTTGTCTGATCATGAGCTAAAGAAGGAAGTGGCAAGCCAAAAAAATCCCAGTATCTTTACCAAAAAAATCCCAAATGGGATTACAAAGAGTTGGGCACAACTGAACAGCCCAGTCTTTTTACCATTTATTCAAAGTAGCTCTGGGCTTAACAATTATGATTTTTTCAAAGTTTCTTATATATTTTAGATATCAAGGTTTTATTAATCAAATTTGCCATAAATATTTTCCCCAATATGTTGTTTTTCTTTTAATTATATTCTTTTTAGTTGTACAGAATTTTTAAAAAATTATTTTATAGTCCAGCATGAGAGTTCACATGGCACTGATAGAGAACCAACCCCAAAGTTCAAGTTCAGCCTGGGACATAAACTGTCTTTATGACGCTAAGGAAGTCCCTTAATCTCTCAGTGCCCCCAGGAAACTCTAGAGGACAAGTTGCATAACTGTTGCCAGAATGTTTTGGTAGAAGTTTCCTCAATGGGAGCACTCCTGTACAAGGATAAATTGTTGTCTGGGGGTAAAGATTAGCCTGATACATCTGCCTTTTCCTCAGTAGTTGTCCTCGATACAATTAATCTTCACTCCACAATTAAGATATTCATTCCATTTTCTCCTATCTTTTTTATACATCTTTAAAAGAAATTTAACTTTTCAATCTCTTATCCAAGTGGAATGCTGACAGATAAATGGTATATACTGTGATTCCAAATTCCTTTTCTCATTTAAATAACACAATTTTCTCTGCTCTCTATGAAGGTTAAGACTTTTAACCTTGGTTTTTTTTTTAATTCTATCTGATTGTTTATATCTGAACTCTAACTACCTGTTTAAAACTTATAGCCAAATGTCACCTCCTCATGATTTATAACTAGAATAGTTAATAAAATAACTTAATAGTAATAACTAGATAGCTTATAAATAGGTATACAGGCTGATAGGTGGTGTGGTAGAGAAGACTGCTGGACCTAGAGTCATGAAAACTTTAGTTCAAATCCAGACTCAGACACTAACTGTGGGACCTTGGGCAAGTCACTTAACCTCATTCATCCTAGGCTTCCTCCTATATAAAATGGGGGTAATAATAGCACCTACCCCCCTGGTTTGTTGTAAGGATAAAATGAATTTTTTAAAGTGCTTTGCAAACCTTAAAGGGCTAAACGAATACTAGAGTCATTAGACTCTACCACCACACCCATTTCACCTTTATCCTTATATTCACCTGTTTCACCAGTTTCCCCACTCAGTAATCCACTCTATCAGTTTGTTTAGTCTTCTAATTATTCCACTTACCTTTTCTTCCTTACCTTATACCACAGACTACTTTCTCCTCCTTCCTGAATCTACCTCTTCAGGTTCTCTTCCCTAATCCTTTTATAATCCTTCTTATCTTTAATCATTATCTTTCATCCCAAAAGTAGAATCTAAACCTGTATCCAAGACTGTAGAGTGCTGTTCTTCAATTTTTCATCAATTTTCTCCCCAATTTGGCCAAATTTCTCTACTCCAAATTCAATTTCTACACAAGTCATCTACATGGCTTATTCAGTCAAAGTGCTTCTTTGTCTACGCCCACCACAGAAACTGGAAGTGGAGAATCAACAACATTTTTGCCAAATACTTTTATTAAATAATGGATCATTTTTGGGGGGTTTTGTTCCTTGTGCCTGATAGCTTTGCCAGCTTTTCCTTTCAGTTTTGTTGTTGTTTTATCATTTTTTCAGTCATGTCCAGCTCTTCATGACCTCTTTCAGGATTTTCCTTGGTAAAGATACTGGAATGGTTTGCCATTTCCCTCTTCATCTCATTTTACAGATGAGGAAATTGAGTCAAATAAGGTTAAGTGACTTACCTAGGGTTACCCACCTACTCAGTGTCTGAGGTCAGATTTGAACTCAGGTCATCCTGACTCCAGGCCTGGCACTCTATTCACTGTGCCACCTAACTACCCCCTTTTAAGTTTAGGATGTTCCTTAATATTTTAATGTACTTATTTTTCCATTTAATTTGCATTATGATTTTTCCTAGTTCAATAAAGAAGTCCCATGTCCCTTTTTATATTGATTGTCAATAATTCAATAAATAACAGCTGGTAATGCCTTTACAAGTATGAACCTTCTCTGAGTGGATCAGAAGGGGCAACCCCATTGGCTGATGGAAGATGGCCACATTCCCTGAAGAGCCTTAAAAGATAGCTTGAGAATCAGTTTTAAGTTAATGCAAGCCAGGAGCCACAAGTGAAAAAAGAACCTGGACCCTGTGAGGGGACCATTCTTGAGTAGGGAAGAGGAAAATTCTTTTTCCTCCCCTCAACCAAATCAGCCAAGTCATTTTAAAGTAGAGTTACTTAACCACTAAGACATTGCATCTACCAGGGAGCACAGATTCATATACCAAACAGACATGGATACCATAGAGATACTAACTTGAAGAAAGAATCAACTTCCTCCTTTATGTGAATGGGACCTCTGGCAGCTGAGAAGAGCACTGACTATGGAATAAAGAGAGAACTAGCTCTGGCAATAAATGATCAAGTTGCAGAGAGGAGCAGAACCTGGGAACCTAGCTGAACCACCTACTAGGAATGAAGATGTCCCTAGGGTAGGGGCTTTGTAAGGACTCTAGTAGGAGAGAAAAGATCTTGTAGTTCTGGAGTTGTGAGTTGCCCTAGCTACATATAATCCCTAAATGTTTGCCTCACCAACATTGTGCTCTATATGTCCGTGCCCTCTATCCTCATGTATTTGTGGGAGAATGTTCCTCAGCTTTATGAAGGGATATTTTTTAGCTGTTCTTCTTAGTGTGCCAACTTGGTAAATGCCTTTACTAAAAGCTAATTATGTTTAGTTGACTGTTAATGGAAAGCACCTTGGTGGGAACTTGTGAGCTATAGTTTTGGAAACAGAGCCTTGAAATAGTAACTACCCGTCTGGGGACCAAACTCACTAGTTTGGGTGTGAGGGTACCATATTCTTTGCTCTCCATTCCATCTTCCACCCAGCTTCCAAAGTGATTTTTCTTCAGTACATATGAGATCACTCTCCTACTCAATAAATTCTAGCTCCCTTTTGACTTTAAGATAAAATATAAATTCTTTTTGTTTTTTAAAATCCTTTGCAACTTGACTACACCTGTCTGTTCAGACTCATTACACATTACTGCCCTTCTGACTCTCTTTAGCCTAGCCAAATCCACCTTTTTTATGTTCTCCATCTCTCATCTCTGTGCCTTTGTACTCTCTGTCCCCTGTGTCAAGTATACTTCTTCCTCATCTCTACTTCCTAAAATCCTTCAATATCTTCAAGACCCAGCTGAAGCACCATCTTTTACATGAAAGCTTTGCTGATCCCTCCAACTTCTAGTGCCTTCCCTAACTACTTTAAATTTAACTCCCTTATATTTATTTTACATTTATTCTGCATATACATACATATAATCTCCTCTGTTAGAACATAAGCTCCTTGAGAGTAGGGCTTGGTTCATTGTTTTTTCTTTATATAGCTGATACCCAATAAAATACTTGGCATGTAGTAGGCACTTAACAAATACATGTTGTCAGATTAATTGGTAGAGTGAATTCACAAAATTTAGCACGTCTTAAGGCCCAGAGGGAAATAAGTTGGCTTTAAAGCAATTTAATAAATGCTTTCTCTCCGTTTTA
This sequence comes from Vombatus ursinus, assembly GCF_900497805.2. Classification (NCBI taxonomy): domain Eukaryota; kingdom Metazoa; phylum Chordata; class Mammalia; order Diprotodontia; family Vombatidae; genus Vombatus; species Vombatus ursinus. The sequence goes on from NW_020947062.1 coordinate 27,102,087, forward strand.
TTTCCATGAGGTTAAGATTTCATTGAAATTGGTGCTTGGGTAAAGGTTAAAAATAGTGGGAGGCTTTATGAGTATTTATAATAGAGATATACTTACTGGTAGGTAGTCTCTTGGCCTAAGGTTATGGAAGACTCTCCAGAGGAAAAAGTTATAAGGTTTAGGGTAAGGGAAAAAAATCTATGAATTAGTGCACAAGTTTTTGCAGAGCTAAAGATTTTTTTTCAACTATCTGTAAAGATGGCCATCATTACACATTAGTGATATTTTGAACTGCTTCTGTAGTTAATTGATAGATTGCTTTTTTCTGTAGTAACATATAATAAATATCTGCTACTACAAAGAAATTTGATAACCGCAAATTAAGAATAGCCTAATAACTGATCTTGTTGTTTTTTAATTCCTTGACCAAGAAGTTTGCTGGAAAAGTTGTATAATTACTATCATACTTAAGGAAATAAAACTATTCCTTTGAGGACAATTCAGAAATACTTTTCTCTCCTCCCCCTCATCCTCATATTAGTTGGAATAGGAAATTTTTCAAGTACCAAAATTGGAAAATCTCAAGTTATGATGATAGAGGTATCTTTAAGTATGCAAAAGAATTTATAAGTGTTTTCTTATTTGATTTGATCTTTATTTTTCCATTTGTGAATTAAGTTCTACCTGTTATCATTCTAGAGATTGGTTGAAGACTTTCATTATCTCCCTTCAACTTTTGTATAAATTAGGAAGTTTTTCCATACATTAAGTCTACATCTGAGGCCATGGGTTTTATTTTTACTGATTTCTTTGAGTTTTGTCGTCTGTGAATTTCTAGGACTCTTTATTACTGTTATTCCTACATTGCAGTTATTCTCAATGAGGGAGAATCTCAATGATATCTAGCTTGTTTGGCATATGTAGGCAGGTTTCTGCCTACAAAAATATCTGATATCTAGCTCAATGTCAATGGTAATTAACTTGGTCAATATATGTAAGCAGGTTTCACCCTGCCCCTTCCTTTAGGTTTGGTAAGTCCTTCTTACTATCTCTTATTAAGTGTATTTCATCCCTGAACAAAATCCCTTAATTCCCCAGATCTCTGTTATATCACTGTTACATTCACCCTGTGAATATCTGTCAATGTTTCCATATCTTATACATATCCTTTTTAAAAACTGGAGTTCATCAGTGATCTGATGTACCTTCACTCTTTAGATGCTTGGTCCCTTTTCTTTCTCTTCTAGCATTTGTGACAATGATGTCAGGATTTTAGGTAGTAACACCATTTTTATTATATTAGTATATCGAATAATAGTGGCAACAATGAACATCTTTGTTTTATTAGTGGTGTTATTGGAAAAGCCTCTAGCATTTCTCTCTTACATATGATGTTAATTCTTTGTTTAAAATATATATTATTTACTATATTAGGTAAAGGTCCATTTAGCCTATGCTTTCAAATGTGTTGAGTTTTTTAAGCATAAGTAGATATTGTATTTTGCCAAAAGCTTTTTCTGTATCTGTTGATTTTGTTATTAGTATGATCTACATTATATTTACAGTTTTCCTAAAATTGAACCAACCTTGAATTCCTGGCATAAATCCAACCTGGTTACAATATATATATAATAATCTTTTCAATATGTTGCTGTAGCCTTTTTGCTAATATTTTATTTAGAGTTTTGCATCAATATTCATTAGATATTGATTTATAGTTTTCTCTTTCTGCTTTATCTCACCTTGGTTTGATTTTTAGGATCATAATTATCTCATAAGAGTTAGAATGCCTTCTTTATTTTTATAAACAATTTATGTAATATTGACATTCTTTGATAGAATTCATCTATAAATCCATTTGCTTCTGAGTGTTTTCCTTCTGGAAAACAATTTGTGACTTGTTCAGTTTCTTTTTCTGAGATTAGATCATTTCTTGTTCTGCTAATCTGGATATTTTATATTTTTGTAAATATTCATACATTATTTAAATTCAGTTTTGTTGGCATATGATTGTGGGGGAAATAGTTTATAGTAATTTCCTTTATTTCTTCATCTACTTTGAGTTCTCTTTTTTCATTTTCATTTTGATAATTTGTTTGTCACTGTCATTTAAAAATGAAATCAGTGAATGGTTTGTCTATTTTATCAGAGTTCCCTCCCCCCAAAAAAGTCCCTAATCTTACTTATCCATTCTTTAGAATTTTATCCATTCTTTAGTATTTTTTTTGCTTTAGTTTTATATATCTTTTATTTGATTTTCAGAATTTCTATTCTTGTGTTTAGTTGAATGTGTATTTAACTCTGCTTTGCCTGATTCCTGTAAGAATGAGGTTCATGAGACCCCACTCTCCATGTATCCATAATTGTATTCCATTCTTCTGGTGTGTCCTAATTATAAGAAATATTAAACTCTTTTCCCTTCTTTCTCATTTCTTGTTTTCCTTTTCCCCTGCTCATTCTTTCCTCTTTTTTCCTCTTTCCTCTCCTTAAGACTAACAAAATATAACCAAACCACATCGAGGTTTTGAGTTGGTCTTTCTTTGCTGTAATTCCTCTAGTTTGTTGCCTAAGCTTTGGGCATTTGTGTATAGACATCTGAGGCCAAAAATTTTATTATTGGCTCCATTTCTTAGATTTTTTTTCTCCTATGAACTTCTGAGTATCTCAGCTGCTATTTTTCTTCATTATAGCCTCAGAAGTAAAATAATTCCTCTACCCTCAGTTTCCCTTTCTACCAAACAGAAAACTGAAACCAAAAGGTTGCACAGGTCAAATAGAGAGTACATGGTTCATGCTGTTATCTGTTGTCTTTTATCTTTAAATTTTCAGGACATCTTAGAAGGGGGCAACCTGCGTGTCCCACTGCAAGAATTACACCAGATGATCCTTACTCCAATAAAAGCATACTGCTCCCAGAGCTCTAACACAGAAGAACACAGCCAGGAGTCAGAACCTCGTCATCAACCTACTCTGATTGGTTCTGATAACCAGGCCCTTGAGTGCAAGGACTCTGCAGCAGCAGGTGGAATCCAGCAGCACCACATGAGTGGCTGTGAGGGAGAGTCTGCAGGGGCACCTCTGCCCGAAGGTGATCTCCCTGGACAGTTCACAAGAGTAATGGGAAAAGGTGAAATGTGATATCTCTCTGCTTCCAATTTCTTCTTTATCCCTTTCTCTCCCTCTCTGCACCACCCCCCTTTTCTCTTCATAGAGATAATTGCTTGTTCCTTCAGAAAAAGGATGTGTATTTGTCATTTGTACTTCATAAGGTACAAATGAGACTCTGAGAAGGGTAATTTAAGAAACAGATAAAATCCTCAGTGGCTGATTCTATCTTTCTAGTATCTTCTTCCTCCATGGTCAGCATAAGGTCAGAATTTAGTAAAAAAAAAAAATAGAAAGGGTATTGGCACCTTCTACTTACAGTGTAGTACATCTGCTATCCAGAAGAAGACATGCACCTTTACAGTGACGATTCTGCTTCTGGCTGCATGAAGTTGGTAAATGAGGGGGCTTGTGTTAGGGTGATAGGAAGGAAGAGGGAGGAATGGAATATTTGGGTTTCTCTCTCAAATGCTGAGGGACTAGTCTAGACATTTTCCTCTAAAATCTCTCCTTTAAAAAGAGAGATTATTTTACGATGGTGGGGAATTCAATCACTAAACTATCCTCACTCTTCTCCTCTCTGCCCCAACTCCCCTTTTTCCCCACTTTTCCCTCACTGTGAGAATGTATTATGATCAGGATGGAGCAAAGTTAGAATCCATTTCAAAGTAAAGGGATGATACTTTCAATTGAAGTAGAGGATGAAAACTGAACAAAGATCTTTAAATTTGGTTTTTTTTTTTAAGTTTTTGGAGACCTTAGAGCAAGAACTTTTAAGTAGAGTGATGTAGTGGAAGTATGATGGGAAGGGGTTGAAGAATGAACTGGAGGTGAGAAAGTGAAGATAATCAACACTCTTTCTAGAAGTTTGACACAAAAGGGAAGACAAAGCAATCATCAGATGATAGCTTGAGATAGATTTTTTTTGGTTTTGGGTTTTTGCTTTTTGTGTGGGTTGTTCTTTTGTTTGTTTGTTTGGTGGTGGAAAGGGTATGTGCAAGGAGGATCGAGGCTAGGGTTTGTTGTTGTTGTTGTTGTTGTTGTTGTTATTGTTACGGGTTTTTTCTATTTGCTGTTAGGATCAGGGAAACCAGATCGTTTTTTGTAGACAAAGTGGATAAAGTCAAGGTCAAAAGAAGAGGTGGGGGATAGCAGCAGAGGAGAAAGAGATGGGGAGAGGTGGGGAGAGAGAAACACATATAGACATTGAGACAAAAAAGAGATAGGAAGGAAGGAGGGAGAGAGAGGGAGAGAGGGAGAGAGAGAGAGAGGAGAGAGAGAGAGGGAGGGAGAGAATATAATCAATGGAACAAGACCTTGAGGAAGGCAAGGGATTAGGATCAAGAGAAAGTACAAGCATCATCTCATCTTCTGAGACCTGAGAGAAGGATAGAATGATGGGTAAAGTGATTTAGAAAAGTTTTACAGCTAGAAATAAGACATAGAAAAGTCCTTTCAGTGACTTAAAAATGAAAAAAAAAGTCCAAAAACATTCCTTTTTTTATAGAGGTAGGGAGAAGGAACATTCTTATCTTTAATATTAAATATTAGGCAATTTTTAAGAACCTAATTTTTGTTAAAAAGAAACATACCTTATAAAGGTTCACTTTTACATAAGAAGGAAAGAAACAAGCATTTATTAAGCACCTACTATGTGCCAGGCAATGCACTAAATGCTTCACAAATATCTCATTTGATCCTCATAACAACCCTGAGAGGTAGGTACTATTATCCCCATTTTACAGTTTAGGACACTGAGGCAGACAGGTTAAGTGACTTCCCCAGAGTCATACAGTTAATAAGTGTCTGAGGCCAAATTTGAATTCAGAACTTCTTAATTTCAAGCCCTGTGCTCTTATCCACTCTACCCCCTATCACATGGCCCTTAATGTTTCTTAAACAAACTTGACTCCTATAGAATGATTCTAAAGACAAAGTCTTCCTATATGTTCGACACCAAATACTTTTTGCAAAAATCCCAAGTGGTCCTCTTCCTTCAAGGAGTTTTTGTTTCTGGCTATTTTAAAAGGTACATAGAGGACAGTTTGAATGAATAAATGAATGAATGGATGAGTGTGTGAGTGAGTGAAATAGCATCTATTAAGCTCTTTCTATGTGCCAAGCACTGGTGATAAATGTCCAAAAGCAAAAATTAATTAATTAATTAATTAGTTAACTTAAAAATTTTAAAAAGCAAAATAAAGTCCAAAAGCATAGAATACCTGCCCTCAAGGAGCTTACATTCTAATGCAAGAGGAAGATGACTCACATAGAAGAGAGGGGGCCAGGAAAAAGCACTTTGGTCCAGAAAGTAACAGAGATGTTGAGTAGAGCCAGAAAGGAGATTAATTAACACACTCCTCTTAGCAAAAATTGCTGAGATGATTTGATTATGGTTCCAGAGCTAAAGGAAGTAGAGGAGGAGGCAAGCCTACCTTATCAAGACAAGTCTATGGAGAAGCTGACCAGGGAGTAGGAGTAATACTTCTGACTTTGCACATCTAGAAGTGTTAGGTTGAGCTTGGCCAGGTCCACAGTACTGTCTCATGGGGAGTATCTCATTGGGTACTATTTTGCCACCAGTGCCAACATTGGATCTCTAAGCTGCAAATCATAAAACATATACACACACATGCATGTGTGTGTGTGTGTATTTCCTTCAAGGCTCAAATCAGTTTCCAACTCTATGGGAAGCCTTTTATAATCCCCCCTTGTTATTAGTAATCTCATCCTCTTCAATTTCTATTTAATTAACTGTTGCATCCCTTCTCCCCCTCCAAAAAGAATGTAAGTCATTCTTGAGGGACGTTCATTTTGTCTTTGTATCCCTACTACCTTGAACATTCTAGGTACTTAATTATTATTGAATCATTTAATTGAATTGAATTGAGCAGAGAGAGATTAAGCTAGTAAAACAAGGGGAATCTTCATTTTTGCACTTACTGACTTTGCACTCTGAATGTATTATTAACCTATTGCTTTGTGAGTGAGCAGTAGTTCTGAATTGTGTGGATAGATAAACATTCCTCCAAGTATACTAGTCAATGTGGAAATAATGTCATTTATAAAATAGGAAAGTATTAATTTAATAGTAACATAGATATGTACATGTTTTCAAGAAAAATATATATGGTGTCCAAGTTCCTACAAAAGAGAAATAATATCCTATTTGTCTTTGTGGAATACGTGTACTTCATTCATAAAAATGACCAAAACAGACAGAGGAGAGAGAAGGAAGGAGGGAGAGAGTAGGGGAGAAGAAGAGAATAGAAGAGAGACAGAGAGAGAGAGAGAGGAGACACTATGCCTTCAAACTCTGTTCTTGGATTTTTTTTTCCTTTTCAGTAGGAATGGCCTGTTAGCTCATTTCAAAGCCATAAATTAGGTGCATTACAAATAGCCACCATGTTTCTCATCTCATGGTCAGTAGCAAAGGGCTAAAATAGTGTAACTGAGATTAACTTAGAGGGTTGTTCTAGACAAGTGCTCCTCCAGTTCATTTGAACTTGACAGAATGGAGAAACTTGGGGTTTTTTTGTATGTTTCATTGAGCTTACATAAAAATGCAATCAATCACACATGCACCTCTTCCACTCCAGCCTGCCTTTTGATTGGCAAAACTAACATATTTCAGAAAAACACGTGCGGTTTTCTAACCTCTTCCTTCCCTTTGCAGTGTGTACACAGCTCCTGGTCTCTAGACCTGATGAAGAAAATATAAGTTCCTATTTACAACTCATAGACAAGTGTCTAATTCATGAGGTGAGTAGTGACAGTCATTTTCAGACACTCATATTTAGAAACGTTTCTCAACATTTGTGTAAAGCTGATATTCTTCCTACTAGAACAAGACTATGGCCAACTAAAAACTCAGCATGTCTTTTGAAGGGTCCAAAAATTCATATAAAATCAAGAAATTTGATTGAAGAATGAATGTTTGACTCTGTGAAAAATTCCCTGAGCAATAAAGCAGGGGGAGGTTAGCATAGAACCCAAACTGGCTCTTAACATTTTCAATACTGTCTCATTTTAGAGTAAAATATTCTACTGCTTGGCTCATAGAATTCTGAGAGAGAAAAAAGGATCAGACAGAGATAGACAGATAGACAGAAAGAAAAAGTGTATGTGCATGCATGTGTGTGAACAGTTCTTAACATTGAGGCATATTTCTGTTGACTTAAAATTTTTATAAGAAATATATTTAACCTTTGAAAAAGAATATATCTCAATATGTTGAGGACATACCTACTGGGAATACAACATTTGAGGAAAAAGAGGAAAAAGGTCCTAGGTCTATGGAATATGTGTACACTGGCATGTTATATCCGAATGTATAGATGGAAGAATGGTGGAGGCCCATATGTGCAAGGGTAGGCTGGGGTTTCCAAGGTTTCCTAATCTTTCCACAAAGGTTATAGTGCCAGGTTCTGAGCTTTCAAAATTACCTTCCTGCATAAATCAAGTTTGGTAGGGTTTTTCCATGATGTTGGCATAAAATGAGATTATAAAGTCCCAAAGGACTATGTACAATGAATAAGCCATGAAATGGCACATCAGTAGGATATGCCAACTCTTTGACAGCTGAGAAGCTTGGGTTATGTGGAAGAAGATATAAATTGCAGAATTCCAGCTCTCTCCCCATGTTCCCACTCCCTCTTTCCCCTTCATGCCCTCACCAGCTGTCCATCAGGCACTGCAGCTGTGGCCTATGGTCAAGGCCAAAGTTAAATTCTCTATCAGATCCCCAGTGAGAGTCTTTTGCTACTCTTGAAGCTCCCATTGCTTTTTCCCTCAAAGTAGAAAAGTATTTGTTTTAAACATTAATTTTAACTTTTTTATTTCCCCCTCACTCATGAACCTGTCTTCTCCCTTTTCCATGTTTCTTCCCGCCTTCACAGCCTGAAAAACTAGTTGTTTGTCCAGATTATTTCAGCCTGAGTTATCAAATAACTGATCAACTAACTACATTAATAACTTACACTTGTGGCTCTTTAAAATATTGAACTGCTCCAAGAATTTTTTTTTTTACAGTGAAATTGTTTTTTCTTTCTTTAATGGTTTCTTCAGAGCAAAGAAGCACTCTCAATACAGGTGAAGCCTATCCAGAGAGCCAGATAGAGAAAACAAACCATTTATAATGGTTTCCACCTTCCCTTTGACCAGTAACCTGGACTTTCCTTTTCCCAACTCTGTCTGTGTGCCCCCTTGAACACCTTGTAGCTTTGGGTTTCTTTTGTGCATGTACATGTATATGTAAATGTGCACTGTCTATAAAGAAAGGAAACTAGAAAGGGCACTCTCAAGAAGCTTATAGCCATTCATAAGTGGAGAAGAGAGTTCAAGATTAAGACATTGGAGATCCCTTATTGTGTGTGGTTTGTCCTTTGTTCCCTCGAAGAGGACTGTGATATCAGGGAGATGATGACATGACTTGCAATTGAATTGGATTTGAGTGAAAGAGGGCTATGCAAAGTCACCAGTCTCACTTTCACGTCCAGTGGCCAAATATAGATCAGGACAACTGGAGATGGCCCAGGATGCAGTGGGAGATCTTAGCCTTTTTAAGCTATGGTCTTTTCTGGTTCTCACTACGAGTGAGGCAATGCCCATTCAGTGAATAGGCTTCTTTAAGAAGTGAGTCAAAGGATGGCCCCTTTAATAAAAAAAAAAATTCAAACTGGGAGGGGAAGACCCTCGGAGTTGCTGGCCAAAAGACAAACAGTTGCTATTTACATTCACTTTGAGCCAGGAAGGCCCAAAAAGTAAGCATTAAGTGGTACTTGAGCAGGGACCTATTATTGTCCCAACTAGGAGATTCCTAGTGAATTGGGTCTAAGGATCTTTGAGAAAGGCCAGTAAACCCCAAGTTATCTAGGTAGGTTTTGGCCATCAAAATTAACCTTGCTTTGGGCAGAACACCCTAAGGTAAGCCATGATACCTCATGTGAGGAGAGGAGAAGAAAGGAGATCCCTTAAACCTTTAAACAAAAGAAGATCTAGGATAATGCTCTCTACTTTCATTCAAAAAGTATTTGTTAAGCACCTACTATGTGCTAGGCAGAATGGATAGAAAGGTAAAAGTAAAATCACACTTGCCCTCAAAGCATTTATACTCCACCGTGGGAAAATATGAACAAGGAAAAAAATACAAAAAAAAAAGTGCAAATTAGCTACAAAACAATTTGGCAGGGTATGGGTTGGACATTAGAAACTGGGAGAACTATCCCTATGGGATATGGCACTTGAGCTGATCTTTGAAACAAGCTAGGGCGTCTCTGAGGTGGAGGTAAGGAAAAGAGTGCCTTCCAAACATGAGGTAAAGTTTGTCCAAAGGAATGGAAACAGGAGATGGAATATGATATAGGGGGAAAAGCAAGTAGAGCTGTTTGGCTTTCCCTTCCCACTGTGGCTACTCATAAGAATTGAGCCTGCAGCGTATTGGAATACAACAAACATTTCCACCTGACATATTAGTCTGGTCACTTATATTTTAAAAAGTTATCCAGGCTTTGTGCCACCTGCTTCATATGCCAGCCCATAACTGTTGGCCTGATTCATGTTATCAGGATGTTCTCTCTGTCTCATCTTTCATTTTTTTTCTCTTTGACCACTTTTGTGGCTATATGAGGGATGGAAATACAAAGATCAAGCTTTTCTCAGTCTGCTCTTGCTTGTCAAATGTTAATGCTAGCAAAACACATCCTGATTGCAGGAGGGGTAACTCATGGACAGGAAGCTTGAGGAGGAGCCCTGTCTCCACTTTAAAAGAGGAAAATGTTCTTTAACAGTTTTATTATTATTATTTTAGTTCAAGAAAGAGGAATGTGTATGAATAATTTTCCACAGCCCCAAGTTATTCCATGTCTACCAAACACATATCCCCTTTTGAGGCCCCCATGTGGCTCACACTGTTCATTCCAACTGAGGGCTAAACAGGATTCCCTTAGACAGGACTCTCTTTCACTGGCTGTAAACGTTACTCTTTAATTGGAGAAGAGGAAGGTTGTTGACTAAGTTGAGACGCCCTCCCTTCCTCCCTAGGGACTGTGGGCACTGACCCCACAAAGCAGTGAGAAAGTTTAGTGTGGTTGTAAGAAGAAAGACAAAAGTTTCTATTTCTAATGCCTCTGGTACCCAAATACCTCATTGTCCTAGGACATTATTCACCATCTGTTAAATACTTCTTGCCACTTCCCTATCTCATGATTCCCCCACTTCCCATGGGGCCTTCTTACCCTTTGGTAAGCATTAATGCAACTATACCAGCTTCAGGAACAATCTTAATCATCTGTCTTGAAAACATGCTTGTTTCTCCAAATAGGATAGTAACGATGCTGGTTTTACCTGAGTCCTGGTGAACTGTTTAGAATGGTGACTTTCTAGAGATGTCCGTGGGATTTTGCAAATGCAACAAGCTGAGGTCAAAGTGAGGGCTCTCTTTACATCATGAATGGTATCCCTTCCCCGCTGTGATCCTAGAGACTCATTTTGGGTAAATAAGAGAATAACCATGCCCCCATCCAAACCCAGAACTATTAGAAGCTAGGGAAGAGGGATAGCTAATACCTGAGTCATTTCTATAGGACAGTGCCCTGGCCTATAGAAACTGAAACCGTGGAGGTAAAAATAACTATGGAGAGCCAATACCCAAGAGCACTGACTTTAGCTCCTATATTACTATAATGTGACTTATAATATTGAGGGGGCGCAGAAGTGGCCTTTGATAAATACCATGTATGCTCTTAGTGGCTCAGTACCACTATGTGGACACCTGGGTTAAGTAAACAACAAATCTAATGTGTCATAAGTGATAGGTGAATCAATTATTCATTTTGTGAAGAAATAAGAACTATTTCTTATTGAATTCTTGTTATCTTGGGAAATGTTTGTTTAAAATGGCATCTTTAGGGTCATTTTTAATACACCTTTAAATTATGAATAACTTGCTTCTTTATTATCAGGAAAATCAGATATTTTACTCTAGGACAAGATCTGCAGGTAGAAGGAACTTTAGAACTCATCTAAATCAGCTCCCTCAATTTACAGATGAGAGAACTTAGACACAGAAAAAAGTTAAATGAATTGCACAATATTAAAAAGGCAAAGTTGAGACTTTTATAGCACCAGTTTTATTTCACATCAAACTCATTTGTAAGCCCTCTAAGTCATTTGTTTGGTTCAGCTTTTTCTATGGCTAGAAAACTGAATAATGTACAAAATACGCCAATGAATTCATCTCTATAACCAAAAGGAGTTAGATGTTCATTGACATTTATTAGGAAATCCAAAGAGTAGTAAGTCAACAAAAGCTGTTGATTATAATCTTTTTAAGGTTAGGGAATTCTCTTTTTTAATCTTTGTATCCATTAACCCAGTCATAGGAATGCTCAATAAATGTTTGTGGAATGAATTGTTGAATGAATGAACACCATTTCTATTTCCCTACTATACTTGCCTGAGAGCAAGAACTTTGTAATTATAGTTCTCTGTATCTTCCACATCTCTGAAAATGACCCTATGGATATAGTAAGTGTAGCAATCAATTCATGAATAAAGAAGATCTTGAGAGGGAAAGGATATGCCACTCACTTTCTTTACTAGTCAAGTATGGATAATAAAGTTTGCCACCTCACAGTTTCTGTTGGCATTATTACTAATTACTAACTGATAACAATGAGCTAGGTCCTAGATAAAACATGAAAGAAAGTATATTTCCATTGTACTTTTGAAATTATGCTATTCATCAAAACTCTTCACAAGTCATATCTTTTAAAGCCCCTTCAGCTTTGTCAATAGTGCTTTAGATATCTTCAATGGCTGGCAATCATCTTTGGTGACATTTGATTACCACATACGTGGAAATGAAGAGTGGTTTATAATAATGTTGTCTTTTAAGAGTAGAAATATTATCTTCATATGAATCAGTTTGAAGAAGCCATGGCATTGTGGATAAAGAGCTGGCCTGGGTCAGGAAGACTTGAACTCAAGTCTTGCCTCTGTGAAATTTCACTTTAGGATTTCTATAAAGAAATTTTCTAAAGATGGTGAGATAATACAACTCCAGGCATTTGAGCACTTATTACTGAGCTTCCCTCTAGAAAACTACTTATGATTCTTGCCTTTAACACCCTGGGTAAGTCACTTAACTAGTGATTCAAAATGGAGATTCAAGACATAGAAAAGATAAATACATATTAAAATGTGCACAATATGGAAGAAAAAAATCTATGCTATGCATTTTAGTCTCAATCCATCAGAGACAATTTATTAATATTACAAACATTTCTACTTGGAAAGAGGTTCAAATGTCTCTGCTAATCAGAGTACTGTCTCTGAACTAAGGAATTGCCAGTTTCCTTTTATAGTAATGCTAAAACAAAAGACAGAATTCCACAAGAAAGTAAAAACAAAGATGCATGGTTTAGGTTGAAATCATTTTTTAAAAATTATGGAAGAGAATTATAGTCATGTTAAATCTAGGGCATCCTTAGAGAAAATCTCTTTCTAAAATATCTGGTCAGAGATGAATAAATACCTCTCAGTTGAATCAAAGATATTGCCATTTAGTCACTATAAACAAGACTAAGTCTCTTAGTTTCAGAGAATCAATATCTTTCCTTGAAATTAAGTCTTCTAATTCAAGGGAGACCAATGCAAATAAGACCAAGAATGCAGATTAGGACACTGTCTTATTTTTCTTGATGCTTTCACAACAGAGACACATGCACCCTAATATCCATAAGTATACACATCGTGTGTGTGTCTGTATATTTCAATAGAAAGGCAATGTAGAAGAATGGAAAAGAGATGTGGCCTCAAAGACACCTATATTCTAGTTCTACTTCTGATATCTACTGGTTCTTAGTGCCCCAAACTATCAGTTACAGAACAATTGCCATTGGCATTGGTAGAATGAATTTCCTCACTACAATTTCCCTACATCAATGAAATCACAAATCCCGAGCAAATGTATCTGAATACTTGAGCAGATTGTAACCTCCATAATATAGGTACTATATCAATTGCTTCAGTTTGCAACTTCTCCCTGCCCTCTCATCCTGTGCAGTTCTTCTGCATGTTTTTCTACCCAAATCTCCCCCAGAAGATCCACAGAATATGCCAGAGATTTCCTCCAGGATTTTTTATATTTCATGGATCGCAGTGCAGCAGTTGACCTATTTAGTTCTCTCATTCTTGCCATGTGACTAGCCTACTGCCTTTTCCAATCATATATTTCCTCGATGAAAATAATAATAATCTAAACCGCTTCTTGAATATGGGACATCATTAGAAATTTCTTGCAGTATGCTTATGCCCATCATGCATCTCTCCATTGACTTTTGAGTCACCTACAACAGTAATTTCTCAGAGATTATGGTATTCTGAGCTTTTTAACTATAGAGAATCTCAAGGTGCATATTTGTGTTGAAAAGATGGGCCTTTGTACCAGGGAGCAATTTAAAGTACCACAGAGTTTCCCAAATACAATCAATCCCAATCCATTGTTCCTATTCAATTCTGGGTCCAATTTGTTGTCTATTTACGGTACCTATGCCAGTTATTAATGCTCAAGTACTAACTCAATGGACTGGCCATCTAAATTCATATCTGTGTAGTTGGCATTTTTCATCCATTTAGTTTTTCCTGTATGACTTATTAAGCTGATCTCTTTTGAATAATTATGGATCTCATTGAGAAGGCTCTGTAATGTTTTTGTTGCTTGATGGTATTAGTATAATATCATTTGCAACAAGAACACCTGGAGGACCTCACCAGCTGCAGAGAATTTCTCTTCCCTTTAAACCCTACAGAAGGCATCGTCTATGATAGCCTGCACATTTTGGCAAGGATATATTTTTTTTTCATGCATCACTTGATATTAATAATCATTGAGCAAAATTATCTCTGTGGTGGTATTTATCAAAGTATCTATCACGATCTTAAACATATTCATGAGGACCTCCTAATGTTTTTTGTTTTGTTTTTTGGCAATTGGGGTTAAGTGACTTGCCCAGGGTCACACAGCTAGTAAGTATGTCAAGTGGTCTGAGGCTGAATTTGAACTCAGGTCCTCCTGACTTCAGGGCCGGTGCTCTATCCACTGCGCCACCTAGCTGCCCCAGGACCTCCTAATGTTGGAAGATAACTTTTAAGACTCAATTTTGTTCTACCTAGTCAAATTCTTTTAAAATAATCAACAAACAAAAACCACAGAGATATCTTGAATTCTTTGCACTTTGCAGTCAGTTGTGGTGCTTTAAAGATATAGTTTGCTATCAGGTACTATTTGTGAAAATTTGCTCTTTTTCTTCTCATATTTTTATCCAGGATACCCTCAATATGCGTGTAGCTCATTCTTACAAAAATTTTATAAAGATGAGAAAGTAGGCATGTCTCAGTAGTTATTGATGTTTTCTTAGGCACATTTTGGGGGCCTTAATATCACCTGGTTTTCCTCATCTTTTGATATCTTCCTCTACCTAAAGATATCAGTGCTTTCAAGATTATATTGCCTCCAGCAGAGATTTCCTCAGTGTCTGGTCTAGTCACTTTTCCCAACTTTGTAAAGCCCATTTCTATTTCTTTGTTTTACCTATTGAAGACTAAGATGTTAGGGTCCAAATATGGCAGCTCCTCTTTACCATTAATGAAATAGATCATTACAGAAACAGTGACAAATTTGGTTCATTTTATATGTTTTAAATATTCCTGCCAGTTTCATATTTGAATGCTCTTTGGTTGTTGTGGCTCATTTGGGTCTCTTGTTAAATTGTTTATAGACCTGTTTTTGCTTCCATAGTGTTTTACTGTTTAAAAAGGTGATATTATTGATTTAATATTCATTCCATTATTGCTCCCAGCTTCCATCTCTATCTACTTGGCAAGGAGGCCAAATTTTGCTGGCTAAGTCAGTTTCTGTTCTCTGTGGCCTCCTTCTTGTGGCAACTCTTTTATGTGCATCAAACTTGTGCAGGAAATGGTGGTGTTAATTAAGGTCAGGATCTTTGTCTTTTTTTTTTTCCGTTTCCCAGTCTCATTAACAGTTTATTTGAATAAGATAGGTTGAATCTGTTGCAGTTGTCCATAGTGTCCTCTCATCTTTATCCTTTCTTTTAACATAATGTTGATGTCAATCTTTGCTCTAACTAGTTGATGGTCCAATAGCACACAGACATCTGATTCAGATCTGTTTCTCACATCAGTTAGCAATTGTTTCCTGTCCCTTCCATTACAGTCAACTTCCTTTCTGTGATGTTTGGTGTTACCTTGTCCGGTGCCTTCAGATTCTTTTTAGGAAGAATGTGTTCATGACATATAGCTGTGAGATTTGTAATAGTGTACAAACCTTTGGCCTCTTGTTTTTCGAACCTAAGACATTTTTAAACCACCCTCTCTTTGCATTTCTATTTTCAGGTCATATTGAGTTGGTATGAAGGAGCTGGTTAAGGTCTTCCTAGAATTTCTCTGCCTTTTCATTCTTTGCAACAGATGTTAGTACATAAGCTACAGTTATCTTCATACTGGTCTTTTTTTTAAATGATCATCATGAACACTACAAGATGAGAGAATCAAGTATATATTAACATTAAATGATGTTTCTTGTTGACTTTGATTGAGTGATTAAGCCAGCTCTACCAATTCCTTTGTTTACCTCTCCAAGGAGATACAATAACATTTTGTCTCCCAGTTTTATTGATATTAAATAATATCAGTTTTCATTTTTTCCATTATAGCATGTTAATTAATTGGTCACTAGACCACAGATCTCACATTTAAAGTACCTATAGTTAAGTTGATGGTTATGGATTTCTAAAAGCTGTGTGGCTTTTCACACCCTGTGCTCTCCTTTCTGTCCCTGTCAATATGGAAAAAGGAAAAGCCATATTGGATTGAGGTCCATTTAAATATCTTTGTTTCATGGGGTGCCACAATCAAAGAATTCTTCATCTCATGATCTACCTACTGGTGATGTGGCTCTGTTCTTACTGTTGGTCCTTAGACAGCAGAGTCAGTCTGGCAGCAGGTTCATGCTGGAAGCTTCTGAAAATGGGAGAACTTGCCAGCACCTATGTTCTGCTGCTATATATCCCTTAAGACCCCAGAGTCACTTAGATGCCACAAAGAAGTATCAGGATAGGAAATGATGTGAAGCATTAAAATTGGTGTAGCTTATAACATGCACTATTTGGAAGACACATTGCAAAACTATCAATTCTATGAGTCATTCCCCAATTGTCCCTAGCTGACAAATGGTTAAAGGATATGAACAGGCAGTTTTCAGAGCGATCAAAGCTATCAATAGTCACATGAAAAAATGCTCTAGATCACTATTGATTAGAGAAATGCAAATTAAAACAACTCTGAGGTACCACTTCACATCTATCAGATTGACTGGTATGAGAGAAAAGGGAAATAAGTACTAAAAGGGGTACGGAAAAATTGGGACATTGTTGCCATCCCAATGCACTGTTCGTAAGGTTGTGAACTGATCCAACCATTCTGGTGAACAGTTTGGAACTATGCCCAAAGGGCTATAAAACTGTGCAAAACCTTTCACCCAGCAATACCACTAGTAGGTCGGTATACCAAAGAGATCAAAGAAAAGGGAAAAGGACCTATATGTACAAAAAAATATGTATAGCAGCTCTTTTTGTGGTGGCAAAGAATTGGAAATTAAGGGAATGCCCATCCACTGGAGAACAGTTGAACAAGTTGCAGTATATGATTGTGAGAGAATACTATTGTGCTAGAAGAAACAACAAGCAGGTTAGTTTCAGAAAAGCCTAGAAAGACTTACATGAATTGATGCAAAGTGAAGTGAGCAGAATGAGGAGAACTTGTACATAGTCTTAACAATACTGGATGATAATCAAATGTGAATAACTTAGTTATTGTCAGCAATACAATGATCCAAGATAATTCTGGGGTACTTATGATGAAAAATGCTATCCACCTCTAGAGAGAGAACTGATGAAATCTGAATGAAGATTAAGACATACTTTATTTACTTGGGGTTTTTTTTTGGTATGTTTTCTTTTACAACATGGCTAATAAAGAAATGTTCTGCATAACTGCATATGTGTCGTCTATATCAAATTGGTTGCTTTCTCAGGAAGAGGGAAGGGGAAGGAGAGAGAATTTGGAACTCAAAATTTTTTAAAATGAATGTTAAAAATTATTTCTTCATGTAATAGTGAAAAATATTAATAAAAAAGAGAGAAACTATCAATTCCATTGGCCAATATCAATTCCATGGTCCTTTAGGCAGGACCATACACTTTAGGTGAATGAAGGTGGCAAAGGAGAAAAAACAGAGGTACATATCTATCTATCTATATCTATATCTATATCTACATCTAGATAGATGGATGGATGGATGGAAAGATAAATAGATAGATAGACATCCTTGCCTGGTAGATTCTTTTTAAAAGTTCTTTAAATGTATTGAGCATATTAAATTACCTGAAGGTTATACATTAATATTTGAAGAAGTTAAAGAGTTCCCATTGATTCTAAAGATTTGGGAAGTTCACTAAAGCCTGAGTATTACAAATCAATTTTGCAATTCATTCCTATTTAATAAATAGAGTGTGGGGGGGGGGCAAGTTTTGATAGTGTGTAATCTTTAAAAAGATCAAAAGAATATGAATTTTTAGCAGGCTTCATGCTTGTAGCCTACCAAGCACCTTCTGCGTGAAATACAGAATTTTGTTACAGGTGGTTGCCAAAATAAAACTGTCTAATTAGTATATTTGTGTTGGGTGAGAAACAAAAGTGTTTTTTTGGGGGGGTGTTAAACCAAGCTGACCAGGTTCCAATGTTTTCCCATATTTAATTGCATGTTTTCCCCTCGTGCCGAGCTGCATTACCCATAAAAAATCCTATTTGCTTTTGCAGGCATTTACAGAGACACAGAAAAAAAGATTGTTGTCATGGAAACAGCAGGTGCAGAAGCTCTTTCGGTCTTTCCCTCGGAAAACCCTTCTAGACATATCAGGATATCGACAGCAAAGAAAGTATGTTGGGATTTCATTCATTGTGATGCATGTTAGTTGCCTCAGTGACTCATTTGCCTGGTTTGGGTTCTGAATACAGTAATATGCTAGAGTATCACATGTTGTTCATGGCAGGTACCTTGTGGCAAGTTCTAAAATAGTCATTAAATGGGTGGGGTTGTGGAGGGGAAAGTATTGAAAGAGTTCCCTGACGAAGATATGAATTAGGTCCTTTGTGCCTCAAAGTGATTTCCTGAGCAAGATTTTCTCCATCTAATGAATACTTGCAAAACACTTAAATATGTGCAGGTGAAGGAGAGCCAAGTATTGTTGTTCAGCCAGCAGCCTGTGTGGTTGTGTGAGGGGTTTTTTTTTTCTTTTAGCTGCAGACAAGCTAATTATAGTTGATGGCTGGATTAAGCATAACACTGCTATTCTATTTTGGACTGAGCTGCAGCCTAAAACTGTAGACATATCATTCTTGATTTTAGATAATAATTCAACTCCTCGGGAAAAGGTGAAAATAAACCTCATTGTACTTTAGAGCTTCTAGATTTACAGTGGTTTGAATTTGGTATCCAATTGCTTTTTGAAGCTGAATTATGGGGAATGGAGGGATTAATCTGAAACTTTACATGATTACCAAATTCACAGAAAAAAATAGATACTCAGAATTCCCTTGGTCCAGTCTCTGCCTATAATACAGGAATTCCCTCAACAATATTTTCAATAAGTATTCATTCAGCATGCATTTGAAGATCTCTATTTAGAAAGAACCAACTACTATCTCCCAAGGCAGTTTATTCTAATTTGGTTAGCTATAATTGTTAGACATTTTTTCCTTACATTCCTATAGAATGTAAGTTCCTCGAGGGCAAGTATTGTTTAGGATCCTTAGTGTCTGGCACCTTGCCTGGCAAATTGTAGATAGTTAATAAATGCTTCTGTAATTGAACTATTAAATGAAGCTGAAATCTGATGCACTGCCATTTTTACTAGTCATTCCTAATTCTGATCTTTGATATGAAGTATAACAAGACCAATCTGTCTTCTTCATGACAACCCTTCACATATTCAAAGATGTCTATTATGTCCTTCCTTGGTATTCCCTTCTTCAAGCTAAACATCCCCACTTCCTCCATCTGATCCCTATGTTACTTGGACTGCAGGGTTCTCACCATCCTGGTTGTATGCTTCTGGATGCTTCCATGTTTGTCAATCTCCTTCCTAAAATGTGACACTCAGAACTGTCTACTTACTAGAACCATGCTTGGACCAGGGTGATGTACAGCAGGTTTAGGCTGAATCAATCTAAGGAAAAAGAGTCTCTGTCAAGATCCTGAAAGGTGAACTAATCACCCTTCCACATTCAGGAAGAAAAACATTTCCAAAGGGAATATTTTTACTTGATTCTTGGACACTTTTTTTCCCAGCCAAAGACAAGGTTTATTAAAGATCCACCATATTGGCCAGACTCTTAAGGAATCTGAACATTAGTGAGCTATTAGCTAGATTTTAAGAATCTGAGTACTGGACTTTTAAAGAATCTGAGCACCTTAATGGAGGCCAGATGGACCTTATATACAGAGTGTGGGAGGGATCTAGGAGTGGCCAGTAGGCTGGGGTGACTGGAGGAAGGGTCTGGGGAGGATTTTGATGAGAGTGGCCAGTTGGACACTTTTCTTAAGAGTAGGGATTGGTTTTGCTTTTGCTTTGTATCCCTAGCACTTAGCACAGCGCCTGGCTCATTAAATATTTAATAAATGCTTGAAAAAAAATAAAAATAAATAAATGCTCGATCATCAAGTGAGAGAACATATGAAAAGATTTTACAGACCTTAAAATGCTACATATAAATGCTAGTTATTATTAATTGACTAAAGAATGTAGATATGAAACAGTAGTAACTTGAACACAACCATCTTAAGTTCTTAAAGAAAAAAGAGAGAAGACAATCAGATTTTCTAGAGATTTTCTTTTTTGCATAGGTGAAGTAGACCTCTTATCCTATAGACTATCCAAAGTGAAGTGTTGATATTTGCATTTATGGAATATTAACATGGATCCATTTATTGGATAAATCCTATTATTTTTCCAGAGAGGTAGAAAGTTTTAAAATAACAGTCTCATGACAAATGAAGTGTTTGTTTAGAGTCCTATCATCTTCCTCTTTTTGTACTCTATGTTTTTCTTATTGCAGACTTAAGATTAAATTAGTTTTTGCTTGCCAAAAAAAGAAATCACATTGTTGGCTCATTGAGCTTTCAGTATGTTAATGCTCCTCCCCATTTGTTGAGGATAAAGCATTAGGTCAACAAGAGGAAAATAATATAAGCATCAAGATCATCAGAATCCTGTTTTATATAGTAAACATATATAAATCAATATTCTCTTAACACCTCTACTTAAAAGGTCTAAAATTTCTTATGTATATATTTGCACATATATACATAAAAATTTGCACATATGTACATATATATTTGCATATATATACATTCAGATATGTCTTGACAATGATTGTTTAATCTTTTGCATATATTCACATACACAGTACATCTGTTCAAACAGTAAAAACCTAATTACTTGGTACTAATTGGAGGGAGAAAAGGTCAATCTGAATTAGAAAAAAAATCTTAGTTATTTAAAGAATTTCAGTTCTTATTTTCCAGTTTCAACACTAATATTAACAGAACTAAGCTAATGAGAGAAGTAATTCTTGGTCCTGTATTTTATATAACTTTTTCAGCAATTGAATTTGACTGGATTTGGTTCAATTTGACAAGTATTGCCCTTTGAAGCTCACTTACGGGAACTTCAGAGAAAATAAATTGAAAACCACCTGTGATGGTCTTAAATTATTGGGGATGAAGTGCTACTTGCAGGGAAAAGAAATCATAAACATATACTGATCATAAGAATCAGATTTTACATATTAAATATGAATAAATAAATAATATCAAAAATGAATTGTCTCTGTCTGGGCATACATATAAAGAAGGATATTGCTAAGCTGTAGAGCATCCTAAGGTGAAGAGGGCAACCACAATGGTGAAGTGCCTTAAAGTCATGCTATACAAGAGTGGGTTGAAAGATTTGGAGATGTCCAGCCTGAAAAAGAAAAGACAGGGAAGGAATATGATCACTCTCTTCAAGTATTTGAAGGGCTGTCATGTGAAAGAGTAATCAGGCTTTTTCTGTTTATCTCCAGAAGGCAGACCTAAAAGCAATGGGTTGAATTTTCAGATAGGTACGTTTGGGCTCAATGTAGGAAATAGGCTGCCTCAGGAGGTAATGGGTTTCCTATCACTGAAAATTTTCTAACAGAAAGAGAAGGTCAGTGGCCACTTTGGAGGGTACTTATATATATAAGTTGAACTATAGATGGTCTTAGAGGTACCTTCCAGGTCTCATAATTATGTGCTGCTAAAGCACTGAAAATTTTCTTATTAGCAGATCAAACATTTCCCCTAAAATCTTTTCCCTCCCTCTATTAATTTGCTTTAGAAATCTGCTTTTTTATAGGTAGTGAAAAGATGAACTTTATCCCAGACTCTCCCAGAATTACCAAAAATTCCATATTAATGGGTTCTTATTAACAGTCCTAGGATATTTAATCTCTCATTGATTTTGACAATGAAATCGATTAATTATCTTTAGAGATAGTAGAGAAAAATAGATGCAAAAGAGAAACAACAGAAGGAAACATGTTTCTACCACTTTTTCTTTCTTCACCCCTGTCTCTTTATAGATAGCCTAATTGTTTAATTCAAACTCAAATGCCCCATAATAATAATGATGATCAGATCGATTGTCAGTGATGGTAAATCTCAGATCCTCTGCCTTTTTGATCAGTTGGCCCAGGACAAACATTTGCTAACTTAGCTGTCAACTTAAACTCTGTCATCCCCATTCAATATAATTTATTCTTTCTAGTTCAACCTTTCTGTAGCTAGGACAGGACTTTCACAGTGTGTAAATTGAAGTGGAATCATCTACCAAGTGACCAAAATTCATTAAGAAACAAAAGAAAGAAAGAGAAAAACTAAGCAATCCAGAGAGACTAGGAACATTCTTCCTTCTCACTCTCCTACATACTTCTGAGTGTGGAATATGAGTCAGTCAGGCAACACGAATTTAAGCACATACTGTGTGCCAGGTTCTACACTCAGCACTGGAGATACAGAGAAAGGCAAAAAGAGTTCCTGTTCAAAGAGCTCACTTTCTAATTGGGGGTTGGTGGAGTAGAGTAGAGAGGGACAACTTCCAAATAATCATATTACATACGAGATATATATATAGCATAAACTAAAGGAAATCTCAGAAGGAAAGCACTGTATGGGAGGTGAAGAGTAGGAGGGAGGTCTCTTCCAGTAGGTGAGATTGAACTGAGTCTTGAAGAAAGATGGGAAATCCAGGAGATGCAGATAAGGAAAAAAAGCATTCTAGCCAGTGAAAAAGCACATAACTGGTTGATGAATCTTAATTTATGAGGAACAACAAGAAAACCAGTGTCACTGGGTCTTAAAGTACATGGGGAGAGGGGTAAAATGTAAAAAGACTGGAAAAGTAGGAAGGGCTTTAAAAACCAAAGGATCTATATTTGATCCTGGAGGTAATTGGGAGCCACTGGGGTTCATTGAGTAGTATTGCAGTTTAGGAAGAACACTTTGGCAGGTAAGTGGAAGATGTGCTGGTGTGTGGAGAGAGATTGAAGCAGGGAGAACAACCAGGATGCTTTGCAATAGTTCAGATGTGACCTGATGAAAAGTCTACACCCAAGTGGCAGTTGTAAGTGAGGAGAAGGGAGCTTATACAAGAGATGTTTTGAAGATGTGTCATAGGATATATGGGACCTTTTTTTTTTTTATCACGAACACCCTAGAAAGGAAAGCTACTGAGCCAGCAAATGAGCTGTAACAAGTTTACCAATTTACCAGTTTCAGAGCAGAGCTTATGTTTCTTCCCCCTGGGGAAAAATAAGTTCTGGAGAATAGAAAAATATCCCAAGGCATAATTGTGTTGATAATTTAGATTCTCCTTCTCTCTTCCTTTTCTAACCCAATATTCTTAGGAAATCACAGCGTCACAGCCCCCTTTTATCCCCAACTTGTTAAAAACTGTCTCAACCCAGACTCTAGATATTTCTTCAGAAATAGTGTGTGCCTAGCTTGTATAGATAGCTAAAGAAAGCAAATCTGTTCCATCTTGTGGCAGTCTGGGGTAAAGCATTTTGATTTAAACAGTATTGAATATAAAAGCTGACACTTCTTGGAAAGAATGTACTGGTTCCTAAAACATTGCTCACTGCTATGTAACCACATAGAATCTGAATGCGTTCACCAGAGAGAGAATGAGTTCTTCAAGGCTAAAAAAAGAGAGGAGAAATTGTCAGAACTGGAAGGCCATAGTCCCTAATTACCTAACTGACTAGATCTGAGTGAATGTTTGGGCTTGTCAGGATGTCTAGAGGTTAGACTGATTTCTGCACAGAAAGCCCTCACAGTATCCTCAGGATTAATAGAATATGAAGACTGCCTGATGCTGGTTCTTACTGGGGGAGGATGGGAAGAAGAGAATAAGGGAAAAATTGAAATTGTGGAAAAGGGATTTGAAATGTCTCATGTTCTTCTTGTTTTCCTTCCATTTTGTGACAGTCGAGGCTTTGGACAGTCAAACTCCTTACCAACAGCAGGTTCTGTAGGTGGCGGCATGGGTAGGCGGAACCCACGCCAGTACCAGATCCCTTCAAGGAATCTCCCTTCAGCTCGACTTGGCCTGTTGGGTACCAGCGGGTTCATCAGCTCCACCCAGCGTAGTGCGGCAACCAACCCCACCATCCTAAAACAAGGAAGACAGGTTTGTTTCCCTTCAGGCTTTCTCAGCTTTTCTCTTTTTCCCTTTGCTGGAGGGGGAAAGCTTACCAAGTTGAGAAACAGAGATGCTACAGAGCCCCTTACCCATAGAGCTCTAGATGTTCCCATAAGCTCAAAGAGCAACTGGGCATTTTACCAGTGACCTGTGGAATAGCCTGCCCTTTCTGTACTTTTCAGACATAAGGAGGGAACAACAATGGTCTGTCCTTGGAGAAAGTCAGGAGAATTTGTCCAGCTTGCTTTGTAAAAGTAGCCTTACCTGATGTACTCCCACATTTGAGGCAGGGCCTTTAAGAAGAGGCGCAAAACTCATCTGTCTTTTTTTTGTCTTTTTGTATGTGAAAATACACAAAGACAGAGGTGTGCTACATAGTCAGCTTATCTTTAAATTTTCAATGTGAACATTAACACCTCAGAAGTCAGGGCTTGATTTTTATTTTATTGATTATCCAGACTTAAGAAAGTGATGGAGAAAATGGAAGTAATGCAAATTTAACTTAAAAGTGTGTCATGTTTGCATTCTTTTTTCAGAGAACCAATTGTTCAACATCTACCAGAACACCAGTGCCTATGGGTTATAATCTAGGTTATGATCAGGTGGACCTGAATATTTTTTAACCCCATTACATTCAAAATAAGTATGCCTTTTGACAAAAAAAAAAAAAGGTACCCTTGGGATCAACATAGAGTGATGCATGGAGAGATTTCAAATCTTCTCAGTATGGGGGCAGGTAGATGGCTCTGGAGTGAGGAGGACCTGAGTTCAAATCCATCCTCAGACACTTGACACTTACCAGCTGTGTGACCCTGGGCAAGTCACTTAACCCCCATTGCCTCACAAAACAAACAAACAAATAAATCTTCTCAGTAGGGGTGTGTGTGTGTGTGTGTGTGTGTGTGTGTGTGTGTGTGTGTGTATCCAGAGCTTCTCAGTGCAAGTTAGGATGAGTTCTCTTCTATCCCACCACTGCTCCACAAATCTACAACTTCCCCCCAGTTCCTTCAATTTGGGGCAGGGTGGGGAACATAGAGGAGGGCAGAGAATTTTGTGTCTAACTGGCCCCTATATATTGGGGGAGTAGCAAAGGGATACTAAAAGGAACTTGGGTAGAAATACTGTGTTTTAATTTGTCAGGCCCAAGAGGTTAATGGAGAGATTTAAAATGAGCAAAATGTACTGAGGGCAGTGTAAGCCAAATTGAATCACCAAAAAAAGAGACGTTAGATGCACCAAACGTCACTTTCCAGACTTTTCTCATTCTCTGACTCATTCAAAGAGAATCCGCTGCTAAGGAAATCCAAGTAATTTTAAACATGCCAGCTTTAGTGTGTGGAGCAGTTATTATTTTCTTCCTCTGATTAGATTTTCTGGCTCCTTTATTTAAAAAAAAAAAGGCAGAGAATTTCAAAACCCAACCCAGAAGTAGAGAGAATTCTCTGCCACACATATTTCCTGATCTTCCCTATTACCTAGAAAGCAGGAGAATGGAAGGAATAGAAAGAAGTCAGAGAGAAAAGAATCCCTAATAAAGTCATGTCTCACAGAGAGGTCTAGGGGAGCCAAAAATAAAGCAAATGGAAGTTATAAACCCCTCCAAGTACCAGGACAAGTTCTGGCTATAAATAAGCAGGGAAGATACCACAGATAGACCTGGAAACATATCCCCAGAATTTAGCAGAGACAGATATTTAGTACCATTTGCTTCCTGCCTGAACTCTGGCATTTGAGTGTGTGTGTGTGTGTGTGTGTGTGTGTGTGTGTGTGTGTTTGTTTCTGTCTGCCTAGAATTGTTCATGTTATATGTGCAGATACACACATGCACACCCTTTTTCCTCCTAGAATCTTTGGTTTGCCAACCCCGGGGGCAGCAACAGCATGCCAAGTCGAACTCACAGCTCAGTCCAAAGGACTCGTTCCCTGCCTGTTCACTCATCCCCGCAGACCATGTTGATGTTCCAACAGCAAGGTAAGACATTTTTCTCCTTTGTGTTAATTGATATAGAGTACAGTAAATTAAAATAGCTGCCTTGGTGACCCTGGCCTAAAAGTGCTTAGCCTTGACTGTCAAACACATTCTTGTGTGTTTATGAAAGCCTTTCCTTTTTTAAACCACATTGTCAGCATGAATAAGGTCTGGTTGGCTGGGATCCAGGAGATACACATACTGGAGTCTATTAAAATCTGACCAAGATGTTTTTTGAAGCTAGTTAGATTACTGGAGTGACTTAACCAGACTCATTAGTGGGGAAACAACATATATGTCACATTCATGATAAGGCAGTAATGCCCAAGACAATGCAATGTACAGTAGTATATGTTGCTAAGAACCAAATAGACATAGATAGTATAGGTATAAATAATAAATGTTATAGAACTCCAAATGAGGGAGATAACTGTGTGTTGGAGTAGGCAGACAAGTCTTCAAGAAGCAGGTGAAACAGGATCTGGGCTTTGAAGAATGGGTAGGATTCCAGTAGGCAAGAGAGAAGTGGAATTCCAAATGTAGAGAATGGTATGAGCAGTGGTGCAATGACAGGTATCCAGGAAAAAGAGTGAGTATACCAGGCCAACTGGGACACGGGCTTTTTGTAAGAACATAGTGGGAGTTAAATTTCAGTCAGATTGTGGGAGACTAGGTGGCCCAGTGCATAGAACACTGAGCCTGGAGTCTGGATGACCCAAGTTCAAATCCAACCTTTCTAGCTAAGTGACCTTGGTCAAGTCTTTTCATCTCTGTTTGCCTTGGTTTCCTCAACTGCAAAATAGGGATAATAGCATTGTTGTGAGCATCAAATGAGATATTTGTAAAGTGCTTAGCACAGTGTAGAAACTTAATAAATGCTTGTTTCCTTCCTTGAATGCCATTCTAAAGAGGTTGGGCTTTATATTTTTGCCAAATGGAACAGGGATATGATAAAATTACATAATGAAAATATTGATTTAGGAAAATCTATCTGGCAGTGATGTCTGTGTACATGTGTATGTGTGCACGCTTAAGCACACGTGTGCACACAATGAATTGGGGGAGGAGGGAGTGAAGGGGGAAAAGGTAATCAGTTACAATACTGTCCAAGCATAAGATGATATCAGCCTGAACTATAGAACAGTAGCAATGGGAATGGAAGGGAAAGGATAGCTGAGAATCTGATTTTCATGGGGAAAAAAAAACAACAACAAATCTGCGGCTACTTACTGAAAGCTTCCTCTTCTTCTCATCTCAGATGCTTCAGAATATTCTCTATTTCCTCCTCCCCTACAGATTCTAATGAAGAGTAGCCAACCCCTTTATACATGTGCCCCTGATACTTTCCCCTCCCATCTTCTCCAGCTCATTGCCACCACTGTCATCTCCACTGTCTCTCTAATCTTCAATCTCTCCCTCTCTATTGGCTCTTCCGCTGCTGCCCACAAACATACCCAGGTCTGCCCTACCCTTAAAAAACCCTAATTTGAGCCTACTGTCCACCCTGGCTATTGTTCCATTATTCTCCTCTCTCAGCTAAACTTCTTGAAAAAGCCACCTCTACTTGCTGCTTCTACTTCTCTTAATCTCTTCTAAACACTCTGCAACATGGCTTCCAACCTCATCATTCAATTGAGACTGTTATCTTCAACATTAACAATGATCTCTGAATTGCCAAGTCTAATGGTCTGTTCTAATCCTTAACTTTGACATCTCAAACATTTGACATCCTAGAGATTCTTTCCTAGGTATTTGTGATACTGCCTTCTCTTAGTTCAGTCTAATTCAAATGTGTCTGATTGCTTCTTCTCAGTATCCTTTGCTGGATCGTCATCCATATTATTTCACTAACCTTGAGTATGCCCCCCAAGATTCTGTCCTTGGGCCCTGCTCTTTTTTCTTTGTATTTGCTTGCTTAATGATCTCATCATTGTCCTATAGGTTCAGTTATCATCTCTGTATAGAGGAGACTCAGATCTATTTATCCAGCCATGGTTACTCTTCCTGAGATACAGTCCCACATCACCAACTGCCTATTGGACATCTCAAAATGAATTGGATGTGCTATAGGCATCTCAAACCCAACATGCTAAAATAGAACTCGTTATCTTTCCCCCCAAACCCTACTTCTTCCCAGCTTCATTGTTACTATCAAGGGCTCACTATCTTGTCAGGTAGCCATGTTTCCAAACTTAGTGTCATCCTTGACTCCTTACTCTAACTCACAGTGCATTTCTAATCTGGTATCAGATCTTATCATTTCCACTTTCACATCTTTCATTTGCATCCTCTTCATTCTGCTCATACGTCTATCACTCTAGTTCTGGCACTAATCTCCGTTCACTCCTATTTCAATACCCTTCCAATTTGTCTCTCGGCCCACCCCAGTCCATCCTTTATTCGTGTATCAGAGTGATTTTCTTAAACTACAAGTCTGATCACATCTCACCCCTTCCCCCAACTCATTAAACTCCAGTGATTTCCTCTGACTTCTTGGATCAAATATAAACTCCTCCATTTGTCATATAATTAAAACTTCGTATCTTTGCCACTTCCTACAGAAACTCCTCTATCATTTAAAGCTTTATACAACTTTTCCCCTTCATATCTTCTTATACTTTACTTCCCATGCACAAACTCTAAGATCCAGCTACACTTGCCAGCTTGCTGTTCCTCACACAAGACTCTTCACTTTGCATTGACTGTTTCTCATGCCTAGAATTCTTTCCTTCCTCATCTCTATCTCTTAGAAACTCTAGCTTCTTTCAAAACTCATTTGAACTGCCACTTTCTGCAGAAAGCCTTTCCTGGTTCCTTCAGCTTCAATAGCCCTCCCCTCTAAGATTAAATTCCATCTACTCTGTGTGTGTCTTGTGTGGGTACCTTTTTATTTATCTTCCCCCATTAGAATGTAAGTTTCTCAAGGGCAGGAACTGTTTTTGTCATCTTTTCAACCCCTAGATCTTAGCCAGCCCTTGTTCCCTGGCTGACTGAGATGTAAAATCTTGATTGACTCTAAACTCACCTTGGTCTCCCCTTCATCAAGAGCTGATTTGAAAAAATAAATAGCAAACCTCCATTTGAACCTTTTTAAATATATCCTTTATTGGGGAAAATAGTTTCTAAAATTATAGGTTTATAGGGCCTGCCAGAAGTCATCATTGTGTTTTCAGGCAAACTTGTGAATAAATCATACCAGACAGAAGAGAACTTAAGCTATAATTAAAGATATCTCAGGATAAGGAGACTTTAAACCTTCTTGGTTACCCATTTCATTATTTCCACCTCCTTTTTGTTAGGAAATTCATCTCCCTAAATTCTTTGGGCCTATACCAGATCCTCTCATTGTGACCACAGTAGGAATTAAAAATAGCTCATCACTGCCCCCATTTGAGAATCCTTAATGTATTTGAAGACAGCTTGCCTTCAGCCTCCTTTCTCTAACCCACATTAATCACTAGAAATGGTTAGCTGTCATTGATTTTGAGAAAGTGTTGGGAGGTATTGTTTCGTCTTAGAAACCTGTCTCAAGAAGACAAACAGACCTCTTTATTGATCAGGTCAACAAATAGCTACCTCAGTACTTCAGAGCAAGGAATGACCAGCAACTACGACTCTTCTTATATCCCTCTGATGAGCTGACTACTATGGCCCAACAATATTCTTTGGAAAGACAATCAGCCTCCTCCTCCTCGGAGCATCCAGGCCTCTCCCTCTGCCCCCCAGCCCCCAATGCCTTTCAGGAAGAGCCTCAAATCTATTTTTATCACTAATTGTACAGCTGTCTTTTCTCTTCCTTTTCCCTTCTCCTACTCTCCAACACTGTGACAAGGGTCAAAGCTCTTCTCCACTCAAATCCCCTCCACATTTTGAAAAATCAATTAAAGCCTCTCTTCTGTTTCCTTCAGGAAATTTCATTCTCCCTAATAGCCTAGAGTATCTTTAAGACCCTTTACCTTCTCCAGGAGGCAGATGAGCCTATACTTTAGCTTAGCTAAATATATATATATATATATAGCTTAGCTATGGCAGAAATATAAATATTGCATATTCGTACAGTTTTCCCTACTCTCCATACATAATGTTTGAGTTTTTCAGCCTTGTTTTTTTGATCTGTTCAACTCTGAGTACCTGCTTAAAAGTTTTTCATCTAGTCATTGCCGCTTAATAACTGGTCAGCCTCACTCAGCTTCCTTTCCTTAGTCTGAAGGCAGCTCTGTGATATAGTGGATAGAGTTCTGGACTTGGAAGTCAAGAAGACTTGAGTTCAAATCCAGCTGAGACACTTACTAGTTATGTGACCCTGATTAAGTCACTTAACCTCCGTCCATCCAATTTTCCTCATCTGTAAAATTGGGATAATAATAGCAACTACCCCCCAGAGTTGTTGTGAGGATTAAATGAGACAATATTTGTAAAGCCCTTTAAAACTTTGAAATACTATATAAATGCTATTCTTCTTCTCATGATTATTATTATTGCTATTATCAACAGCAAAATCAGCCACATTCACCTCCCTTTCAGACTTGCATCACCCTCCTATCTGTTTAACCAGTTTACCACTTCGTCCATTCACCTTTTTATTTTGCTTAACCCTCTAATTGGTCTGGGGCAACTTGACAGCACAGTGGATAGAGTGTCAGGCCTGAAGTCAGGAAGGACTCGTCTTCCTGAGTTCAAATCAAGCTTTAGACACTTACTAGCTGTGTGACCCTAGGCCAGACACTTAACCCTGTTTACCTCAGTTTCCTCATCTATAAAATAAGCTAGAGAAGGAAATGGCAAACCACGCTGGTATCTTTGCCAAGAAAACCCCAAATGAAGTCATGAAGAGTTGGACATGACTAAACAGCAACAATAACTAATGAATCCACTTAGCTTTTTTTACTTACCTTGTCTTGTCTTGTCTTACCTGTTACCTTCACCTTATTCTTCTTGAGTCTCACTTTTTAGGTTCTACTCACTAATCTTCCTTTATCCTCCTTAATTGTTCTGTATCCTACTCTTCTTTCAACCCAGAAGTAGAATCTAAACTAATATCTAGAACTGGAGATAATTTTCCTTTAAATTTTCCTCCATTCCCCCCATATTTGACCAAAGTTCTTCTCCCCAAATTCAGCCACTGACCTACTTCACTGGTCCAAGTGCCTCCAAATCACCTTCACAATTTCCTTCTCATTCAATCCAATGATTTTCTCTTCTTCCATTACTTTTCTCACAACTTCATTCCACAGAACCTAGAAGCAGAGAAGGAAATAGAATGGCAAATAGCAAAACCATGAAATAGTCATCCTGTTATAGTCAAGACTGATCTGATTCTTAGTGACATTTGGGCTTTAGAAGTAGGGAGAGGAGAACTTGATAAAGGTTTAGAGAAAACACTGAAGATGGGTTACCTGAAGAAAAGGATAAAGAAAAGAAGTCTGAGGGGCAAGCAAACTGCCTTTAAGAATATTAAGGATTATCAGGCAGACGACAGTGGAAAGCTCTTTTTGATTTCCACTGAGGTCACCATGAGAGAATTAGCTATAGCACTAAGAATTTACAGTTGCACATGAGAATTTCCTAAGAGAGTGGTGTTAAATTGTGAAATGGGTAGCGGTTTAAGGTCTTCTTATCCTGGAATACCTTTAATTATAGTTCAGATTCTCTTCTGTCTGGTATGACTTAATCATAATTCTGACAGAGAACATAGAAATTGACTGAGTGACCCCTGGTAGACCTTACAAGCTTATAATTTAAAAAACTATTTTCCCCACGAAGAAAACATCCAAAATGTTCAAACACAGGTTTACATATTATTTTCCAAATCAGTTTTTGCTGAAGAAGAGAATTTTAGAATGGACATCTAGATTTCATATCTATCCTTTCCTTTCCATTTACACTGCTACCAGTCTTGCTTATGCCTATATATTATCTCATGGCTGTTCCACGGCAATAACCTGCCTCACTGCTGCCCCCATCAGGCCCTCCATTCACTGGGTATACTACTGCCAGATAGCCTCATAGATCAGCATTTTCATTATATAATTTCATCACTTCTCTGCTCAAAAATCTTTGGATTCTATTTAGCTAAAAGATAAAAATTATTTTATCTAATGAAAGAAATGATTGGTAAAAGTAATGATTGGTAAGCACATAAAAATAGAAGCAGTGATTACAAAGACCCACCGTGGCTTTATCAAGAGTAGATCACGCTAGACAAATTTCATTTATTTCTTTAACAATATTTCTAAACTAGTGGAGAGGAATGTTTTGCATACAGTTGACCTAGATTTAAGCAAGGTTTGTATTAAAGTATCCCATTCTATTCATGTGGAGAATATGGAGAAGTATGGATTAGATATGAATATAAGTAGATAGATTGAATAGTTGAATGTCTGCACTCAAAGAACAGTTGTTAATAGTTAAATGTCCTTGTGGCAGGAGGTTTGCAGTGGTATCCCATAGGGATCTGTGGTTGGTCCTGTACTGTTTAACATTTTTATCAGTGTCATAGATCAAAGCCTAGATGGTATGCTCATAAAATTTACAGATGACACAAAACTGGGAGGGATAACTAGCACATTAGATAACAAAATCAGGATTCAAAAGGCTCTTGATAGACTAGAGCATTGGGATGGATAAACTGAATAAAATAAAAATGAACCATAATAAACTGAAATTCAATCAGTATTGTCATGTGCTGGCCTGACTTAGCCCACTTCTGTGTTATTTTAGGTCCAATATTGGAAGGAAATGAGACACTTGTAGGTCATTCAACAGTTACAGAAGAAGGTTCACTTAGCCATAGCATGGAAAGGATATTGAACAAGGATACAAGTGCTTAGCTTACATAGATGTGGCCCTACTCTTCCCCATATAAAAAAGGCTTTGTTCAGCCTTGGGATGTCCACCAAGTCTGAAGAACCCCAATTCCATGTGGGCTTAGGTGACCAGGAAACAAATGTAGCACGGTGTGAGGCTACCAGGAAATCATTTCACCAGCAACTGTGGATTCAGTCTTAGGGCCTGGGCCAGTTAAGTCTTTTTTGTCTTTCCATCCTGGAACTAGCCAGAACTGCATAGCAGGTAGGGATGAGTGTGGGTTTCAAAGCCTGGTAGATACTGCTCCTCCCACACTCGAGGTTTTCTCGACCAGTGGTGTCAAACGGGCCTCCCCTGGTAACATTCCTGAGTACCCCCAAACCAGATTAAAATATAATTGGGAAATATTTAGCAAAATAAGTGAAAGTGCATAGATAATGTTAATATGTGGTTTTCTAATTAATATACAGCCCCCAGGGATCCTCATATACAGTTTAGCAACCCCTTTTCTATTTGAATTTGACACCATTGTTCTAGGGGACCTGCCACTGTTTATATAACTTTGAAATCTTTACTAGACAGCCCTAATCTCAGGGATGTAAGGAGCCTGACATATGTAGTAGTGAAGGAAAAAGATGAAGGAAAAGGATCCCAAATTTAAAAACAAAATAGATAAATAATTTACAATCCCACCACCCCCAAAGATGCAGAAAAGAATGAAGACGAGAATTACTAGATTTTACCTTCCTGCTTCAGAAGGACTAAGTCCTAGATCTCGTCCATCTGGTCCGCATGTTGGATAATGCGAAATCTTTGCAGTTCACTGTGGGCTCTGGTATAAGATGGTGACAGTGAGCCAAAGCAGCAATAGGAACACCAGGGCCTTGACACAGATGATGATGTTTCTGGCAGGTCATCACTTTGTCAACCACAGATCAGTTATCTATATTTAAGAGTAAGAGGTAAGAGTATTTAAGGTAAGAGGTCATTCAGTACCCTCTTGCATTCCATTGGAGCAACTAGGTGGCACAGTGGATAAGAGTGCCAGGCCTGGAGTCAGGAAGACTCATCTTAGTAAGCTCCAATCTGGCCTGAGACACTTACTAGCTGTGTGACCCTGGGTAAGTCACTTCACCCTGTTTGTCTCAGTTTCCTCATCTGTAAAATGAGCTGGAGAAGGAAATGGCAAACCACTCCAGTATCATTGTCAAGAAAACCCCAAACGGGATCACAAAGAGTCAGACACCACTGAACAACAACAGCCGCTCCAATCTTGTTTTGTAGTTCAGCAGAAAGCGTATGATGTCTTTGTTGGGAGCTGACATGCCCCATAAACTACTATATGTGGAAAGGGGCATCAGCTAAATTCCTCCATTGATCCTGATCCCAAAGGGCAGTTGTCCAGACCCATTGTCTTCAGGCACTATATAAATCTGCCAGACTCATGGTTACCATCTGGAAATCAGTGTAAATGAGAATTTTATTCAACCCATCCCACAAAGCACTCTTACATACCAACCATGAGCCTTGGAGATCAACCTAGTAGAAAGCTTTGCCAGTTTCTCTGTTTCCCAGGATATCCCCTATAACATGTTCACGGGAAAGCTCCTCATATCTCTTGCTCCTTAAACCTATTCACTCTCTGTCTGGGTCAATCAATCCCAAGTGGCCTCAACCCCACCTGGTCTAGGTTTCCAGAGAAGGAACATAACTACATGGTTACTCTCAAATTCTCAGAGTCCTAGGGGTAATCCTGCTGTGGGGGAAATATACTTCCTATTTTATTATAGCTCTTGAGTCCCCATTGGTGCACTTCCTTTTACACAAACCCAACCACTCAGATTGATCACCTGTGAGATCTTAAACCTAACTATTTACTTGGCAGTAAGGCAAAAGAAATAATTATGGGACAAATACTCCTATCAAAGCAAATACAGCAATAATAAATACATCACAGTCCACACATAAAACTCTCAACAATGCATTTACTATCCAAAGAGAGGTAGAATGGACACATACTTAGAGAAACCTGGAAGGGAAACACATGAGTGAAGAAAACCCATGTACTCAGGATAGCTCACAACGGGGGGCTATAGGCCCTGAAACCATCATTTCATTCACACTTAAAGCCACTTTTAACTACTGCCTTTCTAGGTCTTCAACACTCTTCAGCTGAGAAAATTCTTTTCTGAGGAAGCGTTATTCTCTTCATTTAGATAGTAGTTCCCTTTAAGCCCAAGAATTGCAAAGTTCATCAAGTGTATCTTTTTAGGCATTAAAGACAAATCTGGCAGCTATTCACTCATCAGGATGCTATGTTGACCCGTCAATTAGTAGCAAACGAAACTCAACTAACAGCTGCAAATCCAGTCTTTCCCCTCTGCTTTTCCTTTTTAAACCTGAGGGAGTGGCAGAAAGCGACAGGTACCTCTGAGAGGCTTTACCTCTTTCAGCCTCTAGAGGTTGATGAAGGGCAATAGCTGACATGAAGCTCTCATCCAGTGAGCTTCAGTCTCTCTCTCCATCATCTGAAATCTAGGGGTCAAAGCCTTCTGTATGCTGACTGCCTCAGCTTTCACTTCTTCACGTAATTCTGACAGAGTTGGTTTTATTTTCCCTTGCTGTTTCATCCATCTTTCCTTGTCAGGTTCTTCAGGGTTTTGTTCTTCACTATTTTCAGTGGCTTAAATCAGAACTTTCTGGTACTCAGTGTCTCATCTTTTACTTAACGATATAAAAACTTAGTGACTCTCCCCTATGAGGTTAGCAATCCTTATTTAATTAAACCTTATTATCTGAACAGTTAAATGATTTTTCATTTGTGAATTTTACCTTCTTAAGCAGTTAACTGCATTTGATCTGGGGGATCCCCATGCACTCTAGGTCTAGCCATCACATTTCCAACAACTATTTCTTTATAATTTAATTTTTTTCAGTTTTTAATAAATAAAAATTCTTTCTCTGATTCTTTAAACCATTAAACTGTTCTCATAAAAAGTGCCATCACCACACATCTTTAGAACATAATTAAATCCTTTATTTTTATGCCACAATTCACATTGTCTCCTTCATAAACTGCTAAAAGCTAATCTGAAAAACTTTTTTGTATGCAGATTTTAGCAGTTTTCATTAAACTAAAATTGTTTTCCCATCATCTTTAAAGACACCAAGCTATCCGTCTATGAGAAAAGCAATACCTTACATCCTTTACAAGTTGATTTAAGTATTTTTTTCTTTATGCAAAAGTACTTTTCTGCCCCTTTCAGTAGTAAACTGCAACATATAAAAGAGTAGATACTTATAGAGAAAGTAACCTACACCCTGAGTAATGGTTGCTGAAATCTAGCTGCCTGTATCTCTTTCATAGTGGGCAAAACTGTCATTAAATCAGGCAAAGTAGTGTCCCTTAGGACCCAGGTCCTCATAGAAGAATGCCCATTGGGCTAGCTGAAGAGGCAGAATTTCAGGGCTGGGAGCCTCAGCCTGCGGCAGAAGTGTAACTTGTTTGTGAAGAATGCTAACACCTAAGTGATCCAAGCACATACAATTTGAATGTACCATTTCTATTTAATAATAGAAGTCACTTCTGCCCTACCCAACTCATAGTAAGTAACTATACAAAGGGTGATTTGTAACCCTGCAACATCTATTCAGTAACAACTAGTAACAGTAACTATTAAGTGGGAAATAGCTGCTTTGGAAAATCTTCTCCAAAGAGAAGAGCCTTTGTCACAGGGTGCCAGAAATCTAATGGCCATTTAGTCTCTCCACCCGTTAGTGCCTGCCAAAAGCTCCACTCAGCCTGGTATTTATATAGAGAGATCTCCAAAAACATAGACCCCACAGAGTCATAAGGTCCCAAGGACCTACTTTTAGGTCTTTCAGGACTGTAACCTGTTCTCAGCCTCACTCTAAAGAGATGAACTTGAAAGTTATTTGGTAAATGAAGACCATCAGGATATCCAGATGGGGAATGTGGATTCTCTAAAACCCAAACATCAAATACATCCCTGGGATTCCTTTTTATTTTATTGTGGGAAAGTGAATGTCAGATGTAACTTATCTGGATTGTGTTTTGAATCATCTTGGTTCTTCCTGTCCATTGCATCCCCAAAACTTGACTGAGAAGGCTACATTCTTGATTCTTTTGAAGTTGATTTCCTGTCCTTTGTCTTTCATGGCCCAGATCTTAGTCACCATTATCCTCTATGTCACCATTATTCATCAATGCCCTCAGGAAAGGAAGTCTCTTCTGGGTCTCTGCCCAGCAGAATGTGGCAATATGAATGAGAGGGAGGATGCAGGTAACCCTAGAGAGGTTTAATAAAGGTATCTGGCCTCCTTCCCAGGTGACCATGACAACAGCATTTGTCTAAGTCACCTCTTTTCAGATCTCCCAAAGTTTACCAATTGACATGCCCTAACTTATGTGGCTGTGTGCTGGGGGAGACCCATAGCTAAAGCTTGATTCCATCTGGGTGAAGCTCCACACAGCCTGGTTAGAGAGCATGTCAGACTGTGTGTGTGTTAGAGAAGGGCACATAGATCCAATCTATGAAGCCAGGTTTAGAAACTTCACTCCCTCCTTTGCAGACCTCCTATTAGGGAACCAGCTGCAATGGGATTTCTTTTTTTATAGGGCCAGGCATACACAAGTCTCCATCTTAGCTGCCTCAAAAGGAACAAAAGACAGTCTCTATCTGAAGCTTATAACTTATTTAAGTAATTCTGCAAAAGTAAGTCTTCCAAGAGCTCCCAAAGTCTATGGAACTCCACTGAGGAAAAGGTCTTTGCACTGGCTCCATTAGATTAAGCACTCAGCATTCATTGCTCTGGGAAATCATCAGCTTGCTTCTTAAACTTCTCTTGCAATGTGTTCAGGCCCCACCTCCTCCAAGATCCTGGCAAAAGTCTACCCATCTTCTGTTCCTTTTCTGGAAGAAATCATGATGAGGGGCAGTAATTGGAAAATTAGAAATTTTATTACCATTATTACCACTAATACCCAAGTCTTATCCTCAATTTTGCTCTCAAATCTTTAAATAACATGGGATACAGCATATTTTCTGGTAAAACCTCTGGGTCAGATTCTATACTTCCTCTCTACCCTCCATTACCAGATCTAGGGGCTTCCCCTTTGTTTTCATTTCTTAGAGTTCTATTTCTAACTGTTGAATTTATGGGCCAATTTATTTGCAACTTTCTTATGCTAGCAACTCAGATTCTCCACGGCAGTTAACCGGAACCAGGGAATGGTAGAGACGTTGTTCTATCAATAACCCTCCTATTATCCTTCTCTAGGATCCCCAGAGGTAATCACTGGCATCAATCAAGGCCTTTTCTTTGTTCCATTGAGAAGATGCTCTATATACCACTAGAAAGAGCCCTTGTTACAGGGTACAGTATTGTTGTATCTGACTATCCGATTTTTCCATCCTATATATTTGCACTGTCCTTCCCCTACTTCAACCATGGTGTGAACCATGAAGACATTTTATTCCAGCTTTGATACCAATTACAGTGAACTGGACCTGGCTTGGGCCACTCACCTGATGGTTAAGGTCCAATACTACAATGGATTGAGACATTTGTAGATCATTCAGTGCTTAATGCAGGGAGTTTACTTAGATAACTTCATTTTTTAGCTAAAGAAACTGAACCTCAGAGTGCCATGCACAGGGTTACATAGCTAGCTAGTAAGTGTCAAAGGTCAGATTTCAATGCACATCTCTCTTGACTCCAAGTCCAGCACTATCCATTACGACATATGTATCATGTTCCCTATAGAGGTGGAGCTACAAAACTAAATAAGAACGATCTTTGTCCCCAGTTAAGTTGACTTACAATCCAATAATGAATATAAGACAATTATGTAAATAATTATAAATCAGGTATAGTAAGCAAATACAAAATGCTATGGGATTTAATAAGAGATGACTGCTATCTGGCAGAATCAGGAAGGCTTCATGGAGGAAGTAGCATTTGTACTAGGCCTTGAAGACCATCTAAGAGAATAAGGTTGGTAATATTAGACAGCATCAGGAATATGTGGAATGTTCTCCAAAGTGATAACATTTTCCCCTATAAACACCACTCTCCCCAAATTTTCAGCTTGATGACACCTGAAGATTTGCTTAATGTGTTCTATTCTATTATTCAGTTTATTGATGAAAATATTAAAAATCTCTGAGCTGCCTGTCTGCCTCAACAAAATGTAATTTGTTATATCTTCCTAGACTCATCTTAATTATTCATTGAAAAATGTATTTTTTAATACAACTGTGTTATACATCCCAGTTTAACAGTATTCTGGTCAAAATCCTATTTCCTTTTTTTTCCAGTTTTACCAGTATTCTCTTTTTTTCATCTTTTAAATATGAGATTCTATTTTTCATTCATTATACTATTATAGGACTAGCATTAAAATGAATGAAAATTCTTGTGATGAGAGAAAATGATCACTGTTGCCTATGCAGCACAATTTAATCAACAGGTATTTATTGAATAAGACATTTGCTAGGTTGGTTAGAAGTTCTAAGTATATTTCTTTATCAGTGAACTCTTTCATTCATGCACATTTCTCCTTGTATGCTTTCTCACTGCAAAGATTTCTTCTCATATTCTTTAGCACTGATTATTCACATAAAACTTGGAAGGTATATTATCTGATATGGAAAAAGCCATGATCTCATTGATGTTCTGGGTAGAAGATAAGTAGATGTTTTATCATCATAGACCCATGCTCAAAAGACCTCTGGAGAGTGGCAAAAATGAGAAGTGCTCATACCTTTCTTTCCATCAATAATAATAATAGCTATCATATGACATCTCCTATGGGCCAGGCATTTTAAATATCTTATCTCACAGCAACCCTGGGAGGTAGGTACTGTCATCCCCATTTTGCAGATGGTAACTGAGGCACACAAAGGCTAAATGGTTTGCCCAGGGTCACCCAGCTAAAAGTATCTGAGAATGGATTTGAACCCAGGTTTTCATTACTTTAGGCTTGCTGCTCTACCCACTGCATCATATAACTGTCCACATCAAACCATATGTTGTGTGCTGAAGGCCATGCTTCTTTCTCCCTCGTCCTTCCAAGTAGAGCAACATGCTCAGAAACCCATCAGGAAGAATGGATGAGGGATAGATCCCCAGAGTATACCTCTCCTTTTATAAATAATTACACTGAAAAGCTTTTGCACAGTTTCAAACACTGTTGGCATGATATAATCTATTTAAAGCTGAATCATACTCTCAATTCCCCACCAACAGGAAGGACACAAGCTTGTCAGGAATATTGTAGAGGGAATACATAACTTGTCAGGAGTATTGAAGAGGCTTCAAGTGCAGGTTAGACCAGATGACCCCTATGATCCTAAGGTTTTTTTATAAGGTACTAACTATATAAACTCCTTTCTTTGGCTCTTTGAGTTTGTTGGAGGTATTACTAAGTTCATAATTTTTGAAAATCATTTAAAGTTGGGGGAAAATACCATCGTAAGATTAAGGTTTAGAACTCAACCCAGAATTTAGTGCCACAGACATGACCTTCATGGTGGCACCTACAGTTCACAGCTTTTCATGACATTATTAAAAGTCTTAGTGTCTTAGACTAATCCATGAGTTCTCACAAAGAGCACCGGGAATAGTGAAAAGTGCAGTTAGGACAAGGCACTGACTGCCATGTTAAAAGATCCCTTGGAAGGAGATACTACCTTTTCTCAATCCTAATCCTCCCTGACCTCTGCAGCATTTGACATTATCATTCACCACATGCTATTCTCAGGCCTCTTGGTAGCTCAAGGGCTGCACTGGTCCTGGGTCACACTGTGGCATAGATAGTAGCAATGGTTTCAGGTCTCCTGGAATTCTCTGAGATGTTGATGCAATTTCTGACCCTTTTTCCTTGCTTTAATGATGTATCTATCTGGCTTCAACCCTCTTTGCTGCTCTGACAGACCAGGGCCAAGGTCCCACTGCCTTTTAGGCCCCATTTACTTGAGATTTTGTTGGCTTCTGCCTCCCCTCTGAGCACTCTTAGGCTTTCTGGCCCTCCCTTCTATTTTTTTCCTCTCAATCCTGGATTGATTGGAGGAATTTACTGAGGTTTCTTTGGTCTTCTTGATCATCATTTTATTCAGTGCCTTTTTAAAACATTTCAGAGTATTTGTGGGAGAGCTGGGCTGTTGTAGTACTTTTCACATCTTCATCTTAATGGGGAGTCATAGTATTATTTCTTGCCAGTGATTGAGCTGGTACCTGTAACAACAGTACAGGCATTGACCAAGGAATGGCCAAGAAATAGGACCTCCTAGAAATTTGCCAGGCTTGTTTTCTCCCCCACAGCTAGAATTTTCCACCCAGATTCACTGTTTTGGTTTTAATATTTCATACTTTCAAGGATATAGAGTTTATACCTTCAAGTAGAAATGCTTAAAAATAATGGAATAACAGAAATCCCAGAACTGGGAAATTGATTTTCACCTTTATGGTAACAGGGACTTGTTGACAGCATGGTAGACTAGAGGATAACCAGCCCTAAGTTGAATACCAAAAGGAGGTCTGATTTGAGGTA
This sequence comes from Vombatus ursinus, assembly GCF_900497805.2. NCBI lineage: Eukaryota > Metazoa > Chordata > Mammalia > Diprotodontia > Vombatidae > Vombatus > Vombatus ursinus. The sequence goes on from NW_020947062.1 coordinate 27,143,386, forward strand.
CAACCTCCCTCCTGGAAAAACAATCTCTTTAATGTAACCATCTTAAAAGCATGTGGGAACACTAGTAATCTAAGATCAATGATTTCCTTGCAATGTTTTGATCCTGCAAACTGAAAATTGTTTAGATGATATTATTGAAGATTTTGGCCATCTCAAAGGACTGTAGGAAAAGCTAGTGGCTAGAACCTGCTCCTATCTTGTGTGTTGGTATAATAACTAGCCTGCTGGAGTCAGCATGACACTCACCTCTTTCCTGAACTTCACTGAACTCACTAACCCCTTGGAAGCAATTTGGGGGTTTATTTTTAGGCTTGTTTCTGCATGGACAGGTTTTAAAAGCTTCCCCGAGCAAATTAATGGAGGGGTCTGGTGATTTTGCTTGTCTCCAGATGTTGAGATGAGTAAGAAATATAAACCTGCTCTCCCCAAAGGACCAGATCACGTTAGACCTAGTATCATCCACAATTTGTGCCCAAAAAAGTTTGGTACCAGAGAAAGAATAGTCATATTCATTACAAATATAAGATGTTTTCCCCACTGGAAAATAGTTTAAAAATTGAAAGAATGATTATTTATTTTAGAAATTGCACTATTCCTACTGACCCAGTCTAAACCATCTTTGGGAACTTAATTAAAGAGCTCATAGAACCTCCAGATCTATGGACAAGAGTAGATCCACTTGCCTCTTCACTTAATTCTTGACATTAGTAAGCCTGATAGTAGAGATTGAAAAGATCAGGAAGTAATCAAAGAATTTAGAGCTACAAGGAACCTCAGAGAACCTCTAATCTAATTTTTGGGTTTTACAAAGATAGTAAATGATAGAACTTGATTCAAAGATGGGTCTTCTAAAGGACATATCAATTAGAAAAGCATGAGGGAAGATACTTCCCACAGCTGTGGATAGGGGAAATGCCACTAACCAAACAAGGAATAGAAAGGATCTCAGGAGATAAAATGGGCATTTTTGATTGCATAAAGTTGAAAAGGTTTTGAACAAACAAAATTATTGCAGCCATGATTAGAAGAAAAACAGTAAACTGGGGAAATTTCTCTGATAAAGTCTGATTGCTGAGATATACAAGAAATACAAAAATAAAAAAGGAGCCATTCCCCCAAAAGATAAATATTCAAAATATATGAATCGAAAAAATTCAAGCTATTAAAAAACTTGAAAAAATTGTTCCAAGTCAGCAATAAGAGAAATACAAATTAAAATATCTCTGAGCCCCATTACATTGACAAAGATGAATAAGGAAAATAACATTTGCTGGTAACATGGGAGGAGAGGCATACTTATGTACCTTTGGTAGAACTGTGAAGTGGTCTGACCATTCTAAAAAGAAATTTAGAATAATACTCAAAGAGTTACTAAACTGTGTATACCCTTTAACCAGGCAATACCACCATCAGGCATATACTTCAAAGAGACAAAAGAAAGAGGAAAAGGATCAATATCTATAAAAATATCAATTGAAAGTTTTTTGGGGGGGTTTATAGTAGCAATTAATTTATTTTAAAAATTATTTTTAATTATTTCATTAGATATTTCCCTGTTCCATGTAATAATTTTTTAATAATCATTTTTTAAAATGTTGAGTTCCAAATTAACTTCCTCCCTCTTTCCTGTCCCTCTCCCGACTTGAGAAGGCAAGCAATAGTAATTAATTTGTAAAAAAAATGGGCTCCCATCAGTGGGGCAATGGCTATGTCTAAACAAATTACGGGATATTAATGTAATGGAATATTATTGTACCTTTTGAAATTATGAAAAAGACTGATTCAGAGAAACCTTACAGGGGTGTGGAGCCAGATTGTACCAGCTTCCTGAAAGCCAGTTGTTAAATTTTCAGTGTGAGCATTTACATACCAGAAATTGGCAGATATTACAAATCAGTGCTGATTTATTCTTTTTGGTGACTGTCTAGACTTAAGAAAATGATAGAAAAAATATAAATAAGGTAGATTAAACAAGTACATCATGTTATTTCAGAGAACCAGTTGTTAAACATTTACTAGCATACCCCTGCTTCTATGAATTAAGTATTTGAGTTAAAAATGGAAATAGGGTTAAAAACCGAGTTAGAAATAGACTTAGGGTAAGGATTAGAAATGGAATTAAGGGTAGAAATGAAATTAGAAACAAACAAATTTGAGGTTAGATGATGAAGAGTTATGTAAGCGCAACAAGAAAATCAATGTATACAATTACAGGAAGACAACTTGGAAAGATTTAGGAACTCTGATCAACATGAAGACAAGTCATGACTCCAAAAACTTGAATCATGCTTCTTATCTATGAGCAGAGAAGTGAAGGACTAAAAGTTCAAAATTAAATATACATTTTCAGACACAGCCAATTAATGAATTTGTTTTACTTGACTAAATTTATTTGTTACAAGGGAGGGCTTTTGCTTTGAGGGATGGAGTGAGAGTTAGGAGAGGTAGAGATAATAACACAAAAAAGAAAAAAGCCTCGCAAAAACTTTTTTTTTAAATTCACAAAAAAGTAAAGCAAAGTTCAAAGAGGGACACAGACAAGCACAGGGCAGTATTGGTTGTTGTTCAGTCATTTTTCAGTCATATCTGACTCTTCATGTCCCCATTTGGGATTTTCTTGGCAAAGATACTGGAATCTTTACCATTTCCTTTTCCAGCTCATTTTACAGATGAGGAAACTGAGGCCAACAGAGTTAAGTGACTTGCCCAGGGTCACACAGCTAGTAAGTGTCTGAGGCCAGATTTGAGCTCAGGAAGATGAATCTTCCTGACTCCAGACCCAGCACTCTATCCATCCAACTGCTCCGAGCAGCATTGGTGCTACTGTGTTAAATTTAATATATACTTTTAAAAAATAAGCAGTATATGTTAGACCTTTTCTTTTCCTGTTCTTCATATATGGAAATGTTCATATCTGTTGTTGTCTGTTGAGTTCATAATTAAGAAAAAAAAACAAAAACCTTAAAAATAAGCAACATGAGTTATGACAAATTCAGTGCTCTTTTCACTGAACCAACAAGAGCTTAAGAGAAACTTTAGGGGGCAGCTAGGTGGTGCAGTGGATAGAGCACCCGCCCTGAAGTCAGGAGGACCTGAATTAAAATCCAGCCTCAGACCAAATACTTGTCACTTACTAGCTGAGTGACCCTGGGCAAGTCACTTAACCCCAATTGCCTAAAAAAAAAGAGAGAGAGAGAGAGAGAGAAACTTTAGTCAGCCAAGCTCATTAGTCATGAATATTGGGACACTTATTACTTCCTTGCTCAGAGCTCAGCAGAAAATAATGTAATTGAATATGGGAGTAAGCAATACCACCTTTATATCATAGTATGATTTCAAAAAAGCTACAAAAAGACCTTCTCTACCCCAAAACTTCATGCCTCCCTACTATTTAGCTGCTACCTATAATTCTAGCTCTGACTTAAAATTGTTCAAATGCAAATACATTGGTGGAAGACAGAGGGGAAAAGAATACTGCAAGTAGTTATCTGAATATTTTCCTTGTCTGAGTATGGATAAGTTTCACATCTTTTCTTAAAAATCAAGAAAAGGAGAAGGGCCATGATTAGACACTTGAGGAGAAAAGGTGGTAAGACAATGGAGGAAGGAGGTACAGAACTAGTAACATGGGAATTTCTTTTATCCTAAGATCCAGAAGCAAAATTCACAGTTCACAAAATTACAATAATTGAATTGTTTATTCAATAATTCACTGAATGATTCAGTAAGTGTCAATAATGGAATCAATAAGTGATCCAGATTAGGACCTTGCTTTAACATTCATCTGACAGCAGAAGCTGGAGAATACCAGTCTGGATATTGAAGGGGGCAGGCAGTGATATTGTCAAAATATTATTTGGGATCCCCAATGTCCTCTTGTAGAAGTAGTGACTCTATGGATTTGATACAGTTTAGGGGTTCGGGGTCCTGGGACCCCAAAATCACAACACATAGGTCCTGCCGAAAAGAATTCGACCCAAGCCTTCTTTCAGCCAAAGACAAGGTTTATTAGAACATCCATCATATTGGGCAGACTCCCAAGGAGCCTGAACATTAGTAAGCTATTTGCTAGATTATAAGAATCTGACCAGTGGCTAGATTTTAAGAATCTCAGCAGTGACTAGATTATAAGAATCCCAGCAGTGACTAGATTACAAGAATCCCAGCAGTGACTAGATTACAAGAATCCCAGCAGTGGCTAGATTATAAGAATCTAAACTGTGACTAGGTTATAAGAATCTAAGCATCTTAATGGAGATAAGGTGGACCTTATATACAGAAAGACTGTGGGAGGGACCTAGGAGTGACCAGTAAACTGGGGTGAACAGAACTCCTGGGACCAGGACCTTGTGGCCTAGGGAGAATGGAGATTAAGGGTGGGAAATGACCAGGGGCCATACATAGGGAGGTAAGACAAAGGAAGGGAGATTGGGTATAGCCACAATGAAAGACCAGTGGATGAGATTATAGAAAGTCCAGGGTTTTTCCTTTCTGGGGCTCAGATCCCAACCCCATCAGATTTGGAGTTAAAAGATTTTGATTCAAGTCCTGACTTTGCTACTTATGCTTTATACTTATGCTGCTTTGCTCCTCTGACCTTGGGCAAGTCAGTTAACTTCTATGGGACTCCAATTCCTAGTGAGGAACCCCCTTTACCAATGCAGATCAGTACCTGCTCTGCAACCTACAAGAGAGTTACCTGAGATAATAAGAGAGTTTAAGTGTTACCCAGGGCCACACAGCCAACCAGTATGTCAGAGACAGGGCTTGAACCCTCATCTTCCTGACTTTGAGATAAGCTCTCTATTTACTTCTATGACTTACAGCCTGGTATACAGCAGGGGCTTAATAAATGCTTATTGATTGATTGCTCACCATATTGTCTTGATAAGTCCCTGTGGTCTGTAACAAATGTGGAGACCCAGTCCAAATGAGGTATCTGTTACTATCTATAGCATCCCGTAGTATCGAACCCAGTGGTTAGTTTGAGGGGCCAGAGTGGTTATTCTCTGTTCCTTAGTGACATTCATTAGAAGCCACGAGAATCACTGCCAAGAGGTCCAGCCTGTTATGGCTGCCATGTGACGTTCTGCTTTCTGCTTTGTGTAAGCAATGAGATGCCATGGATCTGCTTTTATCAAACACACAATTAAAAAGTCCACAGTATTAGGGAAATGAAGCTTTGACATATGGACTTCTATCGAGGCTTCAGGCTTCTCAGAGCAGGTTGAAGACAGGGTTGTTATAATCACTTTCATATCTCTACTTTCTGATCATTTAAGTGCTTGGGGGTGGGGGGGAATGGAAGTAGACCAATGTTTCAACCTAAAAGAGCAACACAGCAAGGTTTGGTTGGCTTTGGGAAGAACACAGCTCTGCAGTTTCCAGCCTTCTTTTTTTTGAACACACAACACCAGGCCTGGAAAATGGCATTTGCTATGTGTTGGCAAGAAATCCTACAGCTGAAACACTTCTCTCCAAATGTCGAGCATCTTTATTTATCCAAATCTCTCCACAGTGTTTGTTTAAAGGGGATATCTGGAGAGTAAACTAAATTTTACAATGAGCATATGGATGGCTATAATTGCTGATTTTTTTCATATTTGTCAAAGAGCTATATATAAAATTGTGTGTGTTTCTGTTTCATAGATTTCACGCCCTGTAGGACTTCTAATTTTTGCATGCATATGATTTTCACATGGATGGACCACAATGCAAAAATACTCTTCCTAAGAGTCAAGATAGAGAAACTATGAGAAGTCAACACCAAAAATGCTATAAGCCAGGGCTTGAAGTCCAAGCTGCTGGATTCCCTTGCTAAGGCCCTCTCTAGTTAACTAAATTCCACCTATCCTCTTAATTTTTCCTGGAAATGCCCTCTCTTTTACTTTATTGGTCTTAATTGCCAAAAGGTATCTCTCCTTCCAAGCTTATCTCTGAACAAACATTTTGATCTACTATATCCTGCCTTGGCCCCAAGGCTTTCTCTGAGACACATTCTGGTATTGTTAGCTACACACATCAGCAACACTATTCCCTTCTAGTTCCATTTATATTAGGAATCCATTTGAGAAGGTGGCCTCAGGATTTTTAAAAATATGTCCATTGTTGTTGAACTTCTCTTTAGATAACTTTAGATAAATTTTAGTGTAGTTTACAAGCAACTAGGTAGATAGTGAATAGAATGCTGGCCTGGGACTCAGCAAGAATTTTGAGTTCAAATATTGCCTCAGATTATGAGTCACTAGCTATGTGACTCTGGGCAAATTGCTTAACCTTAGCCTCAATTTCCTAATCTGAAAAATGGGGATAATAATAGCACCTGACTCCAAGAGCTGTTGTGAAGACCAAATCAAATAACATATTGAAACACTTTGCAAAATTTGCAGAGCACTATATAAATACTAGCTATTGTTATTATTATTATTATTATTATTATTATTATTAAATAATAGTACTTCAGTTTAGATACATTTGACTCAATTATCCATGGTTATAGAGAATAAAGATTACATGAATGACTGGCATGTATACATTGTTAAAAATTTTATTTTTAGTCACTGCTTTAATCCTTTCCAGCTGGATCTTACAATTGGATTCTAATAAGAAATAACATTTTACATCCCAGTGTTTTACTTTATTTCTCTGTCGCTGTATGCTCCCTGATGGCAGTACAAAGAAGTAGTGAGAATATCTACCAGAAAGGGAGGCAGGCAGAAGTTAGGGTGAATAAGCGAAAGAATGAGGAGCCCGAAAGAGATCCTGTATAAAACATAAGTTGAATGATTGAGAATTAGTTCTAAATAACTTTTATATATGATGTTAAATAGATGGCAGATATTTATTTTCCCTTAATTGTCAAGGCACCAACCTGTCCAAATTCAGATCCAGGACTTCAAATCCAGGCTGTCTGAATTAAAAGACCTGCCCTACCCTGTGGCCTAAATTACTTCCTTGTTTTATTTTCCCTTCATTCCCCATTACAGGACTTCCTCTTCCTTTTTTTTTTTGGCTTACCTAGGTTGGAAGAACAATGAGGCTGATCCCACTCTGATTGGCATAGGAATTTTGACCCACTCTGATTTATGCCTTGGGCCAGTTTCTCCCTCTTTAGACAACCTGGTTCTCCCCTTTTCTCCCCACCTCACTATATTAATGCCAAACAGTGGAGACACCCAATCAATTTATCCCACTGCAGCTCAGAAACTCTCAAACTCAAGAGACCCACTAGGCTTAGCCTCCTCAGTAACTGGGATTACAGGTGTGTACCACCATGCCAGAAAAGAGACTTACAATTCTTTTTAGTGGTCTCTTCTTCCCACAACTTGATCAATAAATGTTTTTTCAATATTATCAATCAATAAACATTTATTTTCCCCCTTGTAATGAATATACCTAGTCAAGCAAAACAAATCCACACATTTGTCATGTCCAAAAATCTCAAGTCTCATTCGGCATCTTGAATCCATCACCTTTTTGTCAAGTTCTTTGGAGTTGTGATTGGTCGTTGCATTGATCCAAGTTCTTAACTCTTTCCAAGTTGTTATTCTTTATAATGTCATTTAGCCTTTATCAAAATTTACTATGTGGAGAAAAAAAAACTTACTATGTGTCATGCTCCCAGTGCTAAGTGCCAGGGATAGAAAGGAAAAAAAAAAAACACTAAAGGAGTTTTTCCTCTGCAGAGCTCTGTGAATGGAAACTATAGACAATGTTATCAATGAAGTTTGATGCCTCTTCTATACCTACAACCACATTGTGAAATGAAATAAAAAGGAAATTAACAGTAGTAGGCAACATGGTCTATGTTAAATGAGTGGTAGAGAATGGAATATAGGGGTTTAAAAGGAAGACAAACTAACACGGACTGTGGTAGGCTTCACATGCTGATGCTAAAGCCAGACCTTAAAAGATTAATAGGATTTAGCAAAACCAAGTCCTTTGGGCACACAGTCCTTGTCTTGATTCCATTCTGTTGAGCAAACCTTCCCTGTCTGGTCAGTTGGCGTGCTGTTGTAAAGTTCTTGAGTATTACATTTTCTGAAAAAAAAACTCTCCCAGTTACTCATGCTGACCTAGTGTTTTATCATTTGTCTTAATGGACCCTTCCACCATGTAAGTTGAGAAACTTATCTTTGATCTTGTGGTGAAAGAGAAAGAACACTGAGTTGGATTCAAAATATCTGGATTAAAATTGGATTATTTCTCTGAGCCTCAGTTTCCTCATCTGTAAAACAGAGGCTTTAATACTTGTGCTAGTTACCTCACAGGGTTGTTGTATAGAAAGTGCCTTGTGAACTTTAAAGTGCTGTAGAAATAAGTGTTGTAATTATTGTGAGAAACTAATTGGCCTGAAGCTGGTCATCTGTATCCTCCAAGTTTTTCCATAGTAGGCTTGAAATTGAAATCCCTCCATCCTCATTCCCTATTGGTCCCCCAGCAGGTGACTCTTGCTGTAGCATCATGCCTAGGATGCAGGCCCTTTTTTGAGGTAAGTCTAGGAAACAGTTACTGTCTCTGTTGGAACCAGTTTATTTTAACCAAGGTAATCTACTAGTGCCTGTGGTGACCCCTGTGTGCAAAATAGAGTGTGTGTTTAGTCATAATTAAATGGAGGAGAAAATAAGCTCTCTACTTAACCCGAAGACCCAGCTGACATTTCTCTGAGAATGCACACCAAGACTTCATTGGAAAAGCTCCCATGCAGCTGATCCAGATTTTACATCATATGAGTTTAGACCATTAGATTGCTCATCACCAATGTAACCCCTTTGCCCTTTGCAGAGTTCCAGGTTCCAGTGACAGAACCTGACATCAACAACAGGCTAGAATCCTTGTGCCTCAGTATGACTGAACATGCCCTTGGGGGTGAGTTTCTTTCTTTATCCAAAGTGGCTGAGGGAATGAATGCACCTGACAACCCTCTGTTCACAAATGTGCTCTAGTTGCCTGAGGAGGGTGGGGGAAGAGGGTGTTGGGAGGGAAGAAGGGACTCACTTGGGTATATGTTAGAATGACTTCTATTACCCCAGTGAACTGTCCCTTAGCTTCTTTCATTTTTGGAAAATGAGTTTACTGTTGAGAGAACTTAAGTTGCCCTTCTCCCCAGCAGCTCAAACCAGGACCGCCAAATCCATCTTAAATTTAAATCACTCTAATGCCTTGAACAGCAAGGTATTATTGTGAATGTACCTCCAAACAACTGGGTTTCTTTTATTTCAGGCTTTAGGCCCATGTTCTGGGCCTAGTATAGCCAAACCTTCACTAGCAATAGTGAATAGTGGAAAGAAACAACCTAACAAACTTATTTGTCTAATATCTTAAAAGCTCCAGATTACTCCAGTAGAGCTAGAGGCTCCCAGCCTAATATCTGGCTCACCTAATCCTTGACAAGGAAATTTCTATTTGGGCTACACATTAACAGTCTGCTATTTTTCAGTGACTGAAGTCAGCAATGTGGTAGGCTGTGGTATGCAGAACCAAAGCTCATACGTGGAGCTAACAAAATGAACTATGTCTTTCCACCGTCTACTCTGTCAGACTTGACATGCTGTATTATCACGGCCGCCCTGGTAGACATTTCCTCCATCTACCTCCTCATACCAAATGGGTTGCATTAGCTGGGTCTGTGTTGTCATGAATCAAGAGCTTAAACACAATTGCTTCTTCCCCAGGGGAAGGTTCGTGGAGCTAGCAGAGCAGATGTCCTTTTCTGCCATCTTAGCGGGGAACTCTGATATAGGAGCCCTCCAGGATCTCTCCTTATACTTTTATACACAATCACTGGGTACCTTTTTTTTTTCCATCAAATCCAACAATTGGCTGACAAGGGGCTCTAGTTCAAAGACTCGCTATAGTTGTTCTTGACTCATGGCAGGGAAGATGACAGACATATCCAGGCAATCCAGGCTGGCCAACTATGGCCCATGAGCCAAATCAGACCCACAGCCTGTTTTTTTGTGCAGCCTGCAAACTAAGAATAGTTTTTACATTTTAAAATAAAGTTTGTATTTAAGTGAAATTTGTGTTCTAAAATGTAAAAATCACTTGGCTTCCAGGCTGTACAAAAACAGGCAGCAGACTGAATATGGCCCATAGGCCAGAGTGCTATCGCTTGCTCTAGAGAGCCTTTTCTGTAGACATCTCAGCTACTGAGACTTGAAGACATAATAGTCACTATTTTTCCCCTGGTGCTTAAAGGAGGACACTCATTTTCCATCCTGACTTCATGTCCCCAAGAGAGCTGGTTCTGAGCCAAGAGCTTCCTTGGGAAATAATGGGGACAGCATGAGTCTGAAGAGCAGGGCAAGAATTGGGTCCACAACATCTTTGTCCCTAGTTCATATTGAGGCAACATGGGTTAAGAACCTGGTAGGTTTTTCTTCAAATTATTGCTGTTTAAAGCAAGCTCAATTTCTTAATATTGTCTCAAGCTCAACATGTAGGAGAACATTTTCTAATGGGAGACGGGAACACTTGAAGGCAGGCATTCCCTAGACCAAAGAGGCTGGGCTAAGGTTTCCATTCAGATCCTGATGATTTCCTATATGAATCTGAGTCTCAGTAGGGACAACACTGACCTTCCCTCACAACATTATATTTATAGCTTGGGTAATTGGCATTTTGTTTGTGTTCTACTATCAGCATTATTATTATCATTAGCAATATTTTTTATGAAGAGAAAAGTGTCTGATTAAACATTTAATTTTCAATCCATGATGAATACTTAGAGAAAACTATTCTGAACCAGTATTTTTGATACTGTTTTCATTTAGTCATTTAATCTCTCTTGGCCACAGTTTCCACATCTGTAAAATGGGGATAAAAATAATACCTATCTCAGAGGATTCTTGTAGGGATCAAATGATACAATATAATTAAACCATTTTATAAACCTTAACATGCTATATACATGTTAATTATTATTATTATTATTATTATTAGTTATCCTTTTTCTCAGTAATTCCTCTTGATGAAAAGTCATGTGAAAAATGGCATAAACTCAGATGATAAATTCAATTCAGGACAGGCTTAGAAAGGAAGAATGGCTTGCCCTGTCACCATGACCAGTCTTCCTCTGGCTATGAGTCCCCTGGAGGTAGTGATGCCCTCGCCTTGCTATAGATTGTTGCAGAAGGATTGACTTCAGTTTTGGTGGAGGGAGAAGCTATATCACCTGGGAACAGTTCATTTAATCCAGCCAAGATTCTACCTCACCTATCCCAAATTGATGGTGTTATTTTTAGCATTCTCAACAACCAATAATTCATTCTAGTAGCTAAGGTTGTTAGGAAGTTCCTCCATGTAGCTAACAATACCCTTCAGCTGCCAATTTAAGCCTATTTGCTTTATAATCCCTATTTATCTTCTCTTTTCTTATTTCCTTCCCCCTTTTATCCATCCAATTTTCATTCCTTTCTTTCCTTCTTCTCTTCCCTTTTATCTTTCCCAACTCAAGACTCATCAGGAAGATAATTTGAGAGGGAAGTGAAGGCTATAAGAGGAGAGGAAGCCCTGACACACTACTGATAGCAACATTTCATAGGCTGTGCTGTTAGTATTCCTTGTGATTTGAGATTTTCATCAGTCACTATAGGATGTTTTCTTCTTTAATAGCCCTGATTAAGGACCAAAGAAGGACCAAAATTCTGCTTCTCTTTTCCTAGGCTCCTACAAAAGAGTAACATTACTCAAGGCCTGCCAAACTATGGTTCTGGAAGTTGTAGCTCATTCTTAATGTATGGAGACCCTTACAGTCAACTCCTGATTATTCTGGGGCTGATTAACCAGTTTGTGGGTAATCTAGGTCCCTTCCTTCTCTTTTAGCTACCATTCTTCCCATTCTCACCTGTTCCTGCTGGTTATCTCTTGACCATTTGCCTGCTGGTGAGCATTTCTATTTATGGTTTATGGAGATGGAAAATATAAAATGATGTTGAAATGAGATTCAAGGATTATCCTAGACTTTCCTTTTACTGCTCTCCCAATTTCCAATGAATGCTGTGAACTATTTGTACAGAGTTCTCTAGGGGTCCCTGGAAACTTACAGTGCCTTTCACTTTCAGAGTTTACACTTAAACATAGAATATATAGGCATGGACCAAAAGATTTTCTTCTCAGCCTATGGAGTGGCTTGTGGATGACTCTAGACTCAGATCTCTCTAATCCAATCACTTCAACACAGCTGCTGTTGTTGTTTGCCATTATTCAGAAGGCTTGAGGAAGTATTTATTCCTACCTTTGGTCCATATGGGGCAGGAAGGTGTTACCTTGGAATTCTGCCCCATGGTGAATGAGAAAGCTTAAGAGCTCTAGTCTGGATATAATTAATAGGACCTATCAGTAACCATGAAATTCAAATATGCTGCTTAAGAGTCAGAACCAGGGATATGCTGGAACCAGCTCTAATCTGCTTGCCAGAGCTGGTTGTTAAATATTCGGTATGAACATTTACATCCCAGAAATCAGCAATTGCTACAAATCAGAAGTTTGTATCTACTTTTTGTTGATTTTCTAGACTTAAGAAAGAGTTAATAATGCAGGTTAAACTTAAAAGTATGTGTGCATACATTCCCCTTCTCCCACCTCAGACTGATTGTTAAAATATTTACTGGCGCATTCCTATGTTGCTCTACAAACACTGCTGGAGCTAAGCAAGAATGCAGTGGAAGGCTCAGGGAATGGAGTCATCATGAAGCCTAGTGACTGTAGACTAATAATAATAATAATAATACCTGACATTTATCACATTTGAGCCTCACAATACCCCAGACAGAATGGTTGATCAGGGTAAAGAAAAGACTAGAGAGTAGAAAGAATACCAATTTGGAGTCAGAGGACCTGGGTTGATATTCTGGCTCTACTCCAGTGAAGTTGCCCGTGTGACCTGGGGCACGTGACTTTACTTTTCTAAGCTTCAGTTTCTCATCTAGAAAATGAGGTCATTGGACTATATGACCCTTGAGAATCCTTTCTACCTCTAGATCTTGGTAGAGGAGAAATATCTTTTCTTTGAGTTTGTGTGATAGGTTACTGCTGCCATAAAAATTTACCACAATGTGGAAGTTATAGAGGTAAAAGCCTGTTTTTTATTATGTTTGAGCACAGGTTCAAGATTCAGAAAAGTAGCCCTGAACCAAGATTAGGATTCTAATAAGGCTTTTTTTTTTTAATAAAATTATATCATAGACAGAAAAAAAATTTTTTACGTACATAACAGACTTAAACAGAGTCATTCCCTCATACATCCCCTAAGGAAACAAACCTAGGAACCCTATAGGTAAACTAAGTTAAGTTACAAATTAAACTACATTTAGAGGATTCATAATTGAGTGGAGGAGATTTACATGTCACAAAGAGATAACCAAAAGGCTCAGAGACTGGAGAATCCCTTCACAAATAGCTTGAGAAGCTCAGAACTCCCCTTGTCATCTTATCTGAGGAACATCAAAAAGTCTTCCTTTAATATTATCATTTCATGTGTCAGGCTATTTGGTCAGGTGAGGTTAATATTAATAGGAAACAGGCTTCAGTTAACCAAAATGTTCCAGGAGGAATGGTGTAACAAAATTGAATAAAAGGAAATTTTTTAAATTCCCATCACAATCTTATGTTAGGTACTCAATAGCAATTGCAATCTACCCCTTTGATTTTCCACTGGCCTACTGCATAAGGTCCTAAAATGCAGTTCCTTCAAAAAATAAATGAGAAGCATTCACATGTCTAAAGTATGTTATTTGTCTTACAGGTCATTTGCTTTTCTGCTGCAAAATGCCTCATCTGAGAACTGCCACATTAGCACACCAGAAATACTCCAGAGTAGAGTCAGGGTCCTGTAACCTTTCTTCCTCATGGTCCATGACATGCTGGGTCACCCTGGAATTTGTACCCTCCCCATTTCACAGTTGAGTCCTCTCTATTGTATAGAGATCAGAAGGCTCATAGACTAATCAAGTAAACAACCGTCTGTTAAATGTCTACTCAGTGAGAAACTATGTACAAAATAAGACCTGTACAAGATAATTTGAAGATAATCTCAGACTGAAGGCATTTGTATTTACTTCCTCTGCCTCTATTAAAAAAAATAAATATTAGAGGTAAAAATCCAGAATGACAACTAGTTTTAAGTTATCCTAGTCATAATAATTCACCAAAACCAGTAGTTGAAAAAAATCCATGGACATATCCTTTCTGATCACACGCCAAGACAGAGAACGTATTATAAACATATTTGCTGCCATTCAAATGGTCACTTAAATAATAAATAAAATATTTGGCCATGAGTGCCTGGTGCTTACTTCACTTGTTCCTGCTGTGTGTTCTTTTTCAGATGGGGTTGACCGAACCTCCACTATCTAGAAACTGAAGGAGTTAGTGACCGCGCTGGCCGTGAAATCGACTGCTGCGGGTCCAGTGTCAGCCATCTTCAGACTTGCACAGGATCCTCTGAGATACTTTGCAACCTTTTTTTTTCCTGGTCTCTCTCCCATTATGATTTTGTGAGAGCATAGGTCGTCCTTGTAAACATATCATTAGACCCGGGATTGGTTATTTTGTCGTTTATTACGTCAAGAGTAGAACAGCGAGTAGAATGGATTGGTGGGGAGCGTGGAGGAGAAGGGAACACAGGGGAGGAGAGGTGGGTCTGGTGAGGGATTTCCCAGATGAAATAATGGACGGTTCCAACAGCAAGAGAGATATAAAAGGAACATGTCGTCGGGAAACAGAAGACCCTGGCCCCAGGGAATCCCTGTAGAGAAGAGAGCCTGGCTTCAAAATCAGTCAAGATGCATGTGACCAAAGCAAGGTGGCATCTCACAGCTTCACCTTTCATGTCTCTCATTGATTGGCTTTTCCTGAGGCTCCGGCCTGAACCAGAGATATAGGGCCACTTAGGAAAGGGGGTGAAAAGGGAGACATTTTCCTCCAACTAAATTTCAGATAAACTTCAATTTGTGTATTGTTTACATAATAACAAATCTAAAGGGTACATAATATGTAAGATGTCAGTTAGGGCTTCTCATATTGTTGTAAAGGATTTTTGTTCTTAATGATGATGTGGGATGTTTTTCTCTCTGTTCATTGTTAAAATAGCAGCAGGATTGCATTTTTATAAATGGCTGCCAAGCTCTGCTTCTAGGAAAGATGGACACTGGCATGTAGAGCTGATGGGGTTTTTGTTTTTGACTTTGTTTTAACTTTTGAGCGCAGAGGTGTAGGTTGATGAGAAGGCTGGGGATGTAGCTTGAAGGGGTGAACAGTGTGGATGATGCAAAGAGGAGAGTGTCATGTGATCAGTGTTATGGCTTCTCTCTCATTTCACAAGGTGATTTCTAAAAGATGCTGCACCCTTACTGTCATGGATCTGCTCTAGCCCAGAATCTCTTCCCCCTCTACTCACTAAACCCCATCTAATCAATCCTCTATCTCCTGTCCCTTACCCCCACCACTCCCCACCCCCACCCCCACTTCTACTTAAGCTATTAGCTTAAAGAAAAAAAATCTGTGACACTCAAAGGTGTTTGCACACATATTCACCTAAGGAGGGAAGCACGAAAAGGAGTTTGTACTTCCCCTGTGGATGTTCTATGTATACATAGGCAATGAGCAGGGCTTAGGATGAAGGAATCTAGCTTGAGTGATGGGGTATGAACCCTATAGATAGTGGTCTCTTGACTCACTGAGGAAAAAGGGCCCTGAGCCATTGGGGAATGGCATAAGTTGACTGCTGGATGAGGGTACAAATGGGGACAGTCTGTCCACCAATGTTCAAAAGGGAACAAAAAGAGAAAGAGGGGAAAAAAAGATACCTGTGCTTCCCATTTCCACACTTAACAAGCACAGAATCCCCTGCTTTTGTGATGCTGTTGAAGGTAGGGGTAGAGGCAGGAAGGTCAAGGAAGGAAGGGACTAATACATAGGAAAGAGAGATCTTATGATTGTAATGGATACCTGTAGGATAGCAGGGTTTAAATCAGGGATTTTCTGTGATGCTGGTTAGTCTTTCCACACACAGAGAAGAAAGATGTCATTACATAGTGATGCTATCATAAAGATGGTACCCTTTCTTAAGGGCAAGAAAGTTAGAGAGGTTGGTGCTGTGAAAAGTGCATTAAAGGAAATCAAACAGGAGTTGAGGTCTGTACTAGAAAGCTGGACTGTATAAATCTTGGTATAAATGCATAGCCAAAGAGGCAGGTTCAGGGAGATGACATTAAAGCCAGTTCATTAGATGAGTGAGTTGGATGCTATTCTGATGATGTTTAAGATCTGAATTGACTGAAAGAAATATTAGCCTAGGAGATTCACTGTATTTATGTTACAGTACAACTGTTTTTAAATTTGTTAACCAAGTTAACAAAATTAGCACAGAAGAAAGGGCCTTCTCTATTATCAGTCTAAAAATGCACCATCTCTGTGGTGAAAAGACTTTAAAAGCTGGTTTATGTTCTGTGACAGAGTTAAGTCACTTTCACAATACTGGAGTCAGGCCTTCTAGGACACCATTATAAACATTGCTTCATTTACTCACGTGTCAAAAAAAGGACCGAGCCTAAAATTTGGTGTCCCCAAGTTAAAGATCTAACTCCATGTGCAGAAAGAGGCAGCATTTTTAGTAAATGTTCTTTTGTGTTATTATTGTTGTTAACCAAGGAAATGCCATGATGCCATTTTCATGGCATTTGCTGTGTTTGTGTGTGTGTGTGTGTGTGTTTACCAAACTATATTTCTTGCATTTTGTTGTTATTAGGAAGGATGATCACATGTACAACAACATGACTTGTTTAAAAGTATAGTGAAGATAATGAGAAAGGCAAGGAAGGTTTGGAAAAGTTTATGCAGAATGCTAAGAAAGTATAGCAAGGAGGGTGAGAAACCACAGTATTATATGGCTAGTATAAAAAAATGAGAAATGGTTGAATCTCGAGTTGCACTCTAAGCAATTCTAGCTACATAAAACTTGCAGCTCAGAAAAGAAATTGTGAACACGATTGCATTAGCATGAAATCTTTAAAAGGAAAGTGACACAAAAGTATTTGCTAATTGGAATTTCTATTTATTCCTTTTACTGAATATAGAAACAAAGGTTATCTGATTATTAGAGATGTACTTTTGGATATGTTACTTAGTACCTTGCTGTGGCTGGTAACCATGAATATGTCTGTTATTAATAACCACATCAGTCATTTTTAAAGCTTATTTTTCATTGACTGTGTATAGGTTAATTATCTACTTAGTTGTGTTTTGCTGTTTAGTGTTTTAATAAAAAAAAAAAAACAGGGTTTCTGTTAAATTTTAGAAGACTACCCCTGCTCTATGTGGGGCCTGTATTGACTGCAGGTATAGAGCTCAATTTAAAAAAAAATCCTAAAGCAAAAGAAATCTATTTATTTTAAAAAAAACCAGTTGCATGCATAACGCTGTGAAGTCAGATATTTAGTAATAAAGCGGCAGTGCCTTTTTTTGTATTTACCCATTTACTCCAAATGCAACTGTTTTATAATAAGCAAATGTAAGATGATTTTTTAAAAAAAAAATCAGAATAATGACTTTCACTACATATATTTTTTTGTTCTTGTTCTGATTTCAGCGATGTATTCTTAGCATCTCTGCACACTGCTCCAGGTACAATAGTGTGCTGCTACAATATTCTTATCCTTATGTATGATGTTTATTGGTGCTTTTTATTCATAGTGGTTTCTTACCATTACCAATAGGAAGAGACACACACCCTATGTACACAACATGAAACATTGCTGCTGATTTGTTCTCACATGCTTTGGGTTCCACTTCTTAAATGATGGCTGGCAAGTCAAATAGACCCTAAGAGGTCTGCAGAGTGTTGGTTTCTGGGCCAAGAAGCTATCAAATCCTTGTGTCTGATTGGTACTGAGAAATAGGGCTACAGCTGACAACCACCACCTCCCCTTCCCACTTCCCACCTTTCCCCGCCCTCCCCCATACATACACCTCTATCACCTTTTGTTTGAGAAACATTGAGGAAAACATGCTTTTCTTTTGAGGTGTCATTTTCTACCTTTCACTAAGTGGAAGCATTCCCAGCAGCCCTGGCTTCCCTCACACCACCCCCATCCCCCAGCCTGCTACAGATACAGGATTTGTGTCTCCTCTCCATTGTCAACTAGAAACTTGAGAGCATCCCCTCCAGCCCAGGCAAGCACAGAGATTCAAAACCAAGACTATGACATGCTTGCCACTGGGTTGGGCTGGGCTGGACTTTATACACAGAGGATAGAGAACTGAAAAGAGGAGAGAAGCAGCACAGGGAATGAGCAGAACCCAAGTTTGTCTCTCCTTCAGAAATCTCTGCAGTCAGCCCTAGTTTGGGGTATAGAAAGACGATACAACTTTAGGCTTTCTGAATGTGCCTGATGACAAGTAGATCCTGCAGAATTATAATTTGCACACACAGCTATAATAACACTAATGTTGATTTTATACAAATCATCAGAGTTTGCAAAGTGAGTTTTATTTTTTGTAATTCCTTTATCTTTACTTAAAGGTGAATGTGTATTCCTCTGGGAGGAATAGGAAGAAAACAGGAATGTTAATAATGTTAAACAGAATACTTCCTCCCTTATTAATATATAACCCTTATGTATTTATGCATAATGTAAGCTGACTTTTAAAAAAGCTTTGCCTTTTTTGTTGTTGCATGCCCCATGTGAGCAAGCGATATTGTACATGCATGCATTTAGTCCTCTTTTTCTGTACAAAATTAGTGCATAAAGGGATATTTTTGCCTAGTTATGTTGCCAAGCAATGCATATTTTAAATTTTTGGTCATATATGGAAATAGCATGTTTGTTACATGTAAAAGCTTTACTGATATACAGAAATACTAATGTTTGAAGATGCTCTTCTTTGCAAGTATACAGTTTTCAAATGTTGTTACCAGTGAAAACACCCTTGTGGTTTGAACTTGCTACAATGTATTTATTACTCATTTCCTCCCATGTAACTAAGAAATCATGGCTATATTTCATATATTGAAAGTGAAGGGAGATGATTAATACAAGGTTTTGTAACACTGGGGTGTGTTGACCTTTTTCTTCCCTTTTTGACAACATGATTAATCAAAATCATATGATCACAGATTTCAAGTTGGAAGAGATGTTAGAACCCATGGTGTCCAACTCTTTCATCATTCAAGGTGAGGAAACTTGAAGTAGGGATAAATTACCCAAAGTCACATAGCTAATAAGTGCCAAAGATGGGATTTCAACCCAGGTCTTCCTAACTTTCAAGTTCAGTGTCCTACACTGTCCCACTATACAACGCTGCCTCTTAGAGAGAAAAAGAAATAACACCAGGAGGAGGAGGAGGAGCAGCCACAGTAATATAGCACTTATTACGGCACATAGCAAGTGCCATATAGATGTTACCTATTAGTATTATTAATAATAACTAATGTTTTATAGTGCTTTATGGTTTGCAAAGCATCTTATAAATCTTAATGTATTTGGATCTCACAACAGCTCTGGGAGATAGGTACTATTATTATCCCCATTTTAGAGATGAAGAAACAGAGGTTGTGACTATATGCAGTTCACAAGTTTTGCCAATAAATGAATCCCTCATTGAGTGGGAAAGTTTCTAAAATGTGATCTTTGAAGAGTTATTTACCTCCACCTTGCTCCTCACTTTCCATGGTTCTAGAAGGTGGCTTTTACTGACCCTGGGATAAATAAAATGAAAACCTTCTAAGTTTGAACCTCATTCTAACTTATTAAAAGACAAAACTGCAGATCTTTCATAACCCACCAGTAATAGCGCTGGTTTGGGAAGGTTCATTCCTGAAACAAAACTATGCCCATAGTTAAGTTTGTAAAGAAGGGAAATTAAGTACTATTCTTTAGAGAATGATGGCTAACACCTAGGGAACCAACCATAGGTATATGGCTGGTAAAGGAGGTGGCAATAGGTTTGAGGCCAAGAAATGAAAGTAGAAAAATTAAAGATAAAAAAAACTTTAATGAATAAGTTTTCATTTTTAGACTCCTTGAAAGTTTACAAAACATTTTCTTTAAAATAATCCTCTGAGTCAGGTAACTGAAGTATTATCCTCATTTTGCAGATGAGAATATTGAGAGACTCAAGGTGATGCAAGGTTTCACTTGAGATCATACAGTGAGTGTCCAATCCAGGATCTAAAATAATGTCTCCTGATTCCACATGTAGCACTCTTTCCACTATGCCCCATTTTTCAGGAGGGTTCACTCATACTGCTGGATTCAATAAACTCTCAGTTATCCATGTTATGGAAGAGAGACTCAGGGATAATACAAAATGGATAAAAGAAAACAGATACTTGCTCTTGGGTCACAGATACATTCATACCCGCTCTATTCCATTTCTGGTTTGAACTCTTCTCAACTTTGGAGTTGGGGGATGTTTTAAAGTAAGTACATCATCAACGGTAATCTATAAAGCCTTCATAACTATTTAAGAGCTAACTAGAGTTCTCTGAGAAGATTTCCACAATGTTTCTGTTCACATAGATGCATAGTGATAATAAATTAATGATTTCACATTAAATCAATGTGTTGTAACTCAAGTCCCACATCCTGGCAGTGGATGGATAGTTAATTAGATATACAAAAACACTTGTGTTTTCTGTTTTCAACCTGCATTCTGGATATTTCTGTCCCAAGCATCATACTTTCAAGGAAAACTGCCCTCAGTCTTCAGCCCTGCCACTTTCCAAGTTCAGTTCCTGCTGCTGTGAAATCACTCAACATGTCTGATCCCTCACCAATAGTTATATGTAAAGATCTTTAACTCACAAAATCAGGGAGTGACTATGCATTGTTTGTCAATTCATTTCAGGCCCACTGTAAGGGGACTTTTTTGGGAGATGAAAATTCAATGGATATTTTGACTCCAACAGCTCCGTCACTTCAGCATATCCTCATGTAATGTGACCATGTAAACTCAGATGTAAGGGACAACCAGGAATGACCAAAAACCAGGAAACCAGTACAACACATTTCCCCTAATGTCACCCTCATCAGCCAAGAAAACATTAATGGGGGTAGTGGGTGGGGGGAGGATGAGGGTAGAGGGGAAGGTAATGCAATTAAGTGACTAAATGAGAGAATAAGTGCTCAGGCTTCTGTTTCCTAATCCAATATGGGCACAGGATGTCATAGTTAGAAAAGACTTTAGAAAATCACCTAGTACTACTCCCCAATTTTGCTTACATGGAAAGAAATTTAGAAGAGTCAAGAGACACCTTAGATCACAAAGTTATTTAGTGGAGGAAATGGGACTCAAATCCATGTTTTCTTACTTCCAAGACAGCCCTCTTCCCATCACACTTTGCTACCTCTGTTGTGTCGTTTTTCAGTCACATCAACGCTTTGTGACCCTCATTTGAGGTTTTCTTGGCAAAGATACTATCCTTCTCCCACTCATTTTATGGAGACATGGGATGTTCAATGAGTGTGTGTGTGTGTGTGTGTGTGTGTGTGTGTGTGTTTATGTGTGTTTATGTGCATATGACATAGGGGTATGTGTTATAAGAAAGTGTAGATGGATTTAATAAGTGGTCCTAGTGGAGAAAAGAGGGAAAGCACACTCCCCATACTTCTTTCTGACTCAGTTTATCCCTGTGAGAGTCACAGATCCACAAGACACAAGGATGGGAAACACTGAGGTAAACTATTGAAGGCTTAAATATAAGGGCTCTGTATTTATACCTAGTAGTAACTGACTGTTGGGGATTCCTTTGGGGCAAGCGATTTTTCAGCTTCACTAAGACCCGCACCAACACATTTACCAGGTTTGCTCATGGAACTATTAGTCACAGATGTTAGTTTTTATGTGGTATAAACAACAGAGTCTCAGTGTCTAACTTTCCTCTATGGAATCTATTCAATTTAAATGTATTTGGAATAGTTTTTGTTTTTGTTTTTTTAACCAACTGAGAAATTTTTTTGGCCATCTTACAAAGCTCATACCTTTCCAAAAAACAGACAGATTTGTGTTTATATCTGATTTGGTGGGCATATTTTAAAACTGGATATACTCTGTGGATTTTAAAAATTAAATTCAGGGGAAAAAATATTCAGAAGCAGAGAAAGTCCGATCCAAAGGAAGGGACCACAAGGAATCAAAGCAGTTCCATTTCTTCAGCATGGGGAAAAAAGAAAAAAAACTCCATGTCTCCTTTGTCCTCTAATTTGTTTTCTGAGTTGTTTTTCAGTTGCCATGTTAGAAATTAATTGACAGCTTCCACAGTTAAATCAGCTAAAGATATCCAACTTAATTTGTGCACATTCGACCTTAGCTGTTACTTCATTTGTGCTTAAAACATTTTTGTCCATTTAGGCCAGGACAAAAAAAAAATAATTCCCGTGACCTTTTCATCAGCCAAAGCTTTTGTTTGGTTGTATCTGATACTTCAGAAGTTTTATGGATCCATGATGTTCTCTTTGTAAATGTACCTTCAATCGGTGCTGAATGCAACTCATCCATGATTTGTCATTCTGTGAGATTCTTGTCTTTATTTGCCTATATCACCTCTGAAAATGATGCTAGGGACTTTCCTTTGGATCTTTGAAAAGGCTGTATCCTCCCTCATAGTCTTGATACACGCATGGTTCTGTTTCCAATTATACTTTCCTTGAAGATGCTTCCATGGCCATTTCTGACATACAAGCTATCCCTGCTTATGCCCACCATACAGCTCTCAATGATCCCCCTATAATCATCTACAACTCTGATTTTTTGGAAATTGTGTTGTTCTTTAACTCATAGCATCACCAGAAGTATATTGGTGTTAAAAAGATAGGATTCACATCAGGGATAACTTGAGATCTTTGAAACTATTGTATAATTTCCTAAATAAAAATCAGCCTATTCTCTTTTTCTTTAGTTAATAAAAATATTTTATTATATTGACCCATCCTACCCATAAGTAAATAGTATTTAGGTCTATCTTTATTTTTTTTAAACAGAGGTATGTAGTTGCATTGATATATTTCTTGTCTCTATCTTGGTAGATAGACTCAAATATTTTATTCATTTTGTAGTTTTTTTTTTACACTTGATTATTTATTTTTTTCAATTTTTTTTTAATTAATTTACTTTTAGTTTTCAACATTCACTTCCATAAGTTTTTGAGTTTTAAATTTTCTCCCCCTCCTTCCTTGCCTTCCTCCCCAAGACGGCATGCAATCTGGTATAGGCTCTACAAATACATTCCTATTAAACATGTTTTCACATTAGTCATGTTGTAAAGAAGAATTGGAACCAATAGTAGGAACTACAGGAAAGAAGAAACAAAACAAAACACAAGAGAAAAAAAGAGCAAATAATATGCTTCAATCTGCATTCCAACTCCATAGTTCCTTTTCAGCATGTGATAGCATTTTCCATGATGCAATTTTTGATGTCTTAGATCCTTGAATTGCTTAGAAGAGCTAAGTCTATCAAAGTTAGTCATCAAACAGTGTGGCTGTTACTGTGTACAACATTCCCTTGGTTCTGCTCACTTCACTTAGCATCAGTCCATACAAGTCTTTCTGGGTTTTTCTGAAGTCTGCTTGCTCTTCATTTCTTATAACAACAATAGTATTCTACTACACTAATATACCACAACTTGTTCAGCCATTCCCCAATTGATGGGCATCCCCTCAATTTCCAATTCTTTGCCACCACAGAAAGAACTGCTATAAATATTTTTGTACATGTGGGTCCTTTTCCCATTTGTATGATCTCTTTGAGATACAATCCTAGAAATGCTATTGATGGGTCAAAGGTTATGCATATTTTTATAGCCCTTTGGGCATAGTTCCAAATTGTTCTCCAAAATAGTTGGAACAGTTCACAACTCCAACCAACAATGCATTAATGTTCCAATTTTCCCACATCTTCTCCAACATTTATCATTTTCCTGTTTTGTCATGTTAGCCAATCTGATAGGTGTGATGTGGTATCTCAAAGCTGTTTTGATTTGCATTTCTCTAATCAATAGTGATTTAGAGCATTTTTTCATATGACTATAGATCATTTTAATTTCTTCATCTGAAAACTGCCTGTTCATATCCTTTGACTATTTATCAATTGGGGAATGATTTGCAGCCTACTCTCTTCATACTATTCAGTCCTAGAACCAGCTCTTAAGTACATTTCAAGATCTTCCAGCTGTTTTGTCTGTAGTCCACCAGTCAATGAACATTTACTGAGGTACCACTCTGTGCCAGACGTTGAACTAAACAGAGGAGATACAAAAAAAAGGTAAAAGACAGTCCCTGCTCTCAAGGAGCTCACAGTCTACCTGAAACTCTTATCACCACAATCACCAGGTTTCAATCAACATATATTATCAATCAGTCAACAATCATTTATTGTCTACTATGTGCCAAGCTCTAGGGATACAAAGAAAAAAGCAGCCTGCTAAAATAATAACTAGCATTTATATAATACTTTAAGATTTGCAAAACATTTTACATGTTATCTCATTTGATTCTCACAACCCTGTGAGATAGGTTCAATTATCATCCCCGTTTTGCAGATGAGACACAGTTGTTGCTGTTGAGTAGATTAGTCGATGTCTAACTCTTTGTGACTCCATTTAGAGTTTTCTTGGCAAAGACACTAGAGTGGTTTGCTGTTTCCTTCTCCAACTCATTTTAGAGATGAGGAACTGAGGCAAACAGGATTAAGTAATTTGCCCAGAGTCACACAGCTAGTAAGTATCTGACACCAGATTTTAGACTCAGGTCCTCCTGACTCCAAGCCTGTTACTCTATCCATTGTACTACCTAACTGCCCCATATGAGACACAGCAAAGTAATTTGCCCAGAGTCGCACAACAAGTAAGTGTATTGAGGTCAGCTCTTCCTGACTCCCAAGTTTAGCACTCTATCCACTGCACCATTCCAGGAGGAAGCAACATATATACATAGAAGTAATGACAAAATAAAATATATCCAAAACCAAAATATATATGAAGTAAATACAAGATAATTTTGGGGGGGGGGGTACTAGTAGTTATGGGATTAGGAATAGCTTCACCTAGAAGGATGAACTATGCTCTGAAGGAAACTAGGAATTCTAAGAAGTAGAGGTAAGGAGGGAAAGCATTCCAGGTATGGGTTGTTGCTTGTCCTTCCTTCTTGGAGAGGACCATGACATCAGGAAGGTGGTGCCATGACTTGAAAATGAATTGGATTTAAGTGCGGGAGGGCCTTGCAGAGTCACCAGCCTCACTTCTCCTCTGGAGCTTTCTGGGTCCAGTGGCAATATCTGGGCTTTGGGGGTGCAGCAGAGGGCATGCCTAGGGGCTGGGGAGGCTGGTGACAAGACCTTCCCATTGGTGGTAATTCCTAGTGGAAAGGCAAAAGCTGGCCATGGGGCCTGACCCCCCCCCCATTCCCATCCCAACAGCTGCAGTTACTGCTGGGGATGGGGCCAATTGCAGCTATTGGGGCAAGGTGGGCAGGATTGCCCAGTGGTACAAGGTCATTGGGGCCACTGCCAGTAGGGACCTCACTGTGGCTGCTGCCCTGCTCCTTCACCAGGTGGGCAGAACATAATTCAAGTTTCCCTACAAATCTCTAGCATTCTCTTTTATTAATCTGATCTGAGATGAGAGGGGTTAACAGCTAGACATGGGCTATAATGGTCTTGTTAGCAATCCCAACAACTGAGATATACTCATGACTTCAGGGGAGGGGAGTGGGGTAGGCAGAGGGATTTACTGAATATCCCCTCCTCTTGCCATTTACCATCCGGAGCTGAGTGATCAGAATTGTGGGAAGGGTCCCTCAATACTTTCTGGGGTACTTTCCCTTTTTCAGCATCTAACCTAGCCTTCATTCTGCACTCTGCCTTCCAGTGACCAGGTTTCTTACAGTAAAAGCAAACTCCTAATTTGCATCTTTTGCTGATTAAAGGGATCATAATTTAACCCAATGTCAGAATATTGCCAATTACAAATAATCACCTTAATTTGTTTAGAGATAGGCAGATGAAGATTATTAACAAAATAGGGTGAGAACTAAAAAGTAAGGTGCAAACCATTTACCTAATTTTTTCCCTTCATTTCTGGGATTACTGCCAAGCTAGTTGCTTTTATTGCCCCAGAACAATGAAACTACTAATCTTGCCAATTACTTTTTAAAACTTTTATAAAATTTAATCCTTATTTTTTCTTAAAAATTTACTAAGATGTTTCAGAAGGGAGTGAGTTCCTATAATTACTCCAAAGTCTCAGGACTTCTCTCCTGCAATCTTAAAATGATTAATTTCCAAACTCTTAATGATTAATCTCCAAACCTCCAAAATCTGCTAAGATGTTCTTAGCAATTCTACAAATTTTGATTTTCTGACTTTATTTCTGTAATTCCAAGTTGGCCAATTGTTGAAATGACAGGAAAAAATGTTTTACAGGCTTTTTCTTTTCTTATAATCTAATCTCCTGCAGAAAGCCTAAAGTGGGAGTTAGTCCTGGGATAATTGCTTCAACTATGAAAGTTCATTAATCTTTCCCAGTTTCTAAACTCTGGCTACAGCCTTAGAAGTTTTTCTGGTTGGCTGCATTTTAAACCTTTCAAGTTAACAGAATCTAGCTCACAGCACGACACAGATGTTCTGCACCTTACAAAGACACAGACACAGACAAAATGACAAGACAAATACAAACAGAACTGGTTCAGCAGAGGCACACAAGTTACCAAGGCATGTGGTTAGACATGCAGTTGTAATTTTACAGAGGTGCGCAGAGAGACCCCAAATTCACAGAGGCACAAAGAGAGCCCATTACAGAAGTGTACAATTCAGAAAGGATATCTTTACCAGAGGGATCCAGGATGAACCAGGTCACAGGAGGGGCCTTGGAATTTTCCTCACAAAGAAGGATGAGCTCAATCAGAGGGTGAGCTAGGATTGCAGCAAAAACAAAGGACAGAGGATTCACCATGAGAGTGGGGTTAGACTCTGCAGAAATAAATCTCTGGTGATGCCTCATCCACTTCCACTGGTACTAGAGTCCAATGACCCAGTTCCAGGTTCAATCCCACTTCTGACACCAATTAATGTCAACTAGACTGGAACCAGCCTCTAATCTGGGAATGGCCATAGCCAAACAGAACAGGATAAAGACAGGAGAGTCAGGACACAAACAGAAGTTTAATTAATTTCAAAGTGAGGAAAGCAGCTTACAAGCAAGGACACATGTGCCAGAGTCCCACTCCTAGTGGGAGGGACCTGCCTTAGTGTGGGGATACTTACATCTATGGCTATGCAGTGAGTTATAGCTCCGGCAATGAGGGGTAACAGCAACAATCTGACAAGTTTGATTCATAGCAGGGCCTCATGACCAGAACATGGATACAGCAGGTGCTTGTCCAAGCTCAGAGAACACCTGGTGCTGGGAAACAATTCTGGGATTTTACTGTGGCTGAGATCATCCAGAACACAAAGGATTGTTGTTATGCCAAGCTCAGGGCACAGCCTGCTTTCTGGGCCTTAGTTCTGTGAAACAGGGTGTTTCCAAATACCTTGACACACTGGACATGCTGGAGTCATACTGGAATGGTTTGCCATTTTCTTCTCCAGCTCATTTTACAGTTGAGAAAATTGAGGCAAACAGGGTTAAGTGACTTGCCCAAAGTCACAGAGCTAGTAAGTGTCTGTGGCCAAATTTTAACTCAGGAAGAAGAGTCTTCCTCACTCTAGGGCCAACACTTTATCCACTGCACTATCTTTCACAAAAGGAAAAAAATGTAGGTAAGTCACAACTGAGCTTAACTTTGCTGCAAGGATTTAGATAAATGGAGGGACTTGTGCAAAGGTACAAAAATGAGAATAAGCACAAAATTGAGGGCAGGGAAAGGGCCCATAACAATAAGATTAAGCCAAGGGTTTCTGTTGGAAAGTAGTAGTAAAGTTTAGGTTGGAACCAAATTTTAGGTTGTCAAATGTCATATAGAGAAGTTTGGACTTTATTCTATAGAATAAAGCAAAAGAATTGAAAAAAGATCATTGGCTCTGGCATTTAAGAGATCAATGGTAACTTTGGAGAAAGCAGTTTCAGTTAAATGTTGAAATTGGGAGCCACACTACAGGAGGTTGAAAAGTGAGGAAGTGGAGGCAATAAGTAAGAAAAACTTTTTTCAGGAAATTAGCTATGAAAAAGAGGAAGTATAGCATAGCTTGAGCTTGACATTTGTGGCCGACAAACCATCTACCCTCAAGCACCCTGAGCTCACCCAGACCAGATTACATCCTAAAGGCCTGACCTCAACAGGAGTTTCTCCTTTTGGTTTGTACCCTCAACCTAGAATTTTACTCTGGAGAAATATCCTAAATAAAGCTTAGTTATAACTCATATCCAGATTTCACCAAATGGTGTAACACAGGGTTCCCAATTCCTACATAGGCACTCATTGTATAATATGGGTGTTGGTTATATATTGGGATAGCCTTTATTTCACCTGTTAAAAGGAAAATTCTTTGTTTGGGCTTTTGCCCTGATTAACGAGGCAAAATTCAGGGAAAAGAGAATTAAAAGAGTTTATTAAAATACATCAAGATAGCAACACATTGATAGGCTGATCATTAGAGATCAGTAAGGAATTCAAGATGGAGCCCAGCTTTTATTGCAAACTTTCAGAACGAGATAAAGACAATTTGGATAAGGCCACATTGGCAAAAGGGGATGAGTCATTGCATCTCAGCTCCTCCCCTTGACTGTATGTGATGTTTAACAGGTAGGAAGTAACCTGGTACATGACAAGTAGCAGGTAATACAAAAGCTTCAGACTGGGTGACATCTCCTCTAACAGAGCCTCCCTCAAAAGATCCTCCCCCAGTACTGATTTATAAGCAGGACTGGAAACAATGGGTCACTGAGTCAGCATAACTTTCAGTATGCTCACCAAAGAAAAATTATAAGAAGCAAATAAATCAAAGAAGCCCATGACCAAAGGAAGAAAAATAAAACATTGGATGCTCCACTGAAAGTAAAGTCAGTCAACATTTATTAAGCAACTTCTCTGTGCTAAGCACTGGGCATGCAAAAAAAAAAAAAGGCTCTCAAGTTTAATGGGAAAAACAACATGCAAACAACCATGTCCAAACAAGATAAAGACAAGATAAATTGGAGATAATCTCAGAGAGTGGACACTAGTATTAAGGGGAATGGGAAAAGACTTATTATGGGAGGTGCTATTTTAGTTGAGAATTGAAGAAAACCTGGAAGGTTAGAAAATGGAGATGAGTAGGAAGAGAATCCCAAGCATGAAGGATACCCAACGAAAATGCCCAGTATAGGAAGATGGAGTATCTTGTGCAAAAAACAGCTGA
Source organism: Vombatus ursinus (assembly GCF_900497805.2). Taxonomy (NCBI): domain Eukaryota; kingdom Metazoa; phylum Chordata; class Mammalia; order Diprotodontia; family Vombatidae; genus Vombatus; species Vombatus ursinus. The sequence goes on from NW_020947062.1 coordinate 27,172,723, forward strand.
GAGGCCAGTGTCATTGAGTTGCAGAATATGTGGGAGAGAATAAGATATAAGAAGACTTGAAAGGTAGAAAGAGGCCAGGTTATGAAGAACTTTGATGAATTTTAAGGTGAATTCTATTAACTCTTAAAGAAACAATTCAATATTAAATAATTATTTGAAAAATAGGAAAAGAGGGGATCTTACCAATTTGATACCAAACCAGGGAGAGACAAAACTACAAAAATGAGAAAAAACTCAAGCAAAACTGAGAAAGAAAAATGTAGAGTGATATCCCTAGTGAATTTTGATATAATAACATTAAATAAAATATTAGTAAAGAGACTATAACAACATCTTAAAATGATTACACGCCATGACTAAGTTGGATTTATGTCAAAAATGCAGACTTGGTTCAATACAAGGAAAACGTATATCAACAAATATATTTTAAAAGTCTTTGAAAAATATGATGCCAGGGGCAGCTAGGTGGCACAATGGATAGAGCACCAGCCCTGAAGTCAGGAGGACCTGAGTTCAAGTCTGGCCTCAGACCAAACACTTGTCACTTACTAGCTGTGTGACCCTGGGCAAGTCACTTAACCCCAATTACCTAAAAAGAAAAATATGATGCCTATTTCTACTAAAATCTTTAACAAGTATAGGAACAAATGGATCTTTCCTTAATTGGTGAAATAGTATTCACCAAAAACCAAGAACTAGCATCATATGTAATAGAGGAATGCTAGAGGCTTTTCCTATAAAATCAGGGGTAAAACAGAGACCTGGGGGACTGATACTGATTCATGCTAGGAGAAGCCTGACCTCTCTTTGGGGATTAAACTTCTGTCATGAGTCCAAATGTTGTACTTTCATTCTCTTTATTGATTAAAATGACTTTTGAAAATCTTTTCCATTTTTCTTTATCATAGTTGTAAGAAATACAATAGCCACCCTTATCTGCTAAAGGAAGAAGGTCCCAGAAACTCGCTCAGGCCGTCTGTCAAGATAAGACTGGTAGTAATAGCCCCAAACTCCCTTTCCTGCCCAGTAGGATTTTAAATATCTACTAGTTGTCAAATCTCTAAGAATCTTCCCATCCCCCATCATGAATCAGCACCCATCCCCAGGTCCAGGCTCCTCACTCCCATCCCTCAAAATCTAGTCTTGCTAGATAAGAACTCTATAAAAATCTGTCTGACTCTATTGTCTCTATAATTTGGGAAAATGGTGCCTTAATCCCTCTGGGGCCTCAGCAGGGTGCCCAATTCTAACTAGGAGCCTAGAGGACCTGACTTGATTCCATTGTTCTCCCTGACTATTTCATTTCATGACTATTTTAAAAATTTATTTTATTTTTAATTTATGAAATAAAATTTACAAGCATTTCCATAACATAGTATGATAAAAAAGATAATTGCCCAAGAAACTGCAAATCTACCATGAACAACTTGCTATTCCTTCCAAATATACAACAAAGTTATCATGTAAATTTCTTTGTTTTTCCTTTTTTTTCTTCCCCCACCTAGAGATGGCCACCATTAGACACAAATAGGCATACATATGTATGTAAAAATCATTCTATACATACTTCTATTTGTCAGTTCTTTCTCTGGATACAGAGAGCATCTTTCTTAATATGTCCTTTATAGTTAATTTGAGTATTTATTATAGTGGAGATAATTTATTCATTCAAAGTTGTTCTTGAAACAACACCGCTGTTACTGTATGCAATCTTCTCTTGGTTCTGCTCATTTTATTCTTCACTATTTCATGTAAGTATTTTCATGTTTTTCTAAGATGATTGAGCTCATCATTTTTTAAAGCACAACGGTATTCCATCACAATCATATACCACAACTTGTTTAGCCATTCCCCAATTGATGGTCATCCCTGCAATTTCCAGTTTTTTCCACCACAAAAAGAGCTGCTACAACATTTTAGAACATATCAGTTCTTTTTCTTTTTCCCTGTAATCTTTGGAAATAGACCTAGTAGTGGTATTGCTGGGTCAAAGGGCTTCCCTTTAATAAAGATGGATTGCTTTACCAGCCTGTTGTGAACTCCATGTTTTCTTGTACTGAGTTTTTGGTATTCAAAACTTCCCTGTGTCTACATTAAGGTAGTAGTCCTCCTTTTATTTTCATTTTTGAATGCCCATGAGATGCCTCTGCTTAGTTGTATATAATGCCACTCCTCCTCGGTCTTTTGAGAAGATCCTGCTCATAATAATCCATCATCCTTCTTTTATGGATAAGTTTATATTCTGTTCTGTTGGTTAGCCATTTCCACTTGGTAAGGTCATCAGATATTTGCTGACTAAGGAACTTTCTGGGTTCTTTTGGTCTCCCTGTTGTAGCAATTAATTAACAGGGGTTAAGCTTCTGGATGGAATGATTATTCCTGGTGTTAATTTCCGTTCTTTTATCATTTCCCAATTCTTATTTTCAGATACTTGTCTAGATAATTCAGGAGTCAATCACTTTGTTTACTCTCCATATTGTGGGCCACAAAAAATCCAATCTGCAACAAAAGGCAACTGAGACAGAGTCCTAAGTACATATCAATTTATAGTCCCTAAGCAATTGGATCCAAGACTTTCCTCATGGCCAAGGATTTTTCTGCTTGGACTCTGACCCCTTGTATAAAGAGTGAAAGATCACTAAAAATAGAATGAGGTAGTATAATTCATGATTGGTCAGGTCTAGAAGTGGGGTACTTGCATGATTGGCTAAGGGGAAGAAGCAAAGGAAATTCATCCCATGTTTGACTAGAAAAATGAACCCCTATATTTAATCAAAGAAGATGTCCATCAATCATTACTACTTTGTCAGCAGCATTTTCAGGCCTTCACAGTCCAACTCAGCAGAAGTTTTCTAAATGCTAGCAATATTCTATGGTAAAATCATAAAATGAACATTTATGACCAGGCAGCCATGGTTTTTCAAGCACAGCTCTCATAGTGATGAGCTCTAGGGGTTAGGGGTCCTGGAACCTCAAGATCACACACAAGGGTCCTGCCCAAAGGAATTCAACGCAAGCCTTCTTTCAGCCAAAAACAAGGTTTATTGAAGAGTCGCCATATTAGCTAGACTCTTAAGGAATCTGAGCATCTATGGGCTATTGGCTAGATTGTAAAAATCTGAGCAGTGGCTAGATTATAAGAATCAGAGCATCTTAATAGAGACAAGATGGACCTTATATGCAGAAAGACTGTGGAAGGGATCTATGAGTGGCCAAATAGTTTGGGGTGACAGGAGGAAGGGCCGAAGAAGATCTGGATGGGAGTGGCCAGTAAGCTGAGGTGAACAGAACTCCAGAGACCTGGACAATTGAGCCTAGCTAGGATTAGGTGTGGGAAATGGCCAGGGGCCATGGGGAGGTAAAACAATGGAGGGGAGATTGGGTGTAGACACAATGAAAAGCCAGTTGATGGGATTATAGCCTCAGGTGAACACCAGAGATTTGGCCATGTGGGAAAGTCCAGGGTTTTTCCTTTCTGGGGCCCAGATCCCAACCCCATCAATAGTACACTCATAGGAGTCTGGAGTGGGTAGGTGATACTAATACAGCAGATCTTTGCCTCTATCTCTAATACAAGTTAATATAGACCTAAGTATAAATATATCCTCTAACCTGAATATGAGTAATACAATCATCAATACATAATGAGTTAACTAATTCTAACTTATTATATAACTCCTATTCTAACAGTGTTAACTAAATCACGCAATTCTGTCCTAACTTACCAACACAATCATTGATACCCATAAAATCACAATGAACTGAGTACTGCTTAAATTGAGTAGGAGTATCAAAATTATTCTCGCAATGTCTTTTTCTCATTGTTGGAGATGTTCTCAAGTCTTGAAAATTATTTTTTGTTTTTACAAATTCAGTTCTTACAAGTCAGTGGTCTGACTATACACATACATCTAATAACTCCATCAATAAAAGTTTTTTTTTCTTTCTGTTAAAATAAAATCCCTTTAATCAGTAACCCCTGTCCCTAAGCCCATTGTTATGGGACTCTCTTCTTAGTAGAGATGAATGCCCTGCCTTATGTGAGAAATGGGGTGGAGTTGCTGAGAAGAGAGAGTTTTAATATTTGCCAATGCCTTTTAGGACTCCTCAGGGCTCTTTGGGAACTAGTTGTTGTCCTTCATTCTCAAAGAAGATCAAAATGACATTGCTCTACTGGGGTCAAGGTACTGTTGAGGTTTAGGGGTACTGGGACCCCCAAAATCACGACATACAGGTCCTGCCTGAATGAATTTGACCAGTCTTCTTTCAGCCAAAGACAAGGTTTATTAAAGATATTGGTGAGACTCTTAAGGAATCTGAACATTTGTGAGCTATGGGCTAGACTATAAGAATCTGAGCCCTTGGTTAGGTTCTTAAGGAATCTGAACACCTTAATGGAGACAAGATGGACCTTATATACAGAGTGTGGGAAGGATCTAGGAGTGGCCAAGTAGTTTGGGGTGACTGGAGGAGGGGTCTAGGAGAAGGGATATATTGATGGGAGTGGACAGTAAACTGGGGTGACTGGAGGAGGGTCTACGGAGGATCTGGATGAGAGTGGCCAGTTAACTGGGGTGAACAGAAAGCCAGGTCCCTGGACTATGTGGCCAAGGGAGAATGGAGTCTAGATAAGACTAAGGGTGGGAAGTGACCAGGGGCTATTGGGACATAACAGACAATGGGGAGATGGGCTAAATTAAGGATAACAAAGAACTGGGAGATTGGGTGTAAACTATAAGGAAAGACCAGTAGATAGGATTATAACCTCAGGCTACCAATAGAGACTTCCTTGACCAACTGGGAGAGTTCAAGGAGAGTCATAGATGAATGGGACCCAAATTCTTTTTGGGGTGAAGGGCAAAGGTCTTGGCTTGAGCACATATCCCATCATTCCCCCCTCAGACAAATGGGACCCAAATTCTTTTGAGAAAGGGGCAAAGGTCTCAGCTTGGGCCCATAACCCTGTCAGTACAATGTGTCAAACTGTGGCTGATCAGATCAATATGAGCCCTGAAGGCTCTCAAGCTTCAAGCCTTCTGACTCAGCCTCAAGAAGGATGATAGAAGAGGCCAATCCCACTTCAGGTTGCTGAAGGAAAAGACTGGGAAAGCATGGGAGGAACCAACAGCCTCCATCCCGTCTCTATGCCAAGCTAGCTACACAAAGATCAAGGACACTCTCAGTTGAGCTGAGTTACCTTGTTCCTTAACTCTGTATTATCTGTTGTATGTTCTCATACCTTCTGTCAACCTACAGAGCTTGGTCTAGGAAAGACAAACAGGATTTAGGTTGTATCCATACGTATTTCTCTCAAAGCAGGCAGCACGCATGCATGGAAGCCAGTCTAGAACCGGGCTCTGTTTGAGGTTAGGGTACGCAATTTATATAGAGTGCACAGGGGCTGATGTCACCCCATCATCATTTCACCTCAGGACAAAGGAAATTCTTCTTTTAACAGACCACCCCTCCAACCCCATCTCCCATTTGGTGCTATCTAGACAAGAGAATCTGTGTCCAATGCAATAAGCTTTCCTGCCCCAGATTAAATTACTAGCAAGATTAGGTGGGGCTGACCAGGATAAGGAGAGTCAATGCAATTTCATTATCAGTAATGTCCTTCTGAAGAAAAACTGAACTTAAAGTCTGGACTTTGGAAGAAGGGGACTGGGGGAAGCTCTAAATCTCATTTTTTCACACTTCTTAGGAGACAGCTAGATGGTTCAGTGGATAGAGTGCTGGGCCTAGACTCAAGAATACTTGAGTTCAGGGGCAGCTAGGTGACACAGTGGATAGAGCACTGGCCCTAGAGTCAGGAGGACCTCAGTCTCAGACCAGGACACTTGACACTTACTAGGTGTGTGACCCTGGGCAAGTCACTTAACCTCTGTTTGCCTGAGTTCGCTGGAGAACTGATGAGGTCTAGAGGTGTAGGGGTGCTGGGACCCCAAGATCACAAAACCCAGTTCCTGCCCAAAAGAATTCAACCCAAGCCTTCTTTCAGCCAAAAACAAGGTTTATTAAAGATCTTCCATATTAGCCAGACTCTTAAGGAATCTGAGAGTCTGTGAAGTTTTGGCTAGATTCTAAGAATCTGAGCATCTTAATGGAGACAAGATGGTCCTTATATACAGAAAGACTGTGGGAGAGATCTAGGAGTGGCCAAGTAGTTTGGGATGACTGGAGGAGGGGTCTAAGGAAGATCTGAATGGGAGTGGCCAGTAAAATGGGGTGAACAGAACTCCTGGGACCTGCACCACATGGCCCGGGGAGAATGGAGCCTAGCTAGGATTAAGGATGGGAAATAGCCAGGGAGGTAAAACAATGGAGGGGAGATTGGGTGTAGCCACAATGAAAGGCCAGTTGATGGGATTATAGCCTCAGGGAAATGCCAGAGATTTGGCCATGTGGGAAAGTCTAAGGTTTTTCCTTTTTGGAGTCTAGATCCTATCCTCATCAGAACCACTGGCAAGTCACTCCAATATCTTAAAAAAAAAAATGGACAGTATTGGTGTGCTATGGTCCACAAGGTCACGAAGAGTCAGAAGCTAAACAACAACCTACCTTCTCTGATTTCTGTTTTGCTATGATTTAGATAAATAGGTCTCTTTGCTATTTATTATGTAAATTCATTGCAGAACTGGGTGGGAAAGGAGTCAAGCCTTGGATATAGAGCTTAGGGTCCTTCCTCCACTTTAATGACAAACCTATCAAAAGTTAGATTAAACTTGATCGCATCCTCTAGACTAATAATATTTAAGGGACTTCTAGCCCGATAGCCCCCCTAACTCTGGTGAGAACAGAGTGACCTGCAACTCCAACTTCCTGCTTTCCCTCCTGACAAGAATGAAAGTTTCACTTGCAGGAGTGGGGTAGAGGAAGGATAGAGTTTTCTATCCTTCATAGCTTTAGACATTGCCAGATGAGGAGTCTTTCCTAGATGCATGAGCCCTGTTTATAGAAACATAATTTTGAAATGGTTATTTTCACAAGATAAGGTTTTTTTTGGAGGGGCAGGCTTTGTTGTCCATCATCTTCGTTTTTTAAGAAAACCAATGACATCACCAAGGTGATGACTTGTGGGTGAATTGGATTTAAGTGAGGTAGAGTTGCACAAAGTCATCAGCCTCACCCTCTCTTCCAGTCATTGAAGTCCAGTGGAAATGATGAGGATGGGAGCTAGACCCCAGAAAGGAAAAACCCTGGACTTTCCCACATGGCCAAATCTCTGGCATTCTCTTGAGGCTATAATTCCATCAACTGTCCTTTCATTGTGGCTGCACCCAATCTCCCAATTCTGTTACCCTTAACCTAGTCTAGCCCTTATTGTTTTACCTCCTTTTGGCCTCCAGCCATTTCCCATCCTTAATCCTAGCTAGGCTCCATTCTCCCCGGGCCATGTGGTGCAGGTCCCAGGAATTCTGTTCACTCTAGCTTACTGGCCACTCCCATCCAGATCTTCCTTAGACCCCATCTCCAGTCAACCCAAACTACTTGGCCACTCCTAGATCCCTCCCACAGTCTTTCTGAATATAAGGTCCATCTTGTCTCCAATAAGATGCTTAGATTCTTAAAATCTAGCCACTGCTCAGATTCTTAGAATCTGGCCAATGCCTCAGACTCTCAGATTCCTCAAGAATCTGGCTAATATGGCAGATCTTTAATAAACCTTGTTTTTGGTAGGCAGCATGCATGTGAGCTATAGTCCAGAACTGGGCTCCCCAAGGGAGCCAGTCTGGAACTGGGCTCATTTTGGGATTCAGGTGCACAGTTTATGTACCCTTTCAACAGGGGCTGATGTCACCCTATCATCATTTTACCTCTGAACAGAGGAAATACCTCTTTTATCAGACCACCCCCTGACAAGGGGTGGCGAGTTGAATTCTTTCGGGGAGGTCCCACATGTTGTGATCTCAGGGTCCCAGCACACTTAAACCTCTAGACCTCTTCAGAAAGACAAAAGTCCAGATCACTGTGGATGGCCCAGGATGCGGTGGATGACCTTGGCCTTTCCAAATTAAGGTGAATCTCTGCTGAATAGATTTTTTTTTTCCTGAGGGAGGTCAGAGACTGATCCCATCCCTAGGGAACTGCATTCCCTGGTTAGAAACCACTCTGATGAACTGTCTGTGGACACTGGGCCAGTTGGGATTGGGAAATTCATGTCAATAGGGGTGATGCCAATACTATAGCTAATTTAGTACTTTAGGAAAGATCAAGAAGGTAGTACCAAGTGTTCCCAACCTAAATTACCAGGTGAGCTCATTGTTCTTTTATCCTCCCTGCCCCTAGAGCCCACAAGCATAGACCCTCCAGTAGGTCTGGGAGGCATGAAAGTCTAAACTCTGGAGTTGCTAGGGTTTGGGTTTTTTTTTTTTCAAAAGCTGAGACAATTCTTTTGGTCCTCTGTTCCTTCAGCATTTTATTTTCTCAAAGATCAACCCATTTGGTTTTAAATAGGACTATGTCACTACACCTTTAAGACTAAATTGCCCCAGGTTTTTATTGAATGGCCCATAAAAGCCCAGGTTCAAGCCTTTTTTGGCTCATTTGTTTAGATTTTGATGGTTTGAAATGAGTTTAAATAGCAGTTATTTTCTACCAACCTCCTGGTTTACATTTTGCATTTGTAAGCTAGTAATTTTCCTTGAGAAACTTGGAGGATCTTCATTACCAAACTGATTTTTTTCTTTCTATGATGGTGAATCCTAAACTGTTTCAATTCTTGCCTAGTCCTTTGTGATTAAATGGGTGTTGCCTCAGGCAAGCAAACTGAGGCCTGGGGAAAAGCCTTTGATTTTGCTAAAAAGTTTTAAGTAATTTCCTGTAGCCTGTTTTCTTTCAAAAACAAGTAGAATTTTTTTTCCTTCCTGGTTGCACCCTGGATTTTCTTAATGTAATTTTTATTTTTATTTATTTTATTGTTTTATTGGGTTTTTTTTTGAAGGTGTCACAAGTTTATCCTGCCTTGACTTCATCCTACTGTTATCCAATTGCTGCATTTATTGATATAATGTAAATCACTTAACTCTGTTTGCCTCAGTTTCCTCATCTATAAAATGAGGTAGAGAAGAAAATTACATACTACTCCAATATCTTTGCCAATAAAACTCCAAATGCGGTCATGAAGAATTGGACAAGATTGAAACGACTGAACAACAACAAAGAAAAATTTCTTAAAAGTCTGAAAGTTACTGAATGTACAATTACTTACATGAAAAAGTCATTGGTATTGTTTTTATCAACCACACACAGTGTTTGGTTTAAGAAAGACAAATAGAATTAGATTGTCCAAGTCAATGTTTTATTTCTCTCAAGGTAGGTGGCATACATTGCATGGGAGCTGTAGTCCAGAAGTGGGCTCCCCAAGGGAGCCAGTCTGGAACTGGGTTCATTTTGGGATTCAGGTGCACAGTTTATATACCCTTTCAACAGGAGCTAATGTCACCCTATCATCATTTTGCCTCTGAACAGAGGAAATACCATGTCTTTGGGATCTGGACCCCAAGCAGGAAAAGACCCTGGACTTTCCCATATGGCCTAGTCCCTGGCATTTGCCTGAGGCACTTGACCCTTCCCAGTCAATAATCCTTTTAACTGCCTTTTCATTGTGTCCCCCCACCCCCCCAAACACACACACACACACACACACACTCACTCACTCTTCATTTTCTGTTACCTCCCTCCTATCAACTCTATTATTAGTCTGTTATCTCTGGGTCACCCCAGGCTATTGGCCACTCCTTGATCCCATCCAAATCTTCCCACAATCTTTTTCCCTATAAAAAGGGTCAGTCTTGTCCTTACCAAATACTCAGATTCTTAAAATCCTGTCCATTTCTATTGGCAATACAATAAATACTTGTCTCTGACTGAAAGAAGGCTTGAATGGTTGAATTTTTTCCAGGCAGACCCACAACTTTTGACCTTGAATTTCCAGGTTCCCAATATCCCTAGACCACAACACCCCCAGATTTGGGCTATCTAAAAGGAAGAATCTGTCTCCACCCAAGCCTGGGCAGAACACAATGGGCCTCCCTACCTTAGATTAAATTATTTCTCAGCTTGGGTTAGGGTTTGACCAGGATAAGGAGAGTAAATGCAATCTTATTATCAGAAATGTTCTGGGAAGAAGGGAGCTGGGTGAAGCTCTGAATCTCCAAGATAATGTCTATTAAAAATCACTTTTCACATTTTCTTGATATGAATTCAGGTCTTTTGCTTCACTGTATTATTGTATTAAGTATCTGTCATATTGTACATTTGTTAATTGCATTAATTTTTGTGTATTAATGTGGGTACACATGGATTAATTTCTAGAAATGATAACTAAGATAATTGAGGAATACTGTTTTGTTTTTTCAGTTGAAAAGCATACATTGCTTTTTCATATGAAAAGCATATATCAGGAATATATCTGTTGAGATCTGAGAGGTTGAGACCCCTCAAAGACTGGAGTACAGGACTGGGTCATCTGGAATGAATTCACAGACTCAAGCATTCTTTAAGTTAAGTTGGCAAAAGATTCTTAAGGAATCTGTGACCTTAGAGGGCTACAGTTAAAGTTTATATAGGATAAAATATAATAAAACATGTGTCAACTATGTTAACTAGGTGATTCAGGGTGGGATTAGGGAGTGGTTAAGGAGTGGTCAGTTCTTAAAGGAACATGCTCTTCTTGTACCTACTGCACAGGCGTTTTAACCCAGACTTCACTGGGAAAAGCCCACAAGGGGGGGACCACATGGAGGTGTGGATTTAGGCCTGCTATGTCACTAAGTTAACTAGAGTTCAGGGGTAGACTGAGAGTTGTCCAGTCTGCCACCAGTCAATGTCTTGTTTGACAAGGTAGATGTAGGGAGTATCCATATGTCTTAGGTCTAGAATACGGATAATAAGGAGTCCAGGATGTAGATAATGAGGTAGGGTGGTAGTATAGATAGTCCAGTGGGTAAGAATATTTTTATGACCCAGTGCAAAGCCAGTTCAAACTAATAATTCCTTCAGGTGCTGTTTGTAACTGCACCAGGGAAAGAGATAAGGGTCTTGCTGGGGTCCACTCATGAGTAATTGCTAGGCACAGTGTTCTTGGGCTGGGAAGAAACTGCCAGAGACAGTGTTTCGGAGACTAGAGAGAACTTGGGGTCAAAGTACAAGCACAAGCACCCAAACACAAGCACCCAAACACCCCATTATATCCAGACCTTAAGAATAAGGACATGTTCAGGATATTGGGCAGAAAAATGAAAGAACTGGAAGAATGTATGAAGGCCACAGACATTAAAACAGGTGAGACAATTTAGTAAGTTTTTCTAAACCTGCCAGAGAAATTTGACCATGGAAATGTACCTGAGGAATTAACAGTAGAGTTATTCCTGGGAATTTCAGATTTGTCCATCTTTTAAGGATGAGGAATTGCTTAAACAATAGGAGCTTCTGGATGAAATTATTGTTGGTGTTGATGTCAGTTCTATTGTCCTTTTTCCAATTTTGATTGTCAATTTCTTGTTTAGATAATTCAAGATTCAATCTCTTTATTTACTCTCCATATCTTTTTCTCATTATTGAGAATATTCTCAAGTTTTGAGAGTTGTTGTTTTTACAGTTCTGATCTTACAAATCAATGGTTTGACTGTATATAGACATCAGATTCAGAGATAACTCCCACATCAATAAAAAGGTTTTCCCTATCTGTTAAAATCCCTTCATATTTCATTCTGTTATTTGGTGCTTACCATGGTACCTGCCTAACATTCATTCTGTAAAGAAAATATTCATGATCTAGAGGTGAATGGCTTCTGTATAATCTCTAAGTCCTTGGCTTTTCTCATTTCTTTATCATAAACCATAGTTTTGCTGTGGTTTGGGATGCTGGGAACAACAAAATGCAAAGGTACAGGGGGTCTGCCTTGAAAGAATTCAACCACTCAGAGTAGTGATGTTTTATTATAACACTGGTTAGGCGGGCAAGATTCCTAGTAAATCTACAGTATTGTGAGGCCAATAGAAGGGGGCAAGATTCTAAGAATCTGTGCAATTTAATGGAGTTAAAATTGGTACTTATCTACAAGAAAAGATTGTGAGAAGATCTGGATGGGATTAAGGAGTGGTATGGGCCAACTGCAGACAGTGAAAGGAGTTAAGTGGGCTGGACTGAGTCAGAGAGCCATGGTGAAAGGACAATTAAAAAGACTACTGAGTATCTAGGTAGAAATGTGTGGGAAAGTTCAGGGGCTGGGTTGCCTTCAAAGACATGGTCTTTTCCTTTTAGGGGTCCAGTACAAATAATCCCATCACTTTTACATATATTTCTCTCCATGTTCACCTTTTTCTGCTTTTGTATTAATATTGCCAAGTATCAAGAGTGTATGTTTGATTGAGAGGATCTTATCAATTCTTGGTAGAATTTCTATTCTCCATTTCAGCAACTAATGTTGGCATATAAACAGCAATTATTTCCTGGTGGTCTTATCATTAGTACTGTAACACATGATGGCCATATGTCTGATAAAATAATGCTTCTTGTCACTTCAGGGTATACTATAAAATCAAATTCCTTCATTGCCTCGCCAAAGAATATTTGCTGAGCCATTATTCTATTTAGCTCTAACCTTCTTCTCTTATGGTTTCATTTATAGGAAGAATTTCAATATTGATATGATTCAGCTCTTCCAGCAATATGTCAGAGAAGATATATGTCTTTGGCTACATTAGCCTTAGGGGTTGCCTTGAGAATAATACCATGTTTAAAAATTGAGTGATCAGGTCTTCTAGAGAAAGGAAGGAAATTCTAAAACAACATGCCTTTTGGAGAAAGAAAAGGATTTTCCATGAGGACTCTGGAGGTAGAATAACAGTAATAGTTGAAGTTATGAAATGTGGAAATAAGAAATTTTATTCCCTCCAGTTCCCTCCCTACCCCCACGACAGTGAGTTACTTTTACAGAGATGATCTGATGAATGATTTGTCTATTTAGCAGTTCCAAAGTATATTTGCCTCTAGGGGGAATCCAAATGACAGGTGACTTTATGAGTTTGAGACAGACTTTGTAGGACCCTGAGAGAGAACTAGGTATTCTGTGGAATGTAAGAGCATTGCCCCCTAGCAACCCTGAGGTCAGTTATTTCCCAAGGGAACTACTGTGAGTGGTTTATGTGTTTCCTCTGTCTGTTTATAGTCTATGAATCCCTTCAGTGCTTTTTTGGGTGGGTGGGGAGTTATGGGCTCCTAGAAGACTTTTGTATCTTCTACATTTTCTGCAAGACAATAAATGCTCTGATATCCAGGGATGTGCTTATTGTTTTATTGATGCCTTAGACTTAAGAAAGAGATGGAAAAATGTTAATAATAGGGCCAGCTAGGTAGTGCAGTGGATAGATCACTGGCCCTGGAGTCAAGAAGGACCTGAGTTCAAATCTGGCCTCAGGCACATAACACTCACTAACTGTGTGACTCTGGGCAAGTCACTTAACCCCAAATGCCTCTCTCTCTCTCTCTTTCTCTCTCTCACACACACACACACACACACACACACACACACACATACACACAAAAGATTGTATTAGCTTTTGGGGCAGCTAGGTGGCACAGCGGATAGAGTGCCAGACATGAGTTCAAATCCTACCTCAGAGCAAACACTTAACACTTACTAGCTGTGTGACCCTGGGCAAGTCACTTAACCCCAATTGCCTAAAAAAAAAATGTTAATAGTGTAGATTAAATTTGAAAGTGTATCATACTTTGTTGGAGGGCTGGTTGTTAAACATTTACCAGCACACTACTGTCATATATGCAATGTATATTTCAGTAAAATATAAACTGGTTAGCTTTTAAAGGCCTTCACAACTTGGCTCCAACCTATTCTTCTGGCCACATTATACACTGTTCCCCTTCCTGTAGTCTACAATAATGACAAACTGGTCTTCTCTCTGTTCCTTCTACAATGTACTCCCTCTTCATTTTCATCTCATAAAATCCCTTACTTCCTTTGAGACCCAATTTAAGTACTACTCTCTATACAAAACCTTCCCTGATCTCTCCAATAGCTGGTGCCCTCCTTCCCTGTTATATATTTAATTATCTGGTAATTATTTTCTCTATGCTTGTCTATGGGCATTTTTCTCTTCCCCTAGTAGAATGTAAGCTCTTTGAGGGCAGGAGTCATATTATTTTTTCATTCTTTGTATCCCAAGCACCTAACAGAATGCCTGGAACTTAATAACTGCCAGAGGATTCAATATTCTCCAGAATAAATTCCAGGTGGGAAAAATGAACTCAAAGAGAAAATGACCTCTGTTTGAGAGGTCCCCAGGAATGAACCTGGTATGGATGAGCCAGAATTTTAGAGGGGCATCTGGTTCAATGGTTCAGTCTTGAAGGTTAATCCTAGACATTTGATTTTCTCTTGGGAAACAAGGGGTTGATTGAAAATTAGTCAAAGACCACACCAGGTTTGAGAGACACAGACATCTTGGAGGGGAGGGGGCTCACTCAAAATTTAGTTATTTCTCTATTTAGAAGGGTCTTAGCTTATAGATTTAGAGTTGGAAGGGACCTTACATACCATCAAGTCAAAGCCCCTTGTTTCATTGATAATGAAACTGAAGTTCAATCAGTCAATAAATATTTATTAAGGAACAAATATGTGCCTGACACTGTTCTAAGTGCTGGTGATTCCAAAGGCGAAAGATTGGCCCTGCTCTCAGGGAGCTCACAATCTGATGGGGTAAACAACATGGAAACAGCAATGAACAAACAAGCTATATACAGAATAAATCAAAAACAATTTCAGTAGGAATATAGTAGCATTAATGGGGGAGGGAAGATGAGAAGCACCAGGAAAGTCTTCCTGTAGATAGCGGAATTGTAGCTGGGACTTGAAGGAAGTCAGGGAAGCCAGGAGGTGACTATGAGAAGGGACAGCATTCCAGGCATGGGAGACAGTCAGTGAAAATCAGGAGATACAGTGCGTTCTTTGAGTAATAGTGAGGAAATCAGAGTCACTGGAACACAGAATTTGTGGCAGAGAGTGTAAAGTGTAAGAAGAGCAGAAAGGTGGGAGGAGGAGCAGATTTTGAGGGACTTTGAAAACCAAATGATTTTGTATTTGATCCTAGAGGGGATAGGGAGTGATTGGAATTTATTGAGTGTGTGTTAGGAGACAAGGGTCGGGGATGGTTACATGGTCAGGTCTGCATTTTATTTAATTTAATAATTTATTTCTTATTTAGGGTTTTTTAAATCTGCATTTATTTATCTGCATTTATTGACAGCTGAGGGGAGAATGAATGGAAGGGACAGATTTATGGCAGAGAGACCAAATTGGAATATTGGAATATCTATTGGAATATCTATTGGAATATCTAGGCATGAAATGATAAAGGCTACACCAGGGTAGTAACAATGTCAAAGGAGAAAAAGGGTGTGTATGAGAAATGTTATAAAGGTAGAATCAACAGGCCTTGGCAACAAATTGGCTATTTTGTTGGTGAGGGGTGTGAGAAAAGTTGAGGATGACACTTAAAATTGTGAGCCTAGATGACTGAGAAGATGACTATCCTTCACATTAATAAAGAATTTAGGGAGAGGGAAGGGTTTGGGGAAAAGATAACGAGTTCATATTTTAAAATGTTTCAATGTCTTCTTGTGCATTAGTATTGCTAACCTCGCTCATCCTCCAATGTCCCATTCACTGAATTAAAAACAAAATCTTCACTCCCACCCTCCACAAAAATAACTCTTAATAAATAAGTTGTCAATCAAAACAAATCCATACAATGTCTATGTCTAAAAATATATCTCTCTCTGCGCACTGAGTTCATCACAAGTCCTCTGGAGACATGGATGGTCATTGCATTGATCAGAGTTCATAAGTCATTCAAAATTGTTTTTCTCTACAATGCTGTTGTCCTTGTAATAAATTGTTTGCCTGATTCAGTTCATTTCACTCTGTTCATGTTATTCAATAGTATCTGAAATTCTCTTTGGCAATTTCTCATGGTACAATAATATTCCATTACATTCATATGTCATAGTCTGTTTAGCCTTTTCCTACTTGATGGAAATGCCCTTAGATTCTAGTTTTCTTCTTTTTCCCCTCATTTAATTCCCTTTTACTATTTGGAAGCTTGTTTTGCTTGTGGCTCTTCACTCCTTGATATTATCCTCCCTCTTGATAGATCTTATTTCCCTGTTGAATTTTATGGTTTTCTACCCCAAAACTGTGTGTTCAGCCTTCCTTTGTCCATTACAGATAAAAGTGGGGCTTGTCCACTTCTCTCACTTCTTCTTCCACATTTGTATGCTCTTCTTTTCACATACCCCAACTATGAAAAGATAAATAGTTCTACCCTCCTATCCTTCCTTTCTACAATAGTGTATTATTTTTACCTTCCCTTCTATTTCCCCACTTCAAACCCTCAGAGAGCCCACGCACCCTCAGGTCTTCTGTTTTTCTTGTTTAATTCTCTTAATAACCTTTGAAGATATTAAGATTCTGAAGATACACTTGTTTCTTTTCCCATTTGTAGCATTATTACATCATCATATGGCCCCTTACAGAATCTAGCCAGGAGTGGAGAACCTGCAGCCTTGAGGCCACATATGGCCTTCTAGGTCCTTGGGTGTGACCTTTCGACTGAGTTCAAGTTTTATAGAACCAATCCTTTTATTAAGGGGATTTGTTCCCATGAAGTTTGGATTCAGTCAAAGGGCGTTACTAATCTTCAGGTTCCTTAAGAGTCTGGCCTATATGTTTTATCTCTAATAAACTTTTTCTCTGGCTGGAAGAAGATTTGAGTTGAATTCTTTCAGTCAGGGTCCAGCGCCACGATCTTGGGGTTTCCCAGTACCCCCAAACCTCTAGACCTCTTCATTACTATTCTATGAGAAATGATGAGCTCAATGATCTTAGAAAAACATGGAAAGACTTGCACAAAATAATGAATAGTGAAATGAGCATAACCAAGAACACATTGTATCTAGTAACAGCAATATTGTTTTAAGAATGACTTTGAGCGAATAAGTTATTTTGACTATTACAAATACCCAAATCAACTATAAAGGACATATATAGAATGACGCTATCTGTATCCAGAGAAAGAATTGATAAATAGAAGTATGTATAGAATAATTTTACAAATATATATGAATATGTATGAATGTATGTATGTGTGTGTGTATATATACATATATGTGTGTGTGTGTGTGTGTATATATATATATATATATAAATATATATATACCTATTTGTGTCTAATGGTGGCCATCTCTGGAGGGAGGGGCAGGAAGGAAAAAAAAGAAATTTACGTGATAATTTTGTTGTTTATTTGAAATGAACAACAAGTTACACATAGCAGATTTGCAGTTTCATGTACAATCATCTTTTTATTGTACTATGTTAAGGAAATGCTTATTTTGTTCCATAAATTAAAAATAAAAAATCTTTAAAAAATAAAAAAAAATTTTAAATTTAACAGTAAAAAATAAAAGAAACTGAGGCAGAGCTCCAAGACAATAGCACTTTATTAAAGAGTCCATGGCCCCTTCTAATTGTTAAAAATAGGGTTCAGACACTCCTTGGTAAGGTTAGGGAGTTACAGGCAAGCTGTTGAAGCCTACTGCTTCCCTAGTTGCAAATCATCAAAGTTCTGTTCTCCTTTAAGAAATGAAACTTAAACTGAAGTGAGCAAAGGAAACGTTTATTTATGGTTCTTGCAAGAAGCAGGTGCGTGGGTACCCCAGAGGGCCACACACACTGACAAAAGCCAGAGCAAGCCTTTTATGCATCTAGTTTCTTCTTGTCCCTCCCTTCCAGGTTACAATCTTCCTGATACTCCCACTTCATAACATGTCCCTCCCTCCCCCACAAAATGTGCCTAGTTTTGTGTTATTGCTCCCCTCTGGGCCGAGAAATTAGTATTAATGAGTCCATTATGCATGCACACTCTAAGTAAAGCTTAATCTTTGTCCTACTTACAGCCTCTTTAACTAAACAACCAGTTTCATCCATTTTAGCCAGTTCTAGAACCTCTGACCTAGAGCTACCTTTTCTCTCAATTTCCTAATAAGGAAATAAAATCGTTTCTTACCTCTCACATAATGAAGTGGACTGCACATCTTCCTCATCATCTGAGATGCCCACTTTCTCCAGGGCCTTAGTTTTATAGTGCTTAACACCCAGATGATAGTGAAGAGGTGCAGTAAAATACAGTCTTATCGGTTGATAGATCTTGGCTTTGATCCTCCAGGAGGGTCTACACAAAATACAGAATCCCATTGGTTGACAAACGAGCTGATGAGCAGACTTTGACAGACGTATCTTGACCTTTCAGGAGATCCTACCAAGCTGATGAGCAGACACATGGGCTGGGCTGATAAACAGATTTTTGTCAAAACAACTATATGGACCAACAGGCTGGTAGAAAGATAACCCACAGGCAAGCAAATAGGGTCACTTATTGGTCAAGTGCTCATGGCCATCTCCCCATGTTGGGCAATAGAGGGATGATGAGGGATGGAGAGATCACAAAAATATCTGGGGGGCTTTCCAAGTCATTGAATCACTTCTGTCACCATAACAAGGGAAAACAAAAGGAGGGGTTCCTCTAGTTAACTTCGTACGATTAAGTAAATGAACTTTACAATCTGCAGTTCATAGCTCTGGGACCTGATATACAGAATTTATACTCACTACCCCTATGGAATTCTATCAAATGATTAATACTGATTGGAATAAAATGGTGGTCCAATTAATCACCTACACAGCCCACTCCCTCCATTTCTTTCTACCTGTTTGTGCATTCTTCTTATACTCAGGAGTAAATACAGATAAACTAGCTAAAGGTACACAGAGAGGTTGCTAAAATTCCTTTGATGCTTGCCTCTGTGAATTTATTAATCATTGTACTGGTTTTTGGCTACCTGTCTCCCCACCTCCAAGACAGATGAAGGGAGGGCCCAAAGATAAAAGTACTGTTTTTCATAAGAATAATTGGATGTTGGCAGCCATGGGGCTAGACTTCCAGGGAAGCTTACTCAGAGATTTCCTGTGAAACAGGGTACAAGTCAAAAGGTACTACAGAGTATACAAAATAGGACATTTATACCAGTCTCCAGTCATCATTTTGCCTCCATTGTAGCACATCAGGACCAAGAATATCAATCAGACTTGGTCTATTTGTTCCCTCCCCTCTTGGCTTTAACTGAACTGCTGTCAACGTCACAATAAAAAGAGCAGCAACATCCATGCATTAAGCTGGCCAGATCTTTATTAAAATCTTTTTTTTTTTTGCACACAGTGTTCCCAATTTATTTCTTTGTTCCTGGTATCTGTGGATGCAAGCTTTCTGATATTTGTCTTAGAGATCAAGTATGGTTGACATATTGATACTATTATAAATTCAGTATCCATATCCTGAGAAACTGTTCCCATCTGGCAAGAACTATCATTTCTATAAACACACATAGGCCTTTTCTGTCTATTGTGCATCAATTTCATGAAATCATGGAATTCTAATAGTTGAAAGCAGCTAGATGGCACAGTGGGCAGAGTGCTTTGCCTGGAGTCAGGAGGACCTAAGTTCAAATCTGGCCTCAGACACTAGCTATGTGACTTTGAGCAAGTCACTTAACTTCTAGTTGCCTCAGTTTCCTCATTTGTAAAATGGGGCTAGTAATAGCACCTACCATCCAGAGTTGTTATGAAGATCAAATGAGAAAATGTTCGTAAAGCACTGAGCATAGTGCTTGGCACATAGTAAGCACTACATAAATGCTTGCTGGTATTAGCTAGTAGTTCTCCTCTCTGGTAGGGAATACCAGGTCACCTAGTTCAACCCATATTTAAGGATGAATCCCCTCTACAGTGTCACATCCATAGTTATCCAGCCTCTCCTTTAAGACCTACGTAAAAGAGAATCAACTCCTTCCCAATGCAAGCCATTCCACTTTTGTACAACTCTGATTACCAGGAAGTTTTTCCTTAATCTAATCCTAAATCTGCCTTCTAAACTTAGCCAGAAAGCTTGAAGATATTTAATTTATTTTAGTCAAGTCAATCAGGGTTAAGTGACTTGCCCAGGATCACACTGCTAGTAAGTGTCAAGTGTCTGAGGCTGCATTTGAACTCAGGTCCTTCTGACTTCTGGACCTCTGCTCTGTCTACTGTGCCACCTAGCTGCCCTGAAGATATTTTAAAAGATGTGGATAACAAGAAGAAACCTAGCTCATAAAACTGTTTCTATTAATGATTTCTGGATGCTTTAATCAAAATCTTGAGGAATACCCTTTGTCATTTGAACCAAAATGTCCTATTCTAGTCTCCAAAATTGTGTGATTTGTCTTCATCCTGAGGTAAACTGAACTTCCCTTGAGCTAAAATGTAATCATCACACCAAAATCACCCTTTTCTACTATACCTTCTCATACTTCCAAGTCTCTTACGAACCTCTACCTTCTTGGGAGATTCTAGCTTCAATCAGGTGTTTAACAAGGAGAATCTAGTTTCAGTTGGTGGTCTCTCCCATTACCTCTTTAATCCCTAGCTTCCACTCATTGGTTCTAGTTCTGTCCTTTGAGATCAAGCAGAACAAATCCATTCGTTCTTCCCTGTGATGACATTTCAAACATATGAAGATAATAATTGCAATCCACTAAGTCTTTTGTTCCCCAGGCTAAACAACCCTAGGGTTGCAATATGTAGTATTAGTATTTTTAATAATTAGCATTCATCTGGCCTGCCTGGAATTTTATCACAGAAACTAATTGCTTTTTACTGATTTTTAATGCCTTCAACTAATTAACACGTGGGACAGGTTTTCTATCCCCTCATTGTCCTAGTTGCCTTCCTCTAGATGTTCTACAATTTGTCATGTCTCAAATGTGGTTGAACCAAACTAGAGTATAGTGGGACTATTATATCCCTTGCTCCAATTCTGTATCTCAAAGAGATTTTTAAAAAAAGGAAAAGGAGATATATGTATATACATACATATGTATGTCTATTTACACACATATAAAGAATTAGAAATAAATTGGGGAATGGCTAAACAAATTGATTGTGGTAGAATACTATTTTGCTATAAGAAATGATGAGCAGAGTGTCTTTGTAAAAATCTGGGAAGACATACATGAACTGATGCTAAGTGGAATGAGCAGAACCAGGAAAACATTGTAATACAGTAACAGCAATGTTGGAAGGATGATCAACTGTGAAAGACTTAACTACTCTGATCAAGACAACAATCCAAGAAATTTCAGAGGACTCATTATTTTAAAATGCTACCTGCCTCCAGAAATAGAACTAATGAACTCTAAGTGCAGATTTAAGCATACTTTTTCATTTATTTTCTTTTTCTTTTTTCCCTTTGCAACAGGGCTAATTTGGAAATGTTTTGCCTGACTTCCATATATAATTTATATGATATAGCTTGCCTTCTCAAGGGATGAGAAAGGGACTGGAAGGAAGGAGAGAATTTGGAACTCAAAATTTCAAAAAAAGAATATTAAAGTGTACATATATATATATATATATATATATATATATATATTTTTAGTCAATTGGGGTTAAGTGACTTGCCCAGGGTCACACAGCTAGTAAGTGTCAAGTGTTTGGTCTGAGACCAGATTTGAACTCAGGTCCTCTTGACTTCAGGGCCAGTGCTCTATCCACTGTGCCATCTAGCTGTCCCCATAAAGCATAATTATTATTATTTTTTTAAATTTTGATACTAGTTAAGGAGTAAAGGAAGGCTATCAGTGGAACAGATTAGGTACACAATATACACAAGCAAATAAATCTGATAATCTAGTTTTGGGGTGGGAAAACTGGCACAGAGAAAAATCAAAGACCGTGGACCCAGAGAGAAGATTTCATGGCAAATAGAAAAAATTACAATTGGGAGAGAAGTAGATAATAAAGAGCTGAACATTCAGGGACATGGAAAAATTCCTGCCATCAAACTTCTCTATCACTTGTAAGAATTTGTTTTTCTAAGAGTGAGGCACAGCAGAAGCTTCAGGGTGAGAGGAAGAGAGCTGATGGGAATAGGACTGTCTTAAAGTAGATAAAGCTAAGATAACTGAAGAGATGAAGTACTGTCTTTACAGAAAAAGAGGGGAAAAAATCTATTTAGGGGAAAAAATAACACTAGAGAAAAATGGAGGAATATAAGCCTAATTTCCAAAATGTTATATGTGAATGGATTAAACAATCCAATAAAATGAAAAAGAGTGAGATTGGATAAGAAAAAAAAACCCACAATGTGTTGCTTACAAGCTAAAAAACAAAAACATACAGAGAATAAAAATGTAGAATTGGAAAAAAATTTACTATCCATCAACTAGTCCTTACTGACTGTAGCTCATTCTGACCTTTAGCATTCCTGATGATTTTTTTTTTTTTTGCTTTTTGGTGAAGCAGTCCAGGTTAAGTGACTTGCCCAAGGTCACACAGCTACTAAGTGTCAAGTGCCTCAGGCTGGATTTGAACTCAAGTCCTCCTGACTCCAAGGTCAGAGCTCTATCCACTATGGAACCTAACTGCCCCTCCTGATGATATTCTTAAGGGACCATAGCAATATTTTTTTCCATTTTAAATAAATTTTATTGGTGTCTTTTGTTTTTAACATCACCAACATTTTTTCTAGTATCTCTCCCTCTGCTCCTCCCAGAGAACCATCACATATAACATATAATATTTTTAAAGATTAAAAAAAAGAAAAATAAGAGAAAAAAATCAGCAAAAGCAATCAATACATCACAAAAGTCTGAATATATGTATAGCATACTTATCCATTTCCCTCTAGGTCCTCTTCTTCCTACTTCTTTCCTTTCATTGTTACTCATTGACTTAGTTAGGGTACATCATATATTCCTCTCTATCTTCTTTCTCCCCTCTTTTATGTACCTTTCCATTCTGCAGTTTAGTCCTATAAAATAGAGATTAACCTGCAGGTGGGGCATTGTGAGATTTAGTCCATAATGTCTCAGGCCTATTCCTCCACCGTCACTTCTCTTTCATTTCTATTTTCATCCTTGTCTACACTGCTTGAAAGAACAGTCTCTGTTAATGGTCTCTGTTGTCAACCATGATGTCATTGATGCTGCTGTTTTGTTGTTAACCTCATAGATGTCTTTCTTTTTTTGTTTTTAGTTTGTTTTTTGGGGGTTTTGTTTTTTTTTTGTTTGTTTGCTTTTTGGTGAGGCAATGGGGTTAAATGACTTGTACAGGGTCACACAGCTAGTGTCAAGTGTCTGAGGCTGGATTTGAACTCAGGTCCTCCTAAATCCAAGGCCAGAGCTCTATCCACTGCACCACCTAACTGCCCCATGTCTTTCTTTTAAAAAAAAATTCTGGAATAATTTTTTTTTACTTGTGCTTTCCTTGGTTGCTATATTTATTTGCCTTTCTTATATTTCTGTCGTAAAGTGTGTCTGAAAATCAAATAATTGTTCTGGTCTGGTTTTCTTTGTAGGAATGCTTCAAATGACTCTTTTGGTTGAATATCCAATTTTTTATTAATAAGGAGGTTCAGGTTTGCAAGGTATCGTGCCTTAGGTTGCATTTTGGGCTCCTTTGCTTTTGGGAGCAAATTATTTAATTTTCTCTTGTGGTTTCTGATGGGTACAGAATAATTTTGTATTTGGGTCCTCTTCTCTTCACCCTCAATACTACTTCACTTGGGGATCTCATCAGTTCCCATTACCACCTCTATGGTAACTCAAATCCACCTATCCCGCCCCAACCTCTCTGCTCACCTCCAGTCTCACATCACCTTCCTTTAACACATTTCAAACTGAGTGTCCTGTAGACATCTTAAACTCAATATATTCAAAATAGAACTCATTATCTTTCCTCAAAACCCTCCCCCTCGTCCTACCTTCCCTTTAACTGTACAAGGCAACATCACCCTCCCAGTCCCTCAGGCTCATAACCTAGAGGTTATCCTCCATTCTTCACTATCTCTCACCACCACTCCCATATTTAAGCTGTTGCCAAGGCCTGTCAATTTCAACATTGCAACATCTCTCAAAAACTCCCCTTTCTCTCCTCTGGCTAGTGCAGGCTCTCATCACCTCATATTACTGTAATAGCCTGCTAGTGGATCTGCCTGCCTCAAGTCTCTCCCCACTCCAATCCATTCTCCATTCAGCCGCTATAGTGATTTTCCTAAAATGCAGATCTGATTATGTCACCTCCTTCCCATCCTCCCCCCAGATAAACTCCAATGGCTTCCTATTGCCTCCAGGAAATATATTCTGTTTGGTATTCAAAGTCCTTCATAACCTAGCCTCCTCCCACCTTTCCAGTCTTACATTGTTATTCCTGGATCCAGTGACACTGGCCTCCTGACTATTCCATGAATGAGATACTTCATCTCTCTTGGTTCTAAGCATTTTCTCTGGCTGTCCTCCATGCCTAGAATGCTCTACCTCCTCCTTCTTCATCTCCAACTACTGACCCTCCTGACTTCCTTTAAGTCCCAATGAAATTCCCACTTTCTATAGGAAGCCTTACCTACCCCTTCTTAATTCCAATGCCTTCTCCCTGTTAATTATTTCCTATTTATCCTGTATATAGCTTGCTTTGTATATATTTATTTTAGTGTTGTCTCTCCAACTAGATAGTAAGCTCCTTGAGGGCAGATACTGTTTTTTGCCTCTTTTTTTTCTAACCCCAGAGCTTAGAACAGTGCTAGTCACATAATAGGTGCTTAATAAATGCTGATTGATTGATTGCCTCTTTTCATGCTGGGCAATTCATATTTCATCAGGCTTTGGTCTTTGTCCCAAGTTAGTTCTAGGGGGACAGAACTGGCCCCAAATGAGAGCCAGTCCTCCTTTCCCCCCTCAAACCTCATGGAGACAGACAGAGAGAAAGCGAGAAGGCGGGGGACATCCTGCCCTGGTTCCCTCTTTTCCTCTGGACTCTGGATGAGTACTATTTCAGCATTAGAGATCTGTTATACTACAGTCACAGGCAGAAAAAGCTTCTGTTTTTTGTTTGTTTGTGGGGAAAGGGGTAGATGTGGGAAGGGGTCCAGAGTTGAGCTCTATTGCAAACCCTGTGGGGACCAGTGGGGAAAAGGGTGCTGAATGAATAAGCTAAAAATTGACAATTTGCCTTCTCTGCTGTTAGTTCATGGATTCTTACCTTATTAGAGTCCTTGGTGTCTTAGATCATGGAAATAGCTATCCTTTTTATCCTTTTGCATATTCCTTATTTTGGGGAGGTTTGAGAGGTCATGAGAATTAGAAAAAATGTCTAGTCCTCCATCTTGTTGGTCATGTGACCCAGAAGTCAACCATGCCAAATTTTTGCATTCTCCCTCTTTTGCCTGCCCTTGCTTTAATATGTATATGTATGTATTCAACCTCATAAAAAAAATTCCCATTTTCCCTCCTTATAAAACTCATTTTTCTTTGTTTCTTTAAAATTTCATTCTTGAGAATTTCCCATCCCTTCTGGGATTACTTCACTAGTAGGATTTTCGTCCATGGGATCATACATATCCTTCCACTGTACCCTTCTAAATCTGTAAATCTATTCTTCTAAAACTTAAAAAGCATATCTGACTGTTCCTGGCTTTCCTTTCCTTTCCTTTTCAAACCCTAGGAGGAAATGATCACTTCCCACAAAAGCTTCACCATTCCACCCCAACAAGCAACCAGTTCTTTCCTGATGGTGAATCTGAATCCTGAATCATCTCCAGAATGGAATTGCCCACTTCTTCGTTGTTCCATATGTTGAAGGATACAATTATCATTAAGGCAAGTCAAGAAGTTGTTAGTTGCTCTGTTTTTGGTAGAGAACAAACTCCTATCAATATAAGAAGAAGTGAAGTTCCCTGTCATTACTGTGTCATCATCCCTCTGTGTCAGGCTTGTGATCAACAGATTAAATGTTAAGTACTATGTTCTAGAGTATTCTGTTCAATTCTGGGTGCCACAATTTTAAGAATGAAATCAATAAGCCAGGCCTCACCTAGCATAGTGAGAGCATTGGGTATCATGTCCTGAAGCTTGGTTATTGAAACTGCAGTTTTTTAGACTGAAGAAAAGAAGATTGATGGGTGACATGATAGTCTTCAAATATCTGAAAACAAAAAAACTAGGAGCAGTAGGTAGACGCTGCATAGCAAAAGATTTAAACTTGATATAATGACCAACTATATTTTCACCTAACCAAAAGTGTTGCTTCAGTGAGGCCTTTCCTATCACTTTTTCCCATCTTCAGGCAGAAACTGAACTAGACCTTTGACCCAGCAATAGCACTTCTAGGGCTATGTCCCAAAGAGATCATACAAATGGGAAAAGGACCCACATGTACAAAAATATTCATAGCAGCTCTTTTTGTGGTGGCAAAGAATTGGAAATTGAGAGGATGCCCATCAATTGGGGAATGGCTGAGCAAGTTGTGGTATATGAATGTAATGGAATACTATTGTGCTATAAGAAATGATGAACAGGCTGATTTCAGAAAAACCTGGAAAGACTTATATGGTCTGATGCTGAGTGAAGTGAGGAGAACCAAGAGAACGTTGTACACAATAACAGCCAAGTTGTTGCGATGACTAACACAGATAAACTTAACCCTTCCTGACAATACAAGGATCTAAGACATCTCCAAAGGCCTCGTGATGGAAAATGCTATCCACATCCAAAGAAATTTGAATATGGAATTTGAATGCAGATTGAAGCATACGATTTGCTATTTTTTTTTCTCTTCTGTTGAGTTTTGTTTCCTCTTTCTGGTGGTTCCTCCTATTAGTTCTAATTTTTACTTACAACATCACTAATGTGAAAATATGTTTAATAGGAATGTATATGTATAGCCTATATCAGATTGTGCGCCATCTTGGGGAGGGTGGTGGGGAGGAAGGGCGAGAAAAATTTTAAACTCAAAAGCATATGGAAGTGATTGTTGATAAATCAAAATAAATTAATAATAATATAAAAAAGAAACTGAACTAGAGACAGAACATTGCCCTAGGGTAGAAATTTTGAATGGGCAGCTAGGTGGTACAGTGGATAGAACTCCAGGCCTAGAGTCAGGAAGTTGGTTGTCATTGTTGAGTCATTTTCAGTCATGGCCAACTCTTCATGACTCCATTTGGCTTCATTCCAGACATACCTCCTCCCTCCTCAATAGGCTGGAAACCTTGTGGTGTTTTGGGTTGAATGCTTATTCCCCCAGTAACCACACCCCACGTGATCCTACTACTGCCACTTTGTCCAGAGGAAAATATGGATAATTTTAGCTCTGTAAAGACAATTCCTGTTCAGATATGTATGGAACTAGATGGCCTCTGATGGTCCTTCCAATTCTTGAATTCTGTGAATCTGAGTTTTTAATCCTAGAAATTAAGCACACTTTTTGCATTAAGGGATAATGCAAATTGAAAACATAAGATTCAAACTGAAACATAAGCAGCAAAATATTTTTTTCATTTCACCTACAAAATCCATGTATCCATGGTAGGCAATACAAACTCATTCTCTGGCTGTTTGAAAAAAAAAAAAGGCCTGTACAGGAATAGAATGTTGATTCATAAATGGTAACATATTTCCAAGATTAGTCTGATGTCTTAGAATTTTTCCGAAAGCTGATTATCCTTTTTAAGCTGGCTAGCTGTCTCACTCCCTGGATAATTGCTTTAATCCAACTCCACTATGCATTCTCAGTTCCAAAAGGTCGCTCTGCAGCAAGGGAGCTTGGAGGAAATTCCCTTCACAGTCCTATGATCTTCTTAGGACTCAGTTCTCAAAGGCTTTCTGTGGAAAGCTAAATGTAATCTCCAAATAATTTAGTGCATTCCCATTTCCAAACCCTCTTTTGCCATTGTAGCTCTTTATTACCAATGCAATCCATTACCTTACATACCCTTTTTGTCATATGACTGGAGCCTGAAAGTTAGTTTTGATAGAATTAATTTAGGCTTAAAACCTAGGGTAAAAATCAATTTAAATTCCTATCATATTCCAAAGTCTCCTAGTAATGATATTCATGTTTAATTCTCTTGCCCATGGCATTTTGACCTTATTTATATCTGTTGGATTCTGGGGAACAGAAATTATATGTTAAAGATTTGTGCTCGATTCCTTACTTTCTGAAGTAATGATACAGTTAATCTCAAAACTCAGTGAATCTTTGGGGAGCACCTCCCATTTGAGGATGATTGAAAGAAAGATTATAGTAACACTCAAAGCATATTGGAGGCCAAGCAAAAGTCTAATTTTACTTAAGATGTCAATGTGAAAGTTTGTAGAGG
Source organism: Vombatus ursinus (assembly GCF_900497805.2). Classification (NCBI taxonomy): domain Eukaryota; kingdom Metazoa; phylum Chordata; class Mammalia; order Diprotodontia; family Vombatidae; genus Vombatus; species Vombatus ursinus. Next base: position 27,200,992 of record NW_020947062.1, read on the forward strand.
AGCCCAGCTCTCACACACATTCACCCTCCCCTAGTAAATATCTGAAAAGTGCCCCAGATAAAGCAATGATTAAAAAAAATGAAAGAAACAGCAGTGAACTCCATCCATTCCAGAACTACACACACACACACACACACACACAAATAATAAAAAGTCAGTGGAGGCAAGGGAAAGGGTCACTCCAGGAAAGTCAATATAAACTCTGAATTCTGCAGATTTCGGGAGGTTTGTGCCACTATAAATTCAAAGACACGGTCTGAAGTTTTGTGAGCCATGGGAGAGGGTCCAAACTAGGGAAGCCAGCAAATAGTAAACAGACCTTTAAAGCCAGATGGTACTCCAAACAAGGACATTAGGAGGTAGGAGAGGTGTCACAAAGCCAGGGTGAGTTCTGGTAATAGGGGTATGAAGCCACATTCCAGCCCTAGCCTGTTAGTACAGAAGTAGTAGAAAGAATTGCCCTTGGTTGGTCATTCAGTAGGAAGATGGGGCCTACTTGTGTACTTTTCAGAGTACCTGGGGGAAAAACAGAATGGAGCAAACAGAACTACACAAGTCCAAAAAACAATAAGACATGTTAGTACAAAGTCAAAAGTTTGAAAAAAAATTGTTAAATATATAAAATATCTTATCAAAAAGAAGACCTGGAAAAAATAAAGTTTAGAAAAGAAAATTTATCAATCATTGGACTCCTTAAAAACCATGACAAAACAAAAACCTGGATACCATATTTAAAAAAATCATAAGAAGAAAACTGCCAAATCTATTAGAACCAGAGGACAAAATTAAAATAGAAAAAATCCATAGATCACCCCTGAAAGAAACTCTAAATAGAAAATACTCCAAAATTTCATAGACAAAATCTCTCAGAGTATGTGTGTGTGTATACACACACATATATACATACCCATATATGTATCTGTGTGTATATACACACATGTATATGTATATATGTGTGTGTATGTATATATATATGTATGTCTCTGTGTGTATGTGTATATATGTGTATATATCTAAAACTTTTAAGGTTTTTTTAAATTTATTTTTTTACTTGGCACTTTAAATTTTGCAAAGTGCTTTTCATATGTTAATTCTTTTGATCCTCACAACCCTGAGAGGGTGGTGATATTAGTATTCCCATTTTGAGGATGAGGAAACTGAGATACAGACAATAACTTGTGTGGGCTCGCACAGTTAGTAAGTGTCTTAAGCAGAATTCGAATTCAAGTCTTACTGACTCCAGGTCCAGCATTCCATTGTATCACTTAGCTGCCTGGTATTGGTGGGTATATTATTTGCTATGCTCATTTCTCCATCTTTAAATCCTAAATTGGGACTTTGTTCCGGAGCCAGGCTCTTAACCCTGCTATGCTTTTGTATGGGGGTGATTGTTCCTGCTTAATCTTGCCCTGGATCCCTTGGCTTCCTACATCAACCTCTACTTGCCAGAATTAGGCCATCTGGATCTTTGAGGTTCAGAGTGTTGGATATTTAGGGCTTTCAAAAGTGTCTTCATATTAGGATGCTAGAGTCACTGTCATAACGCATTAGTTTTGGCTTTTCCCCAGGACCTACAAGCACCCCTCTATGGGTTTGCAAGTACCCTGGGGCTTTCTCATGGGATTCCTTTACTCTTTGCTGCCACTAGACAGCCCTACAGGTTACATAGATCCCTGACATAGGTAGCTCTGGTCAAGATATTTTATATATTTAACCATTTTTTTTTTCAAATTTTTGACTTCGTACTAACATGTCTTATTGTTTCTTGGACTTGTGGAGTTCTGTTTGCTCCATTCTATTTTTCCCCCAGGTACTGAATTCACCCTATCTCCTATTGTGGGTTCCAGTGCTCTGAGAAGATGCAGGTTCATTTGCCTGCACTGATGCTGCCTTTTCTATCAGCCATGAGCTACTGGTTTACCTTTTTGCAAACTTCCAGAGTGGAAGAAGTTACTTATTGTATTTTCTCATTGGATTTCTTGATTATTATTCTCTTCATCAGGTACAAATTTCAGGCTAGAAGCCTGTTGGGCTCTTCTTTTTCCCACTCCCCCAATCCAGAGTGAGTTTAGATTTGACTCATGTCTAGATTTCCCCAAAACTGGGAGAGTAGGATATACAATATACAGGGTTAGGACAGCTATTTATTCTACACCAAAATTTGGTACTTAAAACACACATCACCCAAAAACATGCAGTGATAGAAAAATTTAAATAAGAAGCAGTAACATAACTACTATTATACTCTCTCAGCAGTCTGATACTTAAAACTTCAAGACATGAAGCAGTTTGCTAAATCAGTATTTTCCATTTCACCCCAACTCTCCATCATCCAAACAATTTCCTCCAGGTCTGTGTCTTCTGACTGGGAGCTGGGCTTCATCTCTGGTTGGTTGATCATACTCTCTGATGCAAAAAATTCTCCTTTTGCCAGTCAGCTCTGACTGATAGAGCAATAATCCCTGGACCTCTCAAATTTTTCCAAGGTTGTCTCTAAGCCTCAAAATATCCATCAGAGTATTATTGCTTAGTCACCTGTATTCAGGAAAAGAAAACAGAAGAGGCTACCAGGGCCTGAGGCCTGGGGTCACACTATCCTAAGACAATACCTATGCTTTACTTACCATATGCTCACCATTTCTTCTGGGGTTCTGGAAGATCTGCCTCTCAGGAAGCTGGGAATAGCACAAAGGGAGGTGAGGAGGATATTGCAAATGTTGAGTCAAATGAGGAAAGTGTTGTCTGTTTCTCCTTTTTAACTGATGTACTATTCCATCCCCTGTCACTATCATGGGGTTGAGGGAAGACCAAGGAAATTCCCTAGGTTTTTCTGTGTCATATGAAAGCACTAAGCCTTTTTGACAGGGATCCACATTTCCCTGGAAGTGGTTAGGGAGTCAGTTAAGAACTCCATGGAGTGTGCTCTAGTTAGAGCACACTGTTTACAATCCATTGCCTTATGCATGTTTACAAAATGAATTAAATGTATTTTTTATTATATTAAAAAATTAGTTATAAGAAAATATAATAACAAATATATAATAAAAATTAAAACTACAAATTCCAGTCATTATTATAATAAACTACAGAAATCACTACCCAGAGTAATATTGTTCATACACAAATAGTAATCCAGCTGTTCACCTTACCCTCTGGATCCATGCATAAAAAGAAACCCTGAGTTTGCATTTCAATCAGAATTCAACCCTACAGACTAGACATAGACATAAGCACAGTTTGACATAGTCTGGAAAGAAGAAAACAGAAAAGACTGGAGTCATACAGGGAGATATTTTAGTGACCCAGGCAATTCTCCCCACTAGGATCTACCATGCACTACTTCACTTAGGCCCTATTTTATATAGTAAGAAGAAAAATAAAAGGGAAAATCCAGGGTAACAGAAATTAACAGGTGTGCCATCCATCTTTGGGCACCTGCACAGTTATAGACATAACTTCACTGGTTAAAAGCTATTTGAATCCAGACTATGGTACTTAAATAGTTCAATAATGGATAAATCTGAAAAGCAGCCTCCTTCTTCCTTCTCCCCGCCTCTGCCATGCTTTGCAACAAAAGAGCAGTTGATTTCTAACCACAAGCACACATGTTGAGTGTCTAGAAGAGACAATCCTCTCTTTGATAATAATTGCATTACCCAATTTTCTGATCTTAAAATGGTAAAGCTGGTTTCCTTCAAAGCTGCTAAACCTTATTAAGCACAGTGGGAAATGGTCTGTTAATGGAGCTTTGATAGTTCCATCCCTGGGTGGCTGTATACCTGGCCATATTATTCAACAGCACTGTAGCTGTTTATGTTTAATTTCCTTGTTTGCCTGATAAGGAGACTGCAAATGTAATTTGTGATGTGTGAGTTGAGCAAACTCACAGGATGATTAGATGAATCACTAGGTGATTCAAGCCACTGTGCTGAACTACAAGGAACAAAGTAAATGAACTCTGATCTTTGCTGCTGATATCACAGAACTCATCACAATTTTCTAAATTTCTTAGTGCTTCTCTTCCTTCTATAAAACTGTTTCATTTCTTCCCCAAACCACTAAGGGGACACTTCACTCACCTTTCAACCCCTGCTTTAATAAATTATACATTTATATCATTAATTTCTTCAACCACATCTACTACCTATCTGTGACCACAGATAATTAACTTTTTCATCTCTAATGCCCAAAGGACATATTGTTGGGATAGCACAATCAAGATCTTGTTATATATGGTTCTGTTGGTTAATTCTTTCATGTCTTACAGACTTGTCCTACATGGATTGCAAAGTCCTTGAAGGTAGAGGCCATTTACCATGCTTTTTTGGTATATTCCACTTTTACAGTGGTTTACATGTAGTAGGAGCTCAATAAATTATTGATAGGTTGACTATAGAGAAAAAATAGAAAGTCATTCTATTTACTATTCCACGGTGTAAGTCAATCAATTTATTTAGTGCCTAATATATGCTGAGCACTGTGCTAAGTGTTGGAGATAAAAAAGGGGCAAAAAACAGTCCCTGTCCTCAAGAAGTTTATGCAAATAAACATATACAAAGCAATATATATATATATAAAATATACATATATATGTGACAAATAAGAAATAATTAACAGAGGGAAGGCACTAGAATTGAAAGGAGCAGGCTTCCTATAGAAGCTGGGATTGGAAATAATAGTTTACAACATATTAGGACGGTTCTCAGTACAGGATAAGGTGTTGAGATGATTGAGATGAGAGAATAAGGTCTTCTGGCAAGATGATTGAGTAAGAAGTAATGCTGAGAGGATTCTGAGAAGATGGTGGTATAGGTCAGAAAATTCCAAGCTCTCAAGATTTTCCTCCATAAAAGAGATAAGATAGTGCCTCAGGGCAAACATAGAGCAGTAAAAATAAATAAGAGTAGAAACAGAACAGTGGTCCTCCTGGGACAATCCAAGAAGAGCTGAAGAAAAATCCCAGGAAGAGGTTTAGTCCCTGTGAAGAGCAAACACCTCCAGGCTAGGTTCTAGATCTGCTAAAACAAGTGACAAGCCCTGGGATTAGCTGGGTTGGGAGGTTGCCTGGCTCCAGCCACAGGAACTTTTATACATGTGTTTTTAAAACTTTGGGTTCCAAATTTTCTCCCTTCCTCCCTCCCCACCCACCCTCATTGATAAGACAAGCAACTCAATATAGGCTATACATGTGCAGTTATGCAAAACACTTCCATAGTAGACATGCTGTGAAAAACTAACTCTATTTCCCTTCATCCTATCCCACCCACCCATTTATTCTATTCTTTCTTTTGACCCTGTCCCTCCTCAGAAGTATTTGCTTCTGATTACTCCCCTTTTCCAATCTGCCCTCCTCTCTATCATTTCCCTACTCTCTTGTCCCCTTCCCCCCCTATTTTCCTGTAGGGTAAGACAGATTTCCACACCCAACTGAGTGTGTATGTTATTCCCTCCTTAAGTGAAATCCTATGAGAATAAGATTCACTCATTCCCTCTCACCTTCCCCCGTTTCCCCTCCACTGTAAGAGCCTTTTCTTTTCTGTTTTTTTTTTTGTGGGATAATTTACCCTGTTCTACTTCTCCCTTTCTCCTTCTCCTAGTATATTCCTCTCTCACCCCTTAATTTTATTCTCCAGATATGACCCCTTCATTTTCAACTCACCCTGTGTCCTCCATCTATCTATCTATATTTGTATATATGTACATATAATTTTTTCCCTTCCAACTACCCTAATACTGATAAAGGTCTCATGAGTTACAAATATCATCTTCCATGCAACAACATGTATGTTGTTGAACCTTAATAAGTAAACAGTTCAACTTTAATAAGTCTCTTATGATTTTCTCTTTCCTGTTTACCTCTTCATGTTCCACTAGAGTCTTGTATTTGAAAATCAAATTTTCTATTCAACTCTGGTCTTTTCATTAAGAATGCTTGAAAGTCTTCTATTTCACTGAATGACCATTTTTTCCCCTGTAGGATTATACTCAGTTTTGCTGGGAAGGTGATTCTTGGTTGTAATCCTATCTCCTTTGCTCTCTGGAATATTATATTCCATGCCCTGCGGTCCCTTAATGTAGAAGCAGCTAAATCTTGTGTTATCCTGATTGTGTTTCCACAATACTTGAATTGTTTCTTTCTGGCTTCTTGTAATATTTTCTCCTTGACCTGGGAACTCTGGAATTTGGCTACAATATTCCTAGGATTTTTCCTTTGGGGATCTCTTTCAGGTGGTGGATTCTTTCAATTTCTATTTTGCCCTCTGGTTCTAAAATATCAGGGCAGTTTTCCTTGATAATTTCTTGAAAGATGATGTCTAGGCTCTTTTTTTGATCATGGCTTTCAGATAGTCCAATAATTTTAAAATTCTCTCTCCTGGATCTATTTTCCAGGTGAGTGGTTTTTCCAATGAGATATTTCACATTGTTTTCTAATTTTTCATTCTTTTGGATTTGTTTTACAGTGTCTTGATTTCTCATAAAGTCACTAGCTTCCAATTGCTCTACTCTCATTTTTAAGGTAGTATTTTCTTCAGTAATCTTTTGGACTTCCTTTTCCATTTGGCCAATTTTGCTTTTTAGGGCATTCTTCTCCTCATTGGCTTTTTGGACCTCTTTTGCCATTTGGGTTAGGCTATTTTTTAAGGTGTTATTTTCTTCAGTATTTTTTTGGGTCTCCTTTAGCAAGCTGTTGACTTGTTTTTCATGATTTTCTTGCATCACTCTCAGTTTTTCCTCTACTTCTCTTACTTGCTTCTCAAAATCTCTTTTGAGCTCTTCCAAGGCCTGGGACTGATTCATATTTTTCTTGGAGGCTTTGGATGTAGGAGCTTTGACTTTGTTGTCTTCTTCTGGTTGTATGTTTTGATCTTCTTTGTCACCAAAGTAAGATAATATGGTCTGACTCTTTTTGTGCTGCTTACTCATGATCCCGGCCAATTACTTGAGTTTTAAACTCTTTGTTAAGGTAAAAGTCTGCTTCCAATGTGAAGAGTGTACTGTCCCAAGCTTCAGGGGTTTGTACACCTGTGTTCAGAGGTACTTCTAGGGACCTGTAAATTTTCAGTTCTTCCAAGGTGCTGTGATAAGGGGTGAGGTGTTTTCTCTCCACCCTCAGGTCTCTCCTCCCCGCCGCAGGACCGCCCCTCAGAACTGTGATCCAGATCCAAGCACTGATAAAGCAAGATATTCCTGCCTCAGTACTAGCAAAGAGATCCCTGTAATCCCCCTCTGATCAGCCACTCGAATCCCCCTCAATCTGTGGGTCAGGAGCTCAGGAGGCAGCTGCTGCCCCGAGGGCACACTCTGGAGACCTAGTTCCCCTCTCACTGCAGTCACAGACTTTTCCCACTGACCTTCCACATTCTCTTCGACGTTCCTGGGTTGAGAAGTCTGGAAACCACCACAGCTGCCCGTGATTCAGTCCTCTGAGGCCTGCTCCAGGGTCGCTGCGGCCTGAGCACCCACGCCAAACTGCGCTCCTCTCCCCGCCCAGCACGATACACATTTCTGATCAACCATCCAGGCTGTCTTTGGCTGGAAATTTGTTTCACTCTGTTCTTCTGTGGGTTCTGCTGCTTTAGAATTTGTTTAGAGCCAATTTTTTAGGTATTTGGAGGGCTTTGGGAGAGAGCTCAAGACAGTCACTGCTTTCCCTCCGCCATCTTGGCTCCACCCCCCACAGGAACTTTTACCCTGGGACAGTGAGGATAGGTGAATGTCTGAGCCAGGGAAGATCAAGGGAACCTCTGCTGACAAGGAACTCAAACCCAGCTGTGTTGCAGAGATATGGCCAGGGGTGAGAAAGAACCAGCACATGCCTGGTGAGTGCAGAAACAGTAGGATAAGGACTAGGCTGGCTGTAGGCACTTACAGGAGGTTAGAGGTCTTGGTTTAAGTTCCAGGCCAGAGGGGAGAACTGAAAAAGGATCTGAAGACAGAGACAACATCCCCCAGATGTTGCCCCAGAACTAGAGATGATTACAAAAACTAAACCACTACAAATTTAAAAAAAAATGCACAGGAAAAGGAAAAAGAATCCAACCACAGAGAGTTACTCTGGGAATACAGAAGACTGAGATTTGTCTTCAGAGGAGGATACTGAAGCAAAGAAACTCTCTTCTATCCCAAATAGTAACATCAAATGGTCACCTGCTGAAAAGAATTCAAAGAACTTAAAAAAGTCTTTGAAAATCAAATGAGAGAGATTGAGGAAAAACTAAAATAAAATAAGAACAATCCAAGAAAAATAAGATTATGAAAAGAAAGTCAACCAATTAGAAAAGGAGATCCAGAATCTTAAGGAAGAAAAAAACTCCTTGAAAATCAGAATCGGGCAAGGGAAAGACAGCAAAGTTATAAGCGGTTAAGAAATAATAAAACAAAATAGAACAGATCAAGAGGAGAAAACATAAGAATAATTGGGCTGCCTGAAAGCTATGATCAAAAAAAGAATCTTGACAAAATAATACAAGAAATAATTACATAAATTTGTCCTAAAGCATTAGAACAAGAGGGGAAAGTAGAAATTGAAAAAATCCACCTATCACCACCTGAAAAAGATCCTGTGAGGAAAACCCACAGGAATATTATAATCAAATTCTGAAACCTCCAGCTCAAGGATAAAATGTTACAAGCAACAAGAAAAAAAAATTTAAATATGGTGGTGTCACAATTTGAATTACACAAGACTTAGCAGCAGCTACACTAAAAGATCACAGATTTTGGAATACTATATATCTAAGAGCAGAAGAACTGGGGTTCTGGTTGAAAAGATCATATTCAACAAAGCTAAGCATAATCTTAAATGAAAAGAATGGATATTTAATGAATTGTCAGATTTTCAGGACTTTGTTTAAAAAAAAAAACTTGAACTTAATAGAAGATTTTACATACAAAAGCCAAGAGAAATATAAGGCACATACCAAAGAATAATTATGAGGGACTCAATAAGGACAGACTGTTTACCTTTTATATATGTAAAATGTAAAATGCTCTATGATTCTCAAATTCCCCTTCAGGATTTTTACTTTGTCTTGGGGTCATTCAGAGAACAAAGAGAGGATATTTATAGCTGAAGAAACAGGAATTATATTAGAGGTTGAATGGAGTAGGAAAGGAAAAGAAGGTTCATGGACTTAGAGAAGAACAAAACTTCAAAATTGTCTGATATACCACTATCTTTTTTTTAATGTTGGGTCCAGTGTTTAGGGAACTTGAGTAACTCAGGCATTCATGTTGTGAACCACCAGGCCTGGGTTTTAGCCTAGGGTTTTGACTCTGGATGTAGACCTCCTTCCACTACAACTCACTGCCTCCTTCATGAATTCTTCAGGTTTTTAGAAATGTTGATCCATTCCCAACATGGAGAAGGGAGAAATGGGAGAAGACAAAATATAGAATCACTCTTAACTGGGTTAAGTAAAGGAAGAGTCAAAGATATTGTGTTCTAGAAGTCTCTCTGGGTGAAGTAAAAATTACCTTGTATGAGGGTCATTGAGAAAAGAAAGAACTCGTATGTACAAATCCCATGAAGGGGGTTAGATGCTAGAGTGTACTAAAAGTGAAAATGAATACAGAAGGGGAAGAAATGAATTAACATTTCTTGAAGAAGTATGCCACAGATAAATGTCATTCTATAAAATGTATGATGATTTTGCTTATGGCTCCTTTTACTACAAGCATAAGTTTAAATGATAAGGTAGGCTGGAGTGATATGTGTGTACATGATATATGTGCTCTGAAACTTTGGGAAATTTGCATCAAATGCAAGCCTTCCTCCTGACTCCAAGTCTAATGCTTTCAGAACTAGTTCTGTAGGTCTCTAAGTTTTCAGTTCTTCCAAGGTTGTATAATCTAAAGAGACATATGGTTACTGCTCTCCTGGCCTGTGCTCTTGTCTGTGAGGGATCACAAGCACTCTTTTCCACCCTGGAACTGTGACCAGGGTTCCCACTTCTGCTAGTGTTCCTTCTTACTCTGGGATCCTGGCCCAGAACTTTGTAAGGGCAATGCAAAGGAGTCCTGCACCCAGAGCCGGCACAGAATCTCCTATAATCTTTTTCTGACCAGTTGTCCAACCCTGTTACCATCTATGGGTTTCTCACCCCAGGAAGCTCAGGAAGCTTTCACTGACTATTCACATGCTCCTGAGGCCTGCTACTGACTTGCTAAGCACAGTCTGTACTGGATCTGCTCCACTATCACCTCATTCAGACAGACCTTTCCTGCTGACCTTGTTGTCTTGGGTTGCAAAATTGTTTCACTCCAACCTTTTGTTGGTTCTGTCACTCCAGAATTCATTTTGAGGAATTATTTCAAAGTTTTTTGGAGGGGAATTTGGGAGGAGAGCTCAAGCGCCTTTACTCCATCATCTTGGCTGTACCTTATTTCTAAAGCATCATGTTTGTTAAGGCTGTAAAACTAAAGTCAGAAGGAAGAGACCCTCAGACACAGCGAGGGTGTAACAGGAAGAGCCTGAATTTGAAACCAGAAGGTCAGAATTTGAATTTTGTTTCTTATCAAATATTAGCTGGGTGAATTGAACAAGCCCCTTAACCTCATTAGGCCTCAGTTTTTTCATTGGTAAGGGGAAGGGGGTGAACTAAATGTAGAATCAGGACCATAGGACTATTCTCTTCTGTTATCCTTCTAGACAGTTTGACTTTACTGTAAAGGCCTATGGTTATACTGAGTATTGCTAACCTGAAGAAAGTAAGGTAAACTTGCTTGCCTAGGCTTGTCTTATTTACTGTAATAAAGGAGTTCCGTTTTGGCTATGTTGCATTTGAAATTTGGAATGTCCAATGAGGTGTTGGTAATATGACATGGGAGCTCATGGGGAAGACTAGGACTGGAAACATAGATCTCAGATTTATCTGAATAGAAACGATACTATTACCCATGGTAGCTGAGGAGATCACTAAACAAGCTAGTATGTAGAGAAAGGAGGGCCTGTGATAGAGCCTTAGGGGAGAACCATGGACAGTAGATATGACCTGGATGAAGATCAAAGGAGATTGAAAAGGAAAATAAAAAAGGATAAAAATTGAGAAAAGGCCATTAGACTTGGCAATCTAGAGATCAGCAGTAACTTTGTATAGGGCAGCTTCAGTTAAATGACAGGTGAGAAGCCTGATTTTAGAGGTTAGAAGATAGTAAGAAGAAAGGGAGTGGAGACACCAAGCATGGCTTTCTCACAGAATTTAGACACAAAAGGGAGGAGAGATATAGAACAATAGCTTGTACAGATGATAGGATCAAGTGAGTTTGTGGTGTGTTTTTTATTGTAATCAAGGATGAGGGAGATATTGGGCACCTTGGTAGGCAATAGGGAAAGAGCTCATTGTTAGGAAAAGACTGAAAAGAGAGAGTAGCAGGATAGTAAGGGCAACTTGCTAGAGAAGTCAGAAGGGTATGGGATCAGGAAAGCATGTAGAGGGGTTGGACTTGACAAAGAGAAAGGCCATCTCTTCATTGAGACCAAAGTGAAGGAAGGGATAGAGGGGAAAGGTGTCTGAATGGACACCATTGGACACTGAATGGATACTGAATGGAAATGAGGAGAAGGCAATGATTTGCTCTTGGCAAATGGAGGGTTTTTTTTCAGTGATGAGTGGGGTATAGACTTTGTGAAGACTTCTCAGGGTGGTGAGGGAGAGACTGTCTCGAAACTGGAGGCAGGCTCCAGAGAACAAAGAAAAAAACCAATAGGCCTAAGTTTCGTTTTCCTGAAAATTGCTCATCCTATGGAATCCGGCCCCCCCTTTACTGCCATATCAGTATTAAGTTTGCCAAATAAGGACATATACATTTTGACTGGTTATGCCCTGTTTCCTTGTTCTTTGTCTCTGGGGAAGATTTTCATGCTTAGAATGTGAGCCCTACCTCCCAACCAATGGGAATTAAGGGACAGTGGTGGGTGGGAGGCTCGTTCAGATATGGTATATAATTTCACCTTGTCCTTTGTGCCTCGCCTCTCTCCTGCTGGTAGTGAACTGAGGGAGCAGATGCCCCTTCTCACAAGATTGTAATAAAAAGTAACTTTTTTTTTTTTTGCTTCCTTGAGAAGTCTCTAAGTTTAATTGTGTTAGAGTCGCTGTCCCACACAGTGAGGAACCAAGGTTTGCAGGTGAGGGGGTGCCACCGGATGCTTAAGGGGAGACCAAAATGTTTGGAACAGCTACCGTGGAAAATGGGAATGTGACTTAATTAGGGAAGAATAGAACTTTGGCTTGCTGCAGGGAGGACCCTGTTGAGATTAGATAATAAATTTTCAGTGAAGCCAATCAGCACATTTTTGAGATTTAAATCAGCTCAATTCATCATCACGTGAATAGGGGTGAAGGACAGATAGAGTGGAAGTAATTCAGGGTTAAGGTTTGGCAATCAGATGGGGAGGGGTGCCCTGCAAGGGTATTTGAGTTTAATTCATTCACCAAGGGACTGAGATAGGGAAGGGAGGAGAGTGTAGTCATTGTAGGAGTACTGGCTTGGGAAAGAACTGAGAGGTGGAGGGAATGGAGGTCACAATGAGGGTGAATAATAGAGGCCATAACACATAGGGGAGAATGAAATAATAAAAGATTATAATAATATAAAGACATTTTAGAATTAAACTTGAGAACATTTTAATAGATCCCCTATAGCAAATACTCAAAGTTTGCCAACTATATAGAGTAAAAAGCTTTCAAAATATGGAGTGTAAGAATTTACACCTCAGAAATTGGTGAATGCTACAAAGAGTGGCATGATTTATTGTTTTGTTTGTCTAGACTTTTAAAAGTGATGGAGAAAATGTTAATGATGCAGATTAAACTTAAAAATGTATCATGCTTTTTTTTGGAGAGCCAGTTGTTAAACATTTACTAGCACACCCCTGACTTTAATCCATAATTATCTCTCCCACAAAGAACTGAGTATGGCTTCCAATTCAAAACACTGTTTTAATAAACACTTGATATACAAGAATGATAGCCTATCAATGTGATTTTACCAAAAAACACATTGAACAACTTATCTTGTTTCTACTTTCTCCAGTGAAACCAAAAATATCATTTGTACTTGATAAATATAAAATTCTTATTACATGCCAAAGAAAAGCAGACTGAGCTTGAATCTGAAGGTCAAATTGAACCAATGGATGAAAGTGATATTTATAAATACCTTAGTCTTCTCCAGGTTATCTATCTTCTTATCTCTCTATAACATAAAGTATTTATATATATATCTATCTATATATATATATATGTATGTATGTGTGTGTGTATAAAACATAATTTATATAGAGACAGTTCTTCACATAAATTTGCATTATTCAAATTCAACCTTATGTAAAGAATTCTGAAAGAAATCACATACCAAAAAGAAACCTATGTTAACTTTACTGTGCAGTACTGTGCTCTCTCTTTCTCTACTCATGCCTCTCGGCTTAGAGCTCCCGGGCCTTCCCCACACCCCCAACACCAAAAAAACAAAACAAAACAAAACAAAAAAAACCTTCTAAGTGAAGGCAGAAGAATGGTCATGCAGAGAGACAACCACTTCAGGAGGGAAGCTTGAGACCTCCACCAAGAGGGAATTTTTGCCCCATTCTGCCCACCTGCCCAAATGTTTGGTCCTGGTCAGTCTGCTGGGGAACCACATGTCTGTCCCCAGGTCCCCACATACCATTCTTCCTCCACCATCTGTGTTTGTGTCCACTGTGTCCAGTTCCCACATGTCTGTTCCCCTCCAGCCAGGACCCCCACGTGACTGGCCCTGGCCCCTATGTGTTCCTCTTCCTGCTCTTGCTTCTCTGTTTCCAGGTCCATGGGCAAATTTGCCTTACGTAAAAATCTCAGAGGTCTGCAAAAGGGGCTACTTACATAAAATAAGAACTTTCTGTATATGTGTATGTTTGTGTGTGTGTATGTGTGCGGGCATGTAACATAGTTACATATAAAGTTAAAAGAGAAATGTGTGGTTATATTATGCCTTCCCATCCTAGAAAAAAATCTCCTAATTGACCAGGTACTTCTTTTTCTGGTTGGTCACTGCCTCACTGGCACCACCACTTCAGGAAAGGCCTCATCTGTGATTCACCGTCACTAACACTTTCATTCACTCTCCAGACTTTTTTTCTTCCTCCTTGCCTGCTGCCTTGCCTCTGTGCAGGTTCCCTCCCCATTGCTTCTAGCTCCCTTTTCTGTGTTGTCTTCCCCATTTGAGTGTAAGATACTTGAGGGTAGGAACTTTCTTGTTTCCTTGTATTTGTATCCTCTACTTTTAGCACAGTACCTGGCACATAGTAAGCAATTTGTAAATTCATTCTTCATCCATCTATTACACCATAAGAAAGGACCTCAATGTCTGGTATCTTATACTGCCAAGTGATCTTCAGAATCTTCCTAAGACAATTCAAATGGAAGTGATTCAGTTTTTTGGCATGTCGCTGGTTTTTATTAAATACTTTTTAATGGTTATCTTATCAGTTGTTAAGAAACATGACCATTACTATATGCAAAGAAAGCCAAAAAGGAGTATTGCCTCTAAGATCATCAATCTCCTGTCTATAACTTATTGAAGTTTGGGGTTTTGTTTTTTGGGGTTTTTTTTTTAAATATTTGTCAATTTTACATTGCCCTTCTTACTTATGGTAAGTATTCTCCTTTGAATGGGCAAAACCTGGGCCTCTCTGCAAAATGGATGCCCCAACTCACCAATGGGAGAATGGAGCAGGACTTACAGAGGGATAGTGTCTCTCTCTCTCTGTCTCTCTCTGTCTCTCTCTCTCCCACCCCACCCTCTCCAATGGGCAAAGATCACAGTTCACCCACAATATTGGTGCCATGACCTAAACTACTCTCCTTTCACCCCACGTCTAGAGTATTTTGTCTCATTTGGTCTTGTTTGTCCTCAGTTTCAGATGCAGGTAGTGATCCCCATTTGACCAGAAGTTCAAGCTATGGTGACTTTGGAGCCAGGATTCCAGGTGGAATGTTGCAACTAAGCAACCCCATAGGGAAGCCCAAGTGCCTGAGACTCCAGCCTAAGGAGGGTTTTGGACTTGTACCTGGAAAGGGTTTTGGACTTGGACCTGGGATTGTACTCTATAGGAACTAAGCTAAACTGTGAACTAAATTTCCTTCCCCTCCCCAGGGTATGAGGTGGTATAGAGGGAGTATGTCCCATGTGAATGTATATTCATTATTATGCCTTTTGAAATAAACATTCCTTTGTAAAAGCTAATCTGATTATTAGGAGTAAATGGAACTTAGGTATGAGACCAACCCCTGTACTTGAGGGAACAGCATCAGTGGAGACTGCAGCCTTTGGCAGACAGCCTAGAGTCTCAAAACTCTTTAAAGATACCACAGAACCTTGAGAGAGGGCTGAGCTGTCACATACCTGGCCTTCAGGCAGTCAGGGCCAAAGTAGCATGAGCCAGAGTAGTTGGTGTTGTATATAAAATTAGTATAATGCTAGCATCTAATTCTAGGGTTATTGTGAGAATTGAATAAGATAGTATTTGTAATAGGTTTAGCATAGTGACTGATGCATAGTAGGTGCTTAATAAATGCTTATTTCCTTCCTTCTGTCCCTTTCTGAACTTCCTTCTGGTCTTTTTATTGTTTTTCAAATGTACACTCTTTTCTTTTTTTGCATCACTCTCAATACCTACCCCACTTTCCTTGCTAACTCTTTACCCTAATGAAGGAAGGAAATGACCATTTTTTTTTTTTTGGTGAGGCAGTTGGGGTTAAGTGACTTGCCCAGAGTCACACAGCTAGTAAGTGTTATGTGTCTGAGGCTGGATTTGAACTCAGGTCCTCCTAACTCTAGGGCTGGTGCCACCCAGCTGCCCCAAAATGAACATTTAATAAAAGATTACCATGAGCCAGGCACTGTACTAAGCACTAGATTGTCTTCAAGTAGCTTACAATCCAATGTGATTTAACATAAAAGGGAGCTGAAAAGCAGGGGGTGGAGGGATGAATATATCTGATGCAGGAGCATGGTTTTAAAGTTTAGAACCGAGGAACAAGAATAGGAGGGAAATGAAGGCTAGCCTGTGCCCCTCTACAAAATGGAGGTTTGACTCACCAATGGGAGAAAGGGAAAAGATTTGCAGAAGGATATTGCAGGACAAGATGGTAACAACGGTGGTTGAATATTCCATGGCTAGAAAACCCCGGGATCTGAAGGAAGTTCCAAGATGAGACTGCAGAAGAGGGATAGTTTTATAGTTCAGAAAGCAGGAAAAGGGCAGGGAATGGAATGAAGGCCAGCTTGAGACCCTCTTCAAAATAAAAGAACTTAGAAATGAGAGAAGGGGGAAGACCTTAGAGAATGAATGAATGAATGAATGAATGAAAAAATTTATTAGGTGCTAAAAATATACAAAGCACTGGGGATGCAAAGAGAAAAATAAGACAGGACTTACTTTTAAAGAGCTCACATTCTAATGGGAAGCCATACATACAGGTTTCAGCTGCAAGTCAGACTGAAAGGTCCCATGGTCCAGTGCAGCAGCAAATCAGATAGTAATGTGTCATCTTTCATGTCACTTGTATTGATAAAACTAGAACTAGATCTCATTTTTAGAAACCTTTGCCATAAAACAAAACCCAACAAAAATAATTCTTAATGAATTTCACTAAGTACATTTCATTGTTTAAAAAAAAGAAGAGATATACACAAATAGTCAGCATATCATATTGTCTTTTAAAATTATTTCTCAAAGGTATGTCCCAAGGTCAATCCACATTTTTAGCCTATCAATTTATCTCTCTAGACCTTATCTTTCTTAAGTAAGGGGGTATAATCTAGACGAGGGGTAGCCAGGTGGTGCAATGGATAGAGTGCCGGGCCTAGAGTCAGGAAAACCTAAATTCAAATCTGGCCTCAGATACTTAACCAGCTATGTGAGCTTCAGCAAGTCACTTACTCCTGTTTGCCTCAGTTTTCTCATCTGTAAAATGAAGTAGAGAAAGAATGACAAACCATGCCAGCATCTTTGCCAAGAAAACCCCAAATGGTGTCATGAAGAATAGGACACAACTGAAATGACTAAACAACAACCTACAAGGTCCTATAAGGTCCCTTCTAGTTCTTAAAATTGTGATTTTGTGATTCATTCTCCTATATTTATTTTGTTCCTATATTTATATTGTTATCCCATGAGAATTTAGGTCTAGAATGGTGATCTTGAGTCACTGTGACAATTCTTAAATCTCGAAAAAACCCTATTTCTTATATTATACTAGCAAAGACAGAAAAGAATTGTGATGCATGTTAGCCCTAAACATTAACCACAATACACAATTGCCCCAACTGTTCTACTTAATGTATTTTCTACCTTCTATATTCTTTATGAAGATAGTCACAACTTTAAGAAAGGACAAGTTTGATTTTTTTTTATTCACTACTTTCTGAAGAATCTAGGTTGTGTGGGAAAAGATGTATTAACAATGTCAGATGCTCTGACAAATCTTTTAGAAACATAAATTCCATTTCACTGAAGATAAGTTTCACAGCATTTTAAGATCCAGTTGATAATTAGCATAATAAAGCACTACAATATAGGACATAGCATAGAAAAGGAGACCAGAGAACTTTCCTAACTGATACAATGATTATATTAATTTGGAGTCAGTCATTTTTATTGAAAGCAATTTGTGCCTAGCAGTAATAGCTCTTTTAGACTTACCAAATGAGGGGCTGTAGATGTGCTTATCACATGGATGGTAAAACAAATCCTTGTTCCATAGTGAGCTAAGCATCTGTTCATCAAAACCAGCAAAGTAACTACAGCAAGTAAACAGTAGCCCTGAGGCTAGGCTTTCTCTGATAAGGCTAGGTGGATGAAGATAGAAAAAGACTGTCCCTTTAACTACTGCTCACCAAAATGCAATCTTTTTCTGCTGATGGTAAAGAAAGAATGGTCAATGATTCATAGAATATCAGAGATGGAAAGACTTTAGAGATCAATTAATCCAACCCCTTCACTTTATAAAGGGGTAATGATGTGAAAAGTTAAGTGTTTTTACCAAGATCATGCAACTGATTAGAAGACTAAAAATCAGGCATCTGACCCCTACTCCAATGGGACAATTTATAAGGTGAACTGAGTTTCATACAAAAGTTTTCTGCCTTTTGAACCAAAAGGAAATGCCTAACTTTGTTGAATCAATCAATAAGCATTTATTAAGTTCACTATTCAATTAATAAAATAGATTTTTATGTGTTAAAAAATTGTTTTTTATGTAAGCTATGTCCCAAAGATCCCCAACAAAGGGAAGGGATCTAAGCTTGCAAGGAATGAAGTTTGTCCTGACCAAAAAAGTCAAGAGAGGAGGAGGGGTCAGTTTTCTCCCTTTCCTGGTTCTGTTCCTATCCCAGAGTAACTTTGGAAAAATCTTTAGACCAACAGTTAAGTATGTCTCCTGTTTAAAGTCTTCCCCAAAATGTGAGAAATAGAATCCCTTCTAGAAAAGGCATTAAATGTATAATATGGGTAGCAGATATAGGACAGCTGTTTATCCCTCCCCCCCCTTCCCAGGAAGTGAAAGCAAACTGAAAGGCACACAGGACAAAATGCAGAAAACAGAAAATATCTCAAATAATCCATTACACTCTTATATACTCCCAAAAGAGTAAAGCAGTTTTGTGGACCTGCTGAACATATTATTTCAAATATTTCACAGTCACCACAGACTTTCCCTGTCCAAGCACCTCAAAACGTCCAGACCTTTTAGGCAATCAGGCACGGCTTCCATTAGTAATAATAGCCAATATTTAGTTATTATTTAATAACACATAGCTAACAGAACCTCATGGGTCCCATAGCTTTAAGATTTGCAAAGTACTTTATAAATATCATCTCATTTGATCCTCACATTGACACTGGGAGGTAGATGCTATTATCTGTTTAGTAGTGATATTACTTCATTGTCTATGGTGCCTTTTAGCAGGATGTAGTTTCCTTCCTCATCTCTTTTGATAAGATCAATTTTTGCTTTTGCTTTGTCTGAGATCAGGATTGCTACCCCTGCTTTGTGTACTTCAGTTGAAACATAATATATTCTGCTCCAGCCTTTTACCTTTACCCTGTATGTGTCACTTTTTTTCAAATGTGTTTCCTGTAAACAATATATTGTAGGATTATGGTTTTCAATCCATTCTGCTATCCGCTTACATTTTGGTTTGGTTTTTTTTTTTTTGGCTAGGCAATGGGGTTAAGTGACTTGCCCAAGGTCACACAGCTAGCAAGTGTAATGTGTCTGAGGCTGGATTTGAACTCAGGTCCTCCTGAATCCAGGGCCGGTGCTCTATCCACTGCACCACCTAGCTGCCCCTCGCTCCTATTTTACAGGAGAGTTCATCCCATTCACATTCACAGTTATGATTACTATCTGTGTCTTTTTCTCCATCCTTTTTTCCCCCTGTTTCTGCTTTTCTTTCTCCTTTCTCCTTTCCCCCCTCCCTAGTGTTTTGCTTTTGACCACCACCTCCTTCAGTCCCACCTCCCTTCTATTAGCCCTCTCCCTTTTCTTCCCCTTTACCCTTACTACTTCTTCCCTCCCTTTTATCCCCCCTCCCTTTTCTTTCCCCTTTTCCCTCCTACTGTCTATAGGGCAAGTTAGATTTCTATACCTAACTGATTATGTTATTCCCTTCTTGAGCCAAATCTGATGAGAGTAAGGTTCAAACAATGGTCATCCCCCTCCCTTCTTTCCCTCTGCTGTAATAGGTTTTTGTGTCTTTTCCTGTAATGTAATTTACCCTTGTCTGCCTCCTTCTTTCTCAGTACATTTTCTTAGATCAGACTAATCCACTTACTTGGATCCATTTAACCCACTTGATTAGATTTCTTTTTTATCATTACATCAAAGTCAACTTATATCCACCCCCTTTATGTATACTCCTTTAACATTGTGTAGTAACAATACAGTTCTCAAGAGTTACAAGTGTCATCTTCCCTTGTAGGGATGTAAACAGTTTGCCCTTATTAACAACATATTGTATCTTTCTGTCCCATTTACCTTTTTATGTCTTTCTTGAATCTTGTACTTGAAGATCAAATTTTTTGTTGAGCTCTGGTCTTTTTATCAGGAAGGTTTGGAAGTCCCCTATTTCATTGAATATCCATCTCCTCCCCTGAAAAATCATGCCCATTTTTGCTGGGTAGTTGATCCTTGGCTGCAATCCAAGCTCCTTTGCCTTATGGAATGTCATGTTCCACACCCTATGGTCTTTTAATGTAGAAGCTGCAAGGTCCTGGGTAGTACTGACTGTGGTTCTATGATATTTAAATTGTTTCTTTCTGGCTGCTTGCAGTATTTTCTCTTTAATCTGGTAATTTTGGAATTTGGTTACTATATTCCTTGGCATTTTCAATTTGGTTTCTCTTTTAGGTGGGGAGCGGTGGATTCTTTCTATGGTTATTTTACCTTTTGATTCTCAGGGCATTTTTCCTTTATGATTTCCTGAAGGATACTGTCCAGGCTCTTTTTTTCATCATGATTTTCAGGTAGGCCTATAATTTTTAAATTGTCTCTCCTGGATCGATTTTCCAGGTCAGTTGTTTTACCCATGAGGTATTTTACGTTTTCATCTATTTTCTCATTTTCTTGTTTTCGTTTGATGATTCTTGTTCTCTCATAGAGTCATTAGTTTCCATTTGTTCAATTCTAATTTTTAACGTATTGTTTCCTTCTGTTAGATTTTGTACTTTCTTCTCCAATTGGCCAATTGTATTCTTAAGGGATTTGTTTTCTTCAGTGTACTTTTTTTCCAGTTGGCCAATTGTGTTTTTTAAGGACTTGTTTTCTTCAGTATACTTTTTTTCCAATTGGCCAATTGTATTTTTTAAGGACTCCTCTACTTCTCTCATTTGACTTTTAAAATCCTTCTTGAGCTCTTCTAAGAAGGCTTTTTGGGCTTCAGACCAGTTCATATTCCCTTTTGATGTTGCAGATGTGGGTTTGATGACAATGTTGTCCTCTTCAGAATCTCTGTCTTGATCTTCACTCTTCTCATAACATGAATCTATGATACGTTTCTTTTTACTCATGGTGTTTCTTTATTCCCTGGCCTTTAAAGAGATTGAACTCTCCTGCTGGGGAGCAGAGGGCACTGACCCAAGCTTCTTGTGTTGGGAGCCTAGGTCTTGGTCACTGACTTTGTGTGCTGGGGCCCCTTATGTTGGCAATTGGAGGCTGTAGGGTTATGGAAGCTTATCAGGTGTTAGGCTGGAATCAGCAAGGCTGGGACTTTCAGGCAAATCTAGGTTGCCTGCTTTTCCTTTCCTTTAGCTTTGTTTAGCTCCTTTTAGATGGGTGTTGTAGGGTATTTATCTGCTTGGGGCCCCTGCAGTGCTGCTTCCCTTAGTTCTGCTGAGGCACTGGGAGACTCTTTTGCTGTAGGATGCCGAGGCACCTGGTGGTTTTCTGAGCTGGTTTCCCCGCCCTCACTGAGGCACTCAGAGTTCCAGGTGTTGGTGTTTGCCTGCTCTACCATCTGGGCTTCAGGATCTCCTCCTGGTTGGCAGTTGGGGGCTGTAGGGTTCTGGCAGATTACCTGGTGTTGGGCAACTCTAGGTTGCTTTCTTCAGCTCCTTTCAGATGAATGCTGCAGGGTATTTATCCACCTGGGGCCCTTTGTAGTGCTGTTTCCCTTATTTTCGCTGAGGCACTGGGAGACCCTAGAATGCCGAGGCACCAGGATCACCTCCAGGTGTGGTAAAGTGGGTCTTTCCACTAGCTGGCTGGGATGCCTCCTGTTCCTTACTGCTCCCCTTCCCCCAGGGCAAGAGGTGTCTTTCCATTAATCCCTCAAGCTACCTGGGCTACTGCACTGCTGCTCCCCATCTTTCTTCTGGTTCAGCTGTTCCAGGGTTTTTTCTGAGGTGATATTTTCTGGGCTTTCAGAGGTTGATAGGAGAGGGTGAGAGGGACTACCTTTTTACTCCGCCATCTTGGCTCCCAGAAGCAGAAGTCTCTTGATAGATGCTATTATCATCCCCATTTTATAGATGAGGAAACTGAGGAACAAAGAGGATAAGTGGCTTTCCTAGGGCCACATATGTCAGTAGTGTCTAAGGCCTAATTTAAATTGTAGGTCCAGTGCTCTATCCACTTTGCCCCCCTAGTGCCTATAACACCTAGCATTTATGTAACACTTAAGATTTGCAGAGTACTTTACAAATATTATCTCATTTGATCCTTAAACAACCCAAGGAAGTAGGCATTTTTATCATCCTCATTTTACAGATGAGGAAACTGAGACAGACAGCTAGGGTCACACAGCTCCTAATTGAAGTTGTATTCTTCCCCTTTGATATAATTAACACAGTTAAGAATTCTTTAACTCAGGAAGTAACCATTAACACTGGAAATGCCCATTTCTCAATTGCAAAATCGCTGACCTTTGCTCAGTAAGGAAACAGAAAGAGAGAAGGTAGTCAAGGACTCAAAGTCCAATCTCAGATCTGCCTATGCAAGCAAGTCTCCTGCTGGCTTGTGCCTATGTTGTCAACTGCTTTTGCTGCTAGGGTTGAGAATGGGGATTGACCACCCCACCCCCACATCATCTGTTGGAAGTCCAAGGGAGAAAAGGTATTAGAAAAATTCCGAAGACAAGGGCCAAAAAGAGTGATCAGAGACATTTCCATAGCTCTAATAACCCAGGTACAGTCTGTCCTTCTGACTCACAGGAGTCCATCCTGCACGAAATAATGAAGAGCAAAATAAACAGAACCATTGTATACAGTAACAGCAATATTGTTTTAAGAACAACTTTGAATGAATAAGTTATTTTGACTATTATAAATACTCAAATTAACTATAAAGGACATATTAAGAAAGTTGCTATCTGCATCCAGAGAAAGAACTGATAAATAGATGTTTGTATAGAATGTTATATATATATATATATATATATATATATACACATATACACATACTTCTTTGTGTCTAATGGTGGCCATCTCTGGGGAGTGGGGGAAACGGGGAAGAAAAAAAAGAAATTTACATGATAACTTTGTTGTATATTTGAAAGGAATAGCAAGTTGTGTACAGTAGGTTTGCAGTTTCGTGTGCAATCATATTTCTTATTATACTATGTTATGGAAATGCTTGTTTTATTCCATGAATTAAAAATAAAATATAATAATAAATAAGTCCATCCTGTTGATTCAAAGTGATCAGTCATCTGTAACACAATAACACAGTCATGAAAATAAATCAGAAATGTCTGCATCTTCACAGGACAACATGGGTCTCTCAGCAAATGAGCCAGAGTATATGGGAGGTGTCCTAGTCTAGAAAATTAGAGGTTCTCCAATCACCCTTATTACATTTTAAAACAGTATGCATGTAACCCACCTAGGAGGCAAATTTCCAAGATATATTCTTTTTATTCAGATTCAAAAGTTATTCCCTAAATCATGGGGGATTGAGGGCTTTAGTTCTCAAAGAACTCAGCTGATGACACAGTTTTTCCATAATAAGGCTATATGGTGTAGTGGAAAGAGCATCATATCTGGATGGAATCACAGAACATGAGTTTGAATCCAAATTCTGACATTTAGTAGCTATGTAACCACAAACAGATCACTTAACCTTTCTGAGCCTCATTTTTATCATTTGTAAAATGGGAATTATAGTACTTATTATATACTAAGATGTGCTGCCACTTGCCTAGTCCTATTCAATAATAAGGACCGTTTCCTGGCATCCCTAATAATTACCTTGGTGGCTATGTATTCTATCCAACACCAGAGGGAACTCAAGAGAAACAAAGCCTTTTATGATCCTCAGAGAGCTGGCTTTTCAATCCCCTTGCTCTGCTCTCTTTTGTCAGTGATACTGTCATCCTTCCGCTTTCATAATGTTGTGACTAAGAATATATGAGGTAAACCATCCATTAAGTAGAACCTCAGGTCAATAGTGGGTTGTGGTTAATGTAATATTCCAGCTAATTTAGGGCTAATACACATCACAATTCTTTCCTGCCTTAGTAAGTGCAGCATTAGAAATAAGAATTTTTTTTTTAGATTTAAGAATTGTCACAGTGTCTCAAGATTACTATTCTAGACCTAAATTCCCATTGGATAGCAATATAAATATAGAAGGTATAGGAAAATGAATCACAGAATCATAATTTCAAGTCTCTAGGTATTATATGTATGGATTTATCCAATTAATCTCTAGGTGAAGTCCCTACCAGCCAAGAAAACACCACTTAATTCTCTTTTATACTTCATTTCCATTCATGCACACTAATATAGAGGAGGGTAGAGTCAATCATAAAAGCCTGTGTTAACTATATACAATTCTTTACTCTTATTCACACTGGCAAAAGGAATAAAATGAAATATATTAAAATAACTACCAAATGGGCTAAACTACTGTGGCTCTTTCCCGAACTAAGTAGCTGATGAGTTATCTAAAGGCATGCTCCAACTCAGGAATCCCAGGGACACATACAGTTCAGGTGCTTAGACTCAGATCTCCTAATCAAACACTTCCACCTGGATCAAGCAAAGCCCTCCCCCCACCCCCAGTTATTCCAATCATACTCTCCTAGAGGATCAACATCCCATCAGTTGAGGGAACTGGGGAACCAGAGCACTAATTCCTCCTCCAGACAATTTTCCTCACCCACTTCTCCATTGTTGGTCAGGACCACCAATCCTGCCTTCAGATTGCCTCCTAGATTGATAAGCTTATTAGCTGGGCTATAGTGTTCCTCACTGCCTGTTCATCACTAGATAGGTGGGGCAGTAGAATGGACTTAGGGACAGACCTCAGTGTGACAAAAGATTCCTTCCATGCCCACCATTCCTCCCCCTCTTCCTTGAACTCCCTACGAACTCTGTACTATGTCCTCTATCACTTTTGCCCTAATTGGTACACTCACTCCCAGAAGCCTCCTACCTTCATAGTTCTGGGATGGAACCAAGTGATGCATCAAAAAAGGAGAAGAAGATATGGGTTGCACCACTAATATTATGTATCTCAGCAGGACTGTTATGAAAAAAGTATTTAGAGGTTGGCAAACAACAACCCAGGGCCAAAACTAACCCATTGCTCATATTGTAAAGTGCACAAGCTAGAAATGGTTTTATATATTTAAATAATGAATTTAAGAATACATAAGCTGTATCTTACAACATTTTTTTTAATAATGTAAAAATCATTCTTAGCTTGTGAGCTATACAAAAAAAGCCATAGTTTGCAGACCCCTCATTAGACATTTCAATTATTATTCTAAATACTATTGTGTTAATGATTATTGCTAATTATTTTAAGAAACTGCTCCAGATTCAAAATAGTGGGGGCATAGAAGCCTGCTGAAAAGATTGACTAATTTCAAGTTTGAGGTCAGTGAGGTACTAGATTTCATAAACCAAAAGCAGTGCTTGAGTATCCACAATTTCTGTCCTTTGTTTTTAATCTTTTTTTTTCCAGCTATGTTGGAAAGTTGTCACTTATCACCTTATCAACTTGACAGTTTCCACCCTACTGTCCCAAATGCATGAAAGGAAAATGTTATTTTAAATGATCATGAGTGTTTCTGAAGTTCTAGTACAGCATTTTTTTAAATACAAGTATCTGAGCTACTGATGTAA